>NC_056631.2:152380542-152980542 GCF_002870075.4 Lactuca sativa
CCACCAGACACATGATACACACTCGATCTAACTTTATTTTGTTTGTCCATTTTACACATTTCCTCTTCATTTGAAGGTTCTTCAACAGATCATCCAAGAAATAGTCATTGGACTTGTGCATCATCCTCTTGGAGATATGTTTTCTAGGTAAGAGGAAACTTTTCAATACTTGTACCCACTTGGAAGTGATCAAATAGAGAGATAGAAAACATATTCATCTTATTAATTAAGTCACAGAGTTCATGCACTTGCTCCAAAATTGTCTATTGTCGACTATTTGAAAGTCTAAGTATTCGCACATAAGATACTTTTAGTACCTACTTAATGTGCTCATACTTGATCTTCGTGGTTTTCAAGCACTCTATAGGATTTCTTACCGACACAAACAGATAATATAGGTGGTAATATAACAAAATATTTGATTTTGAACACTCTGCTGTTTTTTATGATAAATTATGCAGGGCCGGTCCAGACGGTGGACAACCCGAGCGACCGTCCAGGGCCCACGTCTCCAGGGGGCCAAAATTTATGAGTTATGTAGTGTATATACATAAAAAAATTTATTACCTAAATGGTTTTTAGGGCCTAAAGTTGTTTAACCTCAAATTAGCTCAAGCCATAAACAATTTGACTTGATTGTTATTGTTAATTGAACGCGTTTATAGTGAAGAATAAATGAAATATATTTTTTTTAATTTTTATTATATTTGTCTTTAAGGGACCATTTTTTTGTTTTTTACCCCGGCCCTATATACGTTATATACATTTGCTCCGGCCTTGAAATTATGTACAAAAAAATGATGAAATCCCTATATTAATAAAAAAAATAGTGTTGTTGCCATGTGTCACCATATTAAACCTCTTAATTAATGTGTTGCCACTTGTCAATCTATTAGTTTTCCATTTTAAATTTATTAGACCTTCTCATTAATGTGATGTTATTTGTCAATGTATTTATTATCTATTTTAAATTTTAAAATTTATATTATTGTTTTTATTAATTCACAAATAAAAAATATCTAATATATATTAAAAATCAATTTTACATATTTATTTGAATCAACGATTATAATTTTATATAACTAATAAAAATATTTTTAAATTAATAATTTATTTAAAATAACTGATGAACATTTTGAGTTTTTACTATAAAAGTTTGATTAATTTTATAATCGTGGTTCCCACAGGTTATAAATTAGTATAAATAAAAATAGTAGTTTATAACCCTACAATATTAATTTTCCTAAATGCCAATAGCGTTATGTTTTTAATAATGCTGTTAAATGACCACATAATTTCGGTTAATACTTATAAATGAATTTGATTTTCATAAAATATGAATAAGAAAATGGTAATTCATATTCCATAATAGTAAATCTATTGACTAGTTGATAAGGATTTTTTTACTAAGCGATACATGTTTCATATCAAGTTCTAACAGAAATTGTGATAAGATTTTGGCTGTATTAGTATCGTTAAAATAACGTCGTTCCTAATAACATGCATATAAACTATAATGTTTAAAATTATAATAATTTCTTAAAACTTTATGTATCCAATCATTTCGAAGAGTCTCTTATGAAAGAATCGAATCAAAATATTAAATGAAATACAATTGCCATTGATTATGGATTTTAAAATTAAAGAATACCATTATTTAATTAAAAAGATACCGTCGAGTTGTGTCTACATTCAAATTCAAATGAAAAACACAAATAAGAAGATTAAAATATATACATAAATAGAATACTGCCGACAATCATAATAATAATGCAGCTGTCTTCTCTTGAATTCTACCAAAAAAAATATATACACGGATTACTAAAACGACACCCACGACAATTCCAAACTAATTATTTCCATCCTCATTTTTCTCATGATTTGATTGTCCAATATTTTGATTCATAACATAATTGAATTTAGTGATAAACTATTGAGAATAACTTTAATTGTGTTTATGAATTGGTTAAAGTGAATTTACATCTACGCCTATCAATTTTGTCGGTGTTTTGATCCAAAAAAACAAAATGGTGTTTCGTCTTCATGTTAGAAGAATGTTTATACAGTCAAACTGAATCAAAACCTACAGTTAAGGAAAGTAATTCATACAACCGGACCCTTATACATTTTGCACAGGTTATTGAACCAGTGCCTTACTGGTTTAAGAAAAATTAAATATCCTTAATACATTTTCTTGATACTAATCATTCTAATCATTCTATCTATGTCATATGTCATGTTGACATATGTTATACTTAATGAAATAATTAATAATATTTTAATCCATCAATAGGTTGGAATACGCTAAATTTAATGAATCCGGGTTTCTAAAATTTAAATAGCCTTCTTTAATCTTTAGTAATATGGTAAAAGACGTTGTAATTTTTGAGTGATTTGATACTTTATAATTGGCATACGTTTGGGCCTTTCGGGAATTGAATTTTAATATTTTTTTTCATTGAATAAACCGCACAAAACTTACTATATATTTATCTTTATTTTTCAATTTTGAAATTGTATTATTTTTGTTCTATCATATTTTTCTAAAGTGAAAATGTATGGTCAAAATCGAATAACAGAATAAGAACAGTGTCTTTAGAAGATTAAATGAAATTTCACTCAATCAAATTTCACTCAAATAGGATGAGGAATGAAGTTCCTTCATCCCAAGACCATTTAAAATAATCATATTAAGGTCTTAGTGAAAATGTCATTGAACTATTCTCGAGTAGGGATAAAGTGAATTTCGATATTGTGTTCTTGAATGTGATCTTTGATGAAATGGTAGTGAAAGTCAATATGCTCGACTTTTGAGTGCGGAACAAGGGTATGAAACAATCGAATACCATTTCCACAACCAATTTAAAATTTTTTCTTTATGGTTATTTAAATTCAAAGTATTCATTAAATTTCATAATTTGGTCTTAAAAAGTTATTATTGTAGTATTTTTGAAGAAATATATTTCATTGATATATAAAAACCTTGTAATATCACTGTCAAGACAAATACATAAGAAACATGTTTTAATAGGCCTTATAATAATTTATTATAATATAACCAAAGAACTCCTCAAATCACTCAACAATCATATGTCATCATATCGTTACATGTGATACAAAGAAACTAAGTGGATCAGACTTGGGGCTTAGTGATCAACCCATAATAATTAAGTTCTTTAATTATAGAATTTCTATAAAATAATTCACCCGATTATCCATTTTCGTTATTCTCACATACTGATCTTAAGATATTGACCTTAAGGGACTTATCTAAAAGATCATCATCTACAATGTGAAAACAATACTATTTGAGGGATTCCTTTAGCAATATATGTAAATAAGGGAATCATAGGGATATGGTACATCAAATGAAGATATAGTTCATTAACCTTCAGGACACAGCCCTGCCAGCGTTTCTTCATAGATTGTCTAGAATAGTCGGTGGTCGTCTTCTATAGTCTGGTAGACGATGGTTCATCAATAGTCAAGTCCTCTCATCATTTTCATCACCCATCACTACCCAATATATTTTATATAAATATATGAAAATACTTATATGATTGAATCAAGTAAAAATTATATAATTTATCTAACACAGATATCAAGTAATACAGATTATAGGCACACGTAGCATTTAATCAACTAGCTATTTTATATCTATGTGTAAGCTTAAAGTAACTATGCACCCACTTGTTAAAGTGAATGACTGAAAAGTTGGGCAGCGCTTCGGTTCAGCACTTAGTTTTTCTTTTGATGTGACCTAGTTTTAATTATCACTAAGTCTTCGTCTAATATTCTTGATGACTAATGATAGTCTACATCCCCCAACAACCCCAATATCTACATCAAGATTTATCGAGTGTGGAACAAATAGGTAAAATCATATCAGATTTAGGGTATGTTTCGTATATACAGTATACTGTTTGGAAATCCTACTTTAAACACCACACTAAATCTAGCATAGACATTACTGTCGTAAGTAGATCAATCGGTATAATGACTTGGAATCACTGATAAATCTTATTTATAGATTCATAACAATGATTATGAATATAAATATATGTTACACTGAAAGCAATATAAGGGTAGCTTAACTTACAAAGATTTTCTCATCAAAAGTCTAGAAGTTTTATCGGCTGCCCCGCCCCATCTCCGAAATCAGTTATTGTCCCTATCCCCGTCCCCGCCCTCAAATCCCCCATTTACAAAGCCCCTAATCCCACCTCTAAATACCATTCATCACTCCCAATTTGGCCCCCGTTCCCCTATTTTATAAGCTTAAAATTGTCTTTTTTTTGCTAAAAAAAAATAGTTCTACTTTAGGCTAAGAAAACAGTTTTCATAACTTTAAAAGCTTAAAATCTTGTTTTTTAATAACTAAAAAATTAAAAATCCAACACTACGAAACAACAAATCCGAAGAACTTACAAATACAAAATACGACAAATTCAACATTACAAAAATAATATGACATGTCTAAAAATAGATGACCAAATCATTATCGTATTGTCGTATGTTGTGAAGTGGAAAAAATTCAAGAAACCCTAAAATTAGATAATGAATTGTTATTGTCATTATATATTTTTATATTAAATATATATTTTTATATAATTATAAAAACATGGGCCCCACGAGAGTACGGGACAAAAATACCCACTCCTGGCCACCGCCCCGAAAATAAAACAGGGTTTCGTCCTACTCCAGTCCATGGCCCCGCCCCCGATTTTTTTTAAAAATTAATCCCGTACGAAATAGAGGTGTGCATAGTGCCCTTCATACACATCACCCATCTCTCTCGCTGACACGTGTCCCTCATTGGTTGGTGCGATGTGATAACTTCTAGAAGCGTGAGTTGCGCCTTGTTGCGCGTGGCGCACTCGAGAAAACTTCAAAAGTTTGTAACTTTTTCATACATACTCAGTTTTTAATGTTCTTTACATGTACGAGTAGCTATCGATAACATCTACATGTTTCATTTAGATTCCGTCGACTAATCTCTCAATTTATTTATTTTTTATTTTAGAAGGCCTAGATTGCTAATCTCCATTTAAAATTCAAATCTTTTTCATACCGCATCCATTCTCACCTTTTTTTATATTTTGATGAACTCTTATTAACGAGATCATCAACTCTCATTTATATTGTTTCAACTAAAAATCAACCGATCTTAAATTCGATTTATATGCTAACACAAGTGCAATGAAACTTCGAAAAATAATAACTTCATCATATGAAGTGAAATTTAGGCGTTCTCTATATGTACACTCTCGATTTTATGATTACTACGACTTTTGTTTAGATTAGTTAAGCTAATAAGCAACCTATCTCTGATTCACTATTTATGAAGTACTTTTCTGTATCGGGTCAAACGCAAAACTCCAAACTATCAAAAATTCTTCATGCGAAGTCAGATTTGGGCTTTCCTTATATGCCCGGAATCCTCATAACGACTACTACAACTTTCATCGAGACTATTTATCCTAATTAACATTATATTTTAATATTTCTTTTAGGCCTATTTATTAAGTTTTCGCCTAATATTATATACACATAATATAAGCACATAAATCACATAGATTCAAACAATTTCCTTTTATATATTCATCAAATGATTACAATTGTTGAACAATGTTAATTGCACATATTATTCTAGCTAGCAGGAAATGTGGGCATTACAATTATTTCACCCACTAGACTAATGTGGATATCGAATCCTCATTTCGCTTTTCTGTCTCCTATGTGAGGTTTAGCACTGTCATAAATGTTTCCATTGCCTAGGCACCAATTCAACTTTCTTATGTCAAAAATTCTTCCTCTTTCAATCAATAATCGCTCCAGTCTCTTCGGTTAACCTCTTGTTTTCATCGATCCTCATTTCTGAAAGTGGAATTGCATCGGGAACTTCTCCCATGAACTTCCTAAAATAACAAACATGAAAGGTTTTTTGCATACCTTCCAGTTCTTCTAGCAACTCTGGCTTGTAATCTTGGTTTCCAATTATGTGAAGAACCTTTAATGGTCCAATGAATCTTAGACTGAACTTTCCTCGCATTCCGAATCTGATAAATCCCTTCCATGGAGAGACTTTAAGAAACACTTGGTCTCATATTTCAAACGTAATCGGTTGTCACTTCTTATCTGCATAACTCTTTTGATGGTTTGGAGCTACTAGCATTCTTTCTCTGATCACTTTCAGTTTCTCGATAGTCCGATGAACAATTTCAGGACCCATAAATTGCTTCTCTCTAGCTTCGAGCCAACAAGATGGTGTATGACACTTCTGTCGATACAGTGCTTGAGAAGGTGTCATCTTAATGCTTAAGTTGTAACTTTTGTTGTAAGAAAATTCCACAAATGGTAGATGCTCATTGCAATTACCCATAAACTCCAAGGTACAAGCTATCAACATGTCTCTTGGTGTTTGTATCGTTCTCTCGCTTAGACCATCAGTCTGTGGATGGTACGCTGTACTCAAACAAAATTTTGTACCCATCTCTTAATGTAAACTTCTCCAAAATACATAAGTAAAACGATTGCCACGTTCTAAAACAATTGTTAAGGGAACTCTGTGAGCTTTCACTATCTCTTTCACATAAACTTTTGCAAGTTTTTTTACATACCATCTCTCACTGGCTACTACGAAATGCGCACTCTTCGTCATTCGGTCCTAGGATTACCCAAATCATATCGCAACCTTCCTTCATTCTGGGAAATTTGGTCATAAAATCCATCGTGATGTCCTCCCACTTAGGTAAGGGTTCCAAATTCCCATATGGTTTTTGATTTGGAGCTTTAATTCTTGCACATGTCACACATTCAGCCACATACTTTGCAACGTCGAGATTCATTTTCGGATACCAGTAATATGGTTTCAGATCAATATACATCCTCGTTTTGCCATGGTGAATAAAGTACATGGTTTTGTAAGACTCATCCATGATAATATCTCTTATTCCTCCCATCTTGGGGACCCATATTTTATTTTGGAATACATTTAACCTTTTGTTGTTTATTCTGAACACTAATGTTTTCCCCAAAAGTTCTTCCTTACAAGTTATCTCCTTCCAAATCACCTTCCTAAGCTTTTTTGATACTTTACATAATCATCGAGACAATTTGAATTCTCAACACTCTTGTTGTTTTCCTCAAAAGGTTTATTTTTACACTTAAAGCTTCTACTATGACATTTACTTTACCAGGGTAGTAAAGTATCTCGCAGTCATAGTCCTTGAATAATTATAGCCAACATCTTTGTCTCATGTTCAACTCCTTCTGATCAAAGAAATACTGAAGACTGTTGTGATCTGCGAAGAGCTTGCACTTCATGCCATAAAGATAATGTCTTCATATCTTTAATGCAAAAAATCTCTGCTACCAACTCCAAATCATGAGTGGGGTAGTTTTGTTCGTGGATTTTCAGTTGTCGGGATGCATAGGCTATTATTTTATCTCTCTCAAATAGAATAGAACCTAACCCAACTCCAGATGCATCACTATAAATCACATAGTCTTCAACTCATGCAAATAAAGCAAGGATTGGTGCTTTATACAATAGCTTCTTTAGCTTTTAGAAAGCTTTTTCAAGCTTCTCATTCCATGTGTATGTAGCTACTTTGTGGGTCAATGTCGTCAGTGTAACATCTACTAAAAAAAGCCTTGGATAAACCTTCTGTAATATCTAGCAAAGACTAAAAAACTAAGAATCTTAGTGGGACTTTTTGGTTGTTCCCAGTTCATTACTGCTTCAACCTTGGATGTATCAATCATTATGCCTTCTTAGTTAAGCACATAACCAAATAATCACACCTCTAGGATCCAAAAATCATATTTGGAGAACATTACATATAACATCTATTTCTTTAGTGCTTTTAATACCTCTCATAGGTGCTTACCGTGCTTCTATTGGTTCTTTGAGTGAATCAAAACGTCTTCGATGAATAGTATTGTAGATATATCGAGGAATAGTTTGCAAATCCTATCCATCATATCCATAAATGCTATTGGATTATTTGTTAGTCCAAATGAAATAACTAAAAACTCGTAGTTTCCATATCTCATTCTAAAATTTGTCTTTTTGACATATTTCTCTTTCACCTTCATTTGGACTTACCTTAACCTGAGATCAATCATTGAAAGGTAGATTGTGCCTTGCTATTGATCAAACAGGTCATCAATCCTAACCAATGGGTATTTATTCTTCACCGTTGTGTTGTTTAATTCTCTATAATCTATGCATATCCTCATGCTTCCATCATTTTTTCTTCACGAATAACACTAGAGCTCCCCTGGGTGAAGAACTAGGTCTAATGAAACCCTTGTGTAACATCCAAAATCCAAGTACTTCATTTTAAGCCCTTGATGAATTTTTAAAGTTTCAAACCAGGACCCTCCATACAATGGGCGTATATGTATGTATGCTTATTGTACACAGGTAGATGCATTAGGTAGTTGAGGCTTGTACGTGGGGCGAACAAGCAAGTACGCCGGGCGTACGAGGCCAAAGGATAAAACCCTAATTCTTGGAGTTGATCCCTATTTAAGCTCATTTATGAACATGGAGCCTCTTCCTTACCAGCCACCATTGCCTTCAAACGTCCCTAAAACCCTAGTTCCTTTGAGAGTGATTCTTGAGCTTGAAGGTGCCAAAAGTAACCCCTTTTGGTGTATTAGCAAATAAAAGGAAGTGGTGAGCAAGTACTGGACGTGGGAGAGCTTGTAGATCCTGCATCTAGAACATATGGAAGAGATTTTGGATGTAAAAAGTTCATATCTTACTAATCCCTTTGCTAGTTTGAGTTAGGGTTTAGTAATAAGACCACTTTTGGTCCATGAATCCTCTCATGTGAGTGTGAGCAACTCCAGAGGTTAGCAATGTTCGATCTGAGTTCATTTAGCATGTTAAAAGCATAAAAATGCTAACTTGATGGTTGTTATGGCACCATCCATGAGTTTAAGGTCTTAAATCGAGTCTTAATCGATAAAATGAGGTGTTGGGTTCCCATATGTCATGAAAAGGCATAAAATTGCCAAATTTATGCCCAAGGACCTTTAAAATGAGCAAGATCTGGAATTGGACGAAGAGACTTCTTGTACTAAGCACTTAATGGCTTTCTGTGCAAAATTGCTTGTATGTTGGGCGTACTAGTTTGTACGTTGCACGTACTGATCAAGAAGTTAGTACGCTAAGCGTACTAAAGATGACATCATTGTGCCTTTTGGGCCTTGAGGCCCATATTGTTTTGGACCTTGGATGTTAGCCCATTAATGAAGGAAAGACTTTTGGGCCATAATGAAGGAGTTTAGGAAAATGTCTTGGGATTTTGATTTAATTCTAATTAGGATAACTTGTGTATATTCAGTGTGAGATTTTCGGACCAGTAACCGTGCATTATTTTTTATCAGCAATCTGAGGTCAGTCTTCTCATTAAAACAACGGGTCTAAGGCACCAAGGTCGGCCCAATATCCATTTATGTAGTATACTAGTTGTTGTATGATAAACATTGTGATTGGGTTGAAATACACCCCAAGGCGGGGCCAAGTATAACATTACAGGTTGGAATATACCATAGGGTGGGGCCTACTATGATATAATTGGGTTGTAATATACCCCAGACGGAGGCCCCAGGACAGGGCCCATACTTGTTGTTCGGTAGGTGTTGGGTCGTGTTTTGTATAATGTGTTGCGTCTATTGGGCTCGTTAGCTAGTCCATTTTTGTATCTCCGGTATGGGCCTGTCCATCCGTGAGCTTAGTAGGGTTTAATATAAATATAGGTCCTTGCATGCATCTTAGAAGAATGATAGAATAGAACGATCAGAGCATTATTCAGAAGTTTACTATTATTGTTCTTGTAACCTTAAATCCTCTACAACGGAAGTTCTTAGTCGAGCTCTGCTGAGGATTGTTTGATCTAATCATTCAACATATTTTGATCAACTCTTGTCTTATTTATTGTTTTGTGTTCATCGCAATACCTGTTACAAAGATCTAATCGATCTTCACGTTTGTTTTATAACTTATCAGTAGGGATGAACATAGTGTTGGGCCCATTTTTAAGATTGGTATGTGTTATTTTGGGAGAACTCACTAAGCATTAGCTTACAGTTTATATTGTGATTTCAGGTGCATCCGGTTCTAAAGGGAGGGCCCAACTTGATGGCGCAACATTCACTCTCCACTATTTTCCACATTCACTGATATTGACACTCTGATGATTTTGTCTGATGATGATCATGTATTGGATTTTTGGTATCAAACTTATGGTTTTAAACCTTAATTAAAAATGAAAACAAAATTATATGGATTTTTGAGATGTTACAAGTTGGTATTAGAGCCTTGGTTTGATGGATTCGGACACACTCTCGGGTGTGTCAGAACTCAAACTGAGGAAATGGTAACCCTATTCAAAAGAAACAGAAGTCAATTTTTTTCTAAAAACAGTTGTCTTAAGTAAAAAGGGAGAGTGCAATGCATGAAATCGGCCAAGTTTAATTAAGTTTTTCGTAAAATTTAAACATGCCATGAATATATTTCTTGGAATTGATGTTGACTCTGTTATTTGCTAAGTGTATGCTTTCAAAGTTGTATATGTTTAGGATTTCATAGCCCTTGAATGATGGATTCTGCCTCATTTCCTATTCCTTGTTTGGTTGTGGTCATAAGACATCCTATGTGCTCATACAAACCCTAAAGCTTGGATCTAGGTTTCTCTATTGTACATGCTTTGAATCCAAGACTATAAACCCTAATTCTAGCATATCGAAATCAGAATTCACATGTAAATAGGTTTAAGAACATACCTTGATTGTTATATAGCAATAACAATCTAATTCCTCCTTGAATTGACCTTGGAAAGCTGAGAGTCACAAGTGTCACTCCTCTAATGGCTTACAAACACCATAAGCAAGTGGAGAAGGTATAAAGAGAGAGGAGGGAGGTTAGAATTCGTCTCTAAGACTTCTTGGGAAGGGATACACGAATTCATGACCCTAGGGGTGTTTATATAGGTGTAGAGATAGGGTTTCAGTCATTATCCTTATCTAGTTGCTTATCCACCAAGCAACCAATAAGATAATCCTTGAATCCTTATCATACTCGAATTCTAAGGCTCTTTATCCTTAAATTCGTCCAACCTATCAATAAGATAACCCTTACCTTATTTTGTAACTATCACATAATTACAAATCAGCCCCTCTAGTTTAATTAATTACACTTGATCACAAAATTAATTCTTAATTAATTATTGACCAATATTAATTAAACAAATATGATTTCTCCTTTAATATATTATTCTTATAACATATTAATAAATCATAATAACCCCTCTCTCTTTATTTATTTCTCCAATCAAGTTGCTTTGGTGAAGGCAACCCTAAAGAACCATGCACCATCGGGTCAAGTACATACCAAAATAGTTATGGACTTAGACACTAATCCAACAGTCTCCCACTTGGATAAGTCTAATAACTATTCTGCGTATGACTTCGGATCCCGATCTGCAATCGTAGCTTTCCAAAGCCGCTGTCAACTCTGATCATATCAAATACGCGTGTCCTTAGATAAAGGATCATATATTCCTCCATTCTAGATATCATATGAGATATGATTTCAAATCATTCTCTTTGTACTATGTCTCGATTTTCGATTTATGACGACTGACTAATTGAACAAATCAAATTAGCCCTAGCCCGGCCGAGCATTTACGTCTATCATCACTAGACCATCGAGGGGCCCAAAGATATCGCTTTTATTCTACTTTGAATAAAAGGAACGGATAAACTTTGATACAATGCTCGCTTGCACTCACGCACCGAATCACACACAACAATATGTTTTATAACACCAAGTTACTAGTGCGTTTACATATTATCAATGTGCAACCGATTCGCAAGATACAACTCACACATCTCGGTTTCAAGAATATAAGATGTTATCGTCTCACCAATCACTCGTGATACAATTCATGGAGTGATCCAAGTGAGCGTGGGTTTGATCCAATGCTCAAATCATATTCATAAGCACTCATGAATGTTGCAGCAAACATTTGCTTATGTCTAATACCTTATAGACAATCCACACACCAATTCATGACAGTCTTCATTCATATCTACTTCCAACATATGAACGACTGTGGCCCGTTTGAATAATTCGATTATTCTTAATAAACTCAATTATTCTGGAAGTCAAAACATGCAAATGTGAAGCACAAGAATAATACTAATCCCATATGGCCTCAACCCTTTGAGCATAAATAAAACACCTTTTATTTATCACCATATTGATTACTCATTATTTGTAGTTCCGGGTAATCAACTTCTTACTTGAATTACAACACTTGTCCCATGCTCCTAGCATGCACACATTGTTTACCTATGGTTCTTACTTTGTGAAATAGATCATATTGAACACATTTCCAATCATTCTCATTTCTCAACTCCAAATCCTTTTTCCATAAGTTAGAGAATATCAAATTCTTGCTACTTATAGAATATGCTAGATTCTAACATTCTATGCAACTTATCCTTTCGTAATGTCACTGCACCAAAGTCATAAAGACTATTGCCAATGATATTACAAAGTCCTCTATCGGAGATTGTTACAAGACAATTCCATAGACGTGATGTCTCTCACTCAAAGTACATCCTTTTGCATAGAAGTTTCTAATCTAATCATAGATTTCTCAATATTCAATTCCCAATATGGACACACTTCCATATGTTCCATATGACAACTCATTCTTAATAGAATCTTATCTATTCGTAATGATGTCGATACGGTCCATCCAGTATGGAAACATTTCCATATTTTCCAATATATACTTCCAACTACTCACAAGCAACCAATCCTCATCGAACTTTGGGTTGTCCTTTGATAGTTGTTTAATTGTTTTAGTCAAAACATATTCTAGTCCCTTTTCCCTCTAAATGCGCTCGACATTTGGAAAATTATAGAATGGTCAAACATTAAAGCATTTGCAATCGATCCTATACCCGAAGCGTATGGGACACGACGCGTAATGTTTTATTTGCTATGTTCTCAAAATTCGAATTGTGAAGAGGGATGCCGTAATCATAATCGAAATTTTAAGAACACACTATGTACCTTTGACTAAATTTATTAACATTTCTCAACCTAATCCTTTAGATTTGAAATGAAGCATAATATTCTCTCCCTTAATTATAGCAAAACAACCTTTCAACTCTTACAACTTTGCAAAGTATGACTCTTGTTTTCTATAATTAATATTGCTAACCTTGCAATACTTTCCTTAATAATCATACAATCATAACATTTATGCTCCCACTATCATGATGATTATTATAAAACATAACACTTATGCTCCCACTGGCTTCGACATGTATTCATAAACATCTTAACTTTCAGAAAAGAATACTTATTGAATTTCTTAAGTTCATGTTTCTAATACTTAGTGCTTTGATAATCCTTTATCAATGCTTCTTGAACTTATACACCTTTGCCTTCGATAGTTCATATGTGTGACTAAACAATTAAGACTAATTGCCAAACATCACAATTCAAATTATGGAAAGGGATACCGTAACCATAATCGAATTCGAGAATGCAATTTTACAATCACTATCTTCTTAAATCTTTCTTAGTGAAAGCATTTCCTCACAATCATTTTCATGAAGGAGGAAATCTTATGACACTTAGATTTGAGCGGTGTATGTGTTCCTATCCATGTGAATTTGTCAAAACCAAAGTTTACGACAAATTCAAACTCTTATGGATTGAACTTTCTTGATCTCGATTTCTTGCCTTAATGGTAGCACAGCTGCCCACCATGGCTTCCAAGTAGTTAAGCAGCTCACCCTTTCCTATCAATGTACCTTTCATTGATTAAGGTGCTTTGCCTTTTATGCGTTCAAAATGAGAACTCATAGAACTCACATGCATAATTAACTCGATTGGATTGGCACAGAATCAAAATAATGTCAACATGATAGGTTGTAAACCTCAACTCGTGTGCTAGTGATGATCGATAAGGTTTATTTGATTTGTTCTTGAAACCTTTCAAGACCATTAAGACTCCCACTGACTCCTTGACATATAAGATTCTCTTGTCAATAACATTTCTTGACAAACAAATATTCAAGAGTTAGTGTAGTTTTTATCAAAACACTTCATAAATTGGTCCTAGTTGGTCTTTGTCTTATCCAAGACATCACAACTTTCCACATTTAATGAAAGTTACAAACCTTCTTAATACCTTTCACTCAATGTCACAATCTTAACTTTAAGATTTGTTATTGGAACGAAGTATGATTGACTTATTGATTTAACCATTTCTTCAATTCTTGATTCCTCTTCTTAGACATACAATTGTACTAAGACTCACTTAGAGGATCAATTGAGATATGGTTCTTAAGCATTAAGACCTATCATAAAGCATAAAAGGTACTCTCCCTTCATCTTAAAATGGAGTAACTTTTATCTTTCTGCCTACTTGATTCGTCTTATTCGTTCTGCTATTGATTTAAACCCTTTAATCAATTCAGAATTACACCTAATCATGTAAGTATAATCATATTTACTAAACCTTTAGTAAATCATGACGAATATCATTTTTACTCTTATGGTGGACTTGATCAACACGCAACATTGTGTGCTCGATCTCTTAGTCCTTCACTTGACACCTTGTCAACGAATTAGTCTAATTTCCATATATGAAATTTCTCATTCATCGTGCAACCAAGTTGCGTGATTCCAAATTTCTGTCCAATTGAAACTTGGGCAATGAGAAACTCTCCCTATTTGGTAAATTCTCGACATTTCCATAAATAACATAATAAGAACCAAATCCATTATTGCTAATAATAGAAACATTTTAACATCAATTTTTCATACACGCCATTGCAAGGATAAATAAATAAAATTTAAAATCAAAAATTATTTTATTGCGGAAAAATTTGTCCTTACAATGCAATTCATTGAAAAACTTATGCTAATACATCTTTCTTAGCAATCTAATTCTAACTCTAAGTAGTAGTTCGCGATCGAAATCCATTCCTTCACGGTTAGATTCTGCTCACTTCTTCCCTTAAGCTCCTTTTCTTTTCTTCGATCCTATATTAGAGCCATACGTTTCGACTCTCCTATCTCTTAGATCTCTTATGTAAATGGGGCAGCTTCGTCTCCAATGCCCTTTCTCTTGGCAATAAAAGCAAATCGACTCTTTTGGAACAGGACATGGAACTACTTCAGACATGATCAAACTTTTCGATCATAGCATGTCTTTCGTTGCCATTGTCTATGTCCATAGAGGTCTCGAAGGCAGATTCACCAATCAACTTTGCTTTTCTATTGCGCCAAATCATTGCAGATTCAGCAGCAACAAGCATATAGGTGAGATCTATAAGGGTCACGTCGTAGTTCATCATATAGTACTCTCTTACGAACTCACTATATGAGTTGGGAAGTGACTGAAGAACCCAATCAACATCCATTTCCTTACAGACAACGGATCCCAACATTCTTAACTTATCAATGTGTGACTTCATCCCTAGGGCGTGTGCACACACGGACTTTCCTTCTTTATGTTTACTTGCCAAAAGGGCTTGAGTGATCTTGAACTTTTTCAAGCCTTTGAACTTGTGGGTTAGGGAGAATAATTGGAGGAGGTAGAGGAAGTGAAGCATGATTTCTTGTTCCTCGATCGAATCGTGGAATATCATCTTCATGTGGAATGCTTGTTCCACGGGATTTGAGAAGATCATAGTTGTCGAACTTTGACATCTACAAAACGGGAGAAAAACGAATTCAAGTTAGTTGATAGATTGAGTCCTTGGTAGATCACCCAAATGAAATTCCAAGGCTAGGACCCAACACAATACTCTACAACCTAGAAAAGGGATGCCGTAATCTAGTTGCAGAATATTTGAAGGTAAGTGAATGACGATTCACTAATTTCCACCATGAAAAACGAAAAAGAAATTTAAGTTTTAAATCTATGAAAACTCCTAGATCCTTTGAGATACATTGAACTTTCAATGGCATGTTTATATCTCGATATGCCCCTCTTGTTTGTGACTGGGATGCCGAGGATCACAAATCGGGTGTGAATAACCATGCAAACTACATGGTGCCCTCACATGTTACAGTCACCTATTCGATGTGCCGGTAAACCACACACGCTCCACCGAACTATGACAAACATTGAGTCACCCTTTGCTACCTTTGCTTAGACCCATTTAGTGTGCCGGTTAACCACACACGCTCCACTAACGTCTTTGCAAGGGAACAAAGTGTAATTTCATGGAATTGCATCAATTCACTTTTGCCTAAGTAACTAAGATTGGGAATTTTATGAAAACATTTAGTTACTTTAGTAATTCATTATACTTATAATGGAAGTTTCGTCCTATCCTACCCGTTCGGCTAACGACCCTCCACTAGTCAAGAGTGCGGTGGGTAAGAGTGGATACCCATTCAATCGCCATTTTATAGGCAATTTCCTTAAACACCCCTTATAGACCAGCTTCGTGAATGAGGCCTACTAACGGTAAGACTGACTTTTAGTTATACATATATATAATGTTAGACTTTTAATGTTATATATAGTATAGGGTGTATTTTATAACTTTTAAAATACTATGTGGTTAACTTTAACAATTACACTTTTAATTCTATTAAATGGTTAACCTAAACTTTTATGGATTTATTAAACCTCTTTTAATTATACACCTTAATTAATTAATAAAACCATAAGGGTGTGATTTGAACTTTTTCAAAACAATACTAGCGTTTTAGAATTTAACATTTCTAATTAAACTTTTAATCAACCTTTAAATTCCAAAACTTGAGGGCAAGTTTTGAAACATTTCAAACTATTAGGGTTTAGAATTTAAATATGCATCAAAATTAAACTATTTAATCAAAATTTAAATTCCAAAACTTGAGGGCAAGTTTTGAAACCTTTTTTCAAAACATTAGGGTTTCAACTATTTAAATTTCAAAACAACAAAACTTTTGGGGTTCAAATTTAAACTATAAAACCTAAAGGGAAAATTTGAAACTATTTCACAAGATAATTCAAATCTAAATTACAAATAATCAAACTTTATCTAATAAAACAAGTGATTATCTAAATTTTAACAATTATATTCTATTTAGGTAAGGATAATCACATAATAATGAAAAAATTTGGATTTTATCACAGGAACATGTTTATGGTAATTATCCAAATGCAAAACAGGAAGAAAATCGCGAATCTGAGCTGTCAGACCCTTTGACTCGTCGAGTCTGGACCTGGACTCGTCGAGTACAGCTGACTCGGCGAGTTCACCAAGTGACTCGGCGAGTCAAACATTCAGAAACTCAAAAAATCGATTTTCAGTGCTTATTTCGATCAAATATGCATCAATACAATAGAAACCAATCAAGGCTCTGATACCACTGATGGGTTTTGGTCATAAGACATCCTATGTGCTCATACAAACCCTAAAGCTTGGATCTAGGTTTCTCTATTGTACATGCTTTGAATCCAAGACTATAAACCCTAATTCTAGCATATGGAAATCAGAATTCACATGTAAATAGGTTTAAGAACATACCTTGATTGTTATATAGCAATAACAATCTAATTCCTCCTTGAATTGACCTTGGAAAGTTGAGAGTCACAAGTGTCACTCCTCTAATGTCTTACAAACACCATAAGCAAGTGGAGAAGGTATAAAGAGAGAGGAGGGAGGTTAGAATTCGTCTCTAAGACTTCTTGGGAAGGGATACACGAATTCATGACCCTAGGGGTGTTTATATAGGTGTAGAGATAGGGTTTCAGTCATTATCCTTATCTAGTTGCTTATCCACCAAGCAACCAATAAGATAATCCTTGAATCCTTATCATACTCGAATTCTAAGGCTCTTTATCCTTAAATTCGTCCAACCTATCAATAAGATAACCCTTACCTTATTTTGTAACTATCACATAATTACAAATCAGCCCCTCTAGTTTAATTAATTACACTTGATCACAAAATTAATTCTTAATTAATTATTGACCAATATTAATTAAACAAATATGATTTCTCCTTTAATATATTATTCTTATAACATATTAATAAATCATAATAACCCCTCTCTCTTTATTTATTTCTCCAATCAAGTTGCTTTGGTGAAGGCAACCCAAAAGGACCATGCACCATCGGGTCAAGTACATACCAAAATAGTTATGGACTTAGACACTAATCCAACAGTCTTAGGGTAGAAGCTTTATTTGACAGTCTATGTGATTCTATTTATGTATAACTTGCATGCATAAGGAAACCTTCGATGTTGATTAAGGTTTCTGGTTTTGTGAGGATTGAGAAATCCTAGAATAGTCTAGGATATGCGTATGTGTTGTGTTTTGTAGGTCATGCTTTATCTATGTTTGAGTGAATTAGAGGTGTTAGGTATGGCCTTGAGTAAGGTACAGGTAGGTGTGGAAGGTAGTATTGGGCTTGTACTACTGAAAGCACGGGACCTGTACCCAAGACAAGGATAGTCCTAGAAGCTCTAAGGAGTCTAGTGGGGCAGAATCCCTTCGAACTTCCTTATCATTTGTTTTTTATGTTTTATTTTTAGTTGAGGATGGAAATGGATACACAAGGAGGTTCAGGTTCGGGAAGGGTTCTGGCTCTAGTGAAGAGCCGATTGATGAGAGGTTGCACGTGCTTATCGCTCCTGAGATTACTCGCGGCATCCTTGACGTTGCCCTGGTGCTTTTCGGTACCGTCTAGGAGGGGATCATGGAGATTATGCAGAAGCGACTTAGGTATTTTCTAGATGATATCGTTGCAGGTCAGATTGGGACTCGAACTCCCTCATTCCAGGAGTTCAATGTGTGTGGTGTGCCTAATTTTGTTGGGGTTAAAGACCCCATCGCTAGTCGCCGCTAGATTGTTGACATGGAGAATGCTCACCGCACGAGCTTTTTCCCCGATGCAAAAAAGGTGGAATTCATGTCCTGTATGCTGAGGGACTGAGCACGAGACTGGAGGGAGGATGTTAACCATGAGGTTGAGACGACGGGTGTGATTGTGATGACATGGGAAGATTTTGTGCAGAAGGTTTGATCTGGAGTTTGCACCAGCCATAGAGGTGCAAAATTGGTGAGGGGTGCTAGGAACTTCACCGGACCACAAAGACTATGGCGAAGATTACCACAGAGTTTAGGGAGTGGGCGTTATTGGTTCCTCAATACACTGCGGATGAGGAGATGGGGAAGACAAGATATCATGTTATGCTGCCAGATGATATATGGGAGTTTGTGAGTGTCTTAGGATGCAAAACCCTGAATGACATGATTGAGATGGCCCGTGAGTAGGAAATCGAGTTAGAGCTTCAGACGAAATGCAAGCTGGAGCAGATTCAGACGATAGTGGGTCAGGCTAAGAAGAAATTAAGACCTCTAATGTCCGCAGCAGAGGCCAGCAGGGCCAGGGCCGATGCGCCAAGTGCGGCAAGCCACACGGTGGACCTTGTCGATTAGTAGGATAAGGAAGCTTTGGTTGTAGTCAGGTGGGTCATGTAAGAAAGGACAGCCCTAAGAGGGCCTTGATTTGTTTTCACTGTAACCATACCGATCATAAAAAGGCCAATTGTCCGATGTTGTCTAGAGGAGTAGTGGAAGCGTTTGCACCCGCCACATTGAGGATTTCAGATGGCTACCAGGGAAAAGTGGAGGCTCCTAAGGTGAAGAGCAGAGCGTTTTAGCTGACTATAGATTAGAACCGAACAGTGCTGGACATGGTGACTGGTATGTGACTTATCTCCACCTTTATTGTTTTATTATTATACTTATGTTGTTATGATCGTGTATATTGAACTTTTTGGGCTATGCATTGTCGGCTCATGTTCTCTTTGATTAGGGGGCTACCTGGTCTTTTGTATCTCTTGCACTCAATAAGATGTTTCAAGATGCTCCGGGGACTTTGGAGTCCCCTCTAGAGGTGGAGATCACTGATGATCATACTGTGAGTGCTGCGAGGGTATTTTGTAGGAGTATTCTGAATATGCTCGATGAGAGGTTTAACATCAACTTGCTACCGATTCCCTTGAGGGGATTGATGGTCATGATCAGGATGGACTGGTTGGGGCCATAATTAATTATGAGCGGCAGTTGGTGAGAGTTCGAACCCTAAGTAGGGGAGAAATACTCATTCCTGGTGAGAGAGATTTGCATGGGCCAACTCTCTGTTCAGTAACGAGGGCTAGGAGGCTTTTTTAGCAGTGTTGTTTGGGATTCTGGCTTATGTTTCAGATTTGAGGATGAAGACAAAGACATAGTTGAGTTCTAGATTGAATTGATATCTAGTATGGCTCCGATAGCCTAGGCGTCATATCGCCTGGCTCCGCCCGAGATGCAGGGGTTGTCTACGCAGCTGCAGGAGCTGCTAGACAATTGTTTTATTCATCTGAGCAGTTCTCCATGGGGAGCACCGATCCTATTTGTGAAAAAGAAGGATGGGACACACATCATGTGTATTGATTATCCGTAATTTAAGAAGCTAACGGTGAACAACCGTTACCCGCTTTCGAGGATCGACGAATTATTTGACCAGCTTCAGGGTGCATTTTTGTTTTCCAAGATCGATCTTCGGTCAGGATATCATCAGATGAGGATCAGGGTTGACGATATATAGAAGACGGCCTTTAGAAATCATTATGGTCATTACAAGTTCATGGTGATGCCATTCAAGCTCACCAATACTCCAGCAGCGTTTATGGATCTCATGAACCGGGTGTGCAGACCGATGTTGGATCGGTCCATGATTGTTTTTATTGATGACATCTTGGTCTACTCTAAGACGAAGGAGCAGCATGAGCAACATTTAACGGTGGTATTAGAGACCTTGAGGAGGGAGAGGATTTTTGCCAAGTTCTCTAAATACGAGTTTTGGTTACGTGAGGTGCAGTTTTTGGGGCACATCATCAACCAGGTTGGTATCTTGGTGGACCCAGCCAAAACTAAGGATGTGATGCATTGGGAGGTTCTGAAGAATGCATCTGAGATTCAGAGTTTCTTGGGCCTCGTGGGGTATTATCGGAGGTTTATCTAGGGCTTCTCCAAGATTGCAATGCCTTTGAATCGTCTAAGCAAGAAGAGTTTGACCTTTCGGTGGGGTCCAGATCAACAATTCACCTTTGTGACTTTTTGAACCCGATTCTTGCGTTACCTGTGGGATTGGATGATTTTGTGGTTTATTTTGACGCTTCTATTTCGGTTTTGGTAGTTGTCATTATGAATAAGGGGCATGTGATTGCTTACGTCTCGAGGCAGCTGAAGTCTCATTAGGCGAAATACCCCACCCAGGATTTGGAATTGGGGGCGGTGGCATTTTCCCTCAAGACCTGGATGTATTACTTGTATGGGGTCTGATGCACTATTTACACTAATCATAAGAGTTTGAAGTACTTGTTGGATCAACCGAACATGAATATGTGTCAGATGAGGTGGTTAGACGTGGTAAAAGATTATGAATGCGAAATTTTGTACCACCCCAGGAAGGTCAATGTGGTGGCCGATCCTTTGAGTCGTAAGGCGTCATGTTCTCCGATCCAAGACATTTGTTTTAGGATGAGAATTACCTCACCATTGATGGATATGATTAAGGAGGATCAGGTAGAAATATTGAAAAAGAAAAATTGGAAGACTGAGTGAATTAGGGGGCAGATTCCATTATTTGTCAGAGAAAACCATGGATTATTGAATTAGTGTGGTAGGGGTTGGGTTTCGACATTTGGTGGGGTCATATAAGTCAAAGTTTTCTATTCATCCAGGGGCCACAAAGATGTACCGAGACCACAGATTGAGCTACTGGTGGCCCTGCATGAAAAGGGAAGTTGCTTGGTTTGTTGGGCGGTTCTTAACCTGTAGGAAGGTCAAAGCCGAGTATCAGAGGCCTCACTGCAAGGTCCAGCCATTACCCCTATCCATGTGGAAATGGGAGGAGATCACCATGGATTTTATCATGAAATTACCCAAGACGGCATGGGGTGTTGATTCTATTTGGGTTATTGTGGATAGGATGACCAAGAGTTCACACTTTATTCTGATTGCTAAGAGTATATACAACGAGAAATTAGCGGATATCTATGTTCGGGAGGTGGTCATCGGGCACGGAGTGCCGGAATCTGTGGTTTCGGACCACAATGTTCGGTTCACCTCCAGGTTTTAGAGGAAGTGTCATGAGGAGCTATGTACTTAGATACACTTCAGTGTAGCTTACCATCCTGATACCGATAGGCAGAGTGAGCGAACGATCTAGAAACTCAAGTATATACTTTGGGCGTGCGTTCTAGATTTCGAAGGGAGTTGGGATACTTACCTCCCACTAGCAGATTTCGCCTACAACAACAATTATCATGCTAGTATTGACCGACCCCCATTTGAGATGTTGTATGGAAGGAGGTGTAGGACTCCGGTTTGTTGGGGGGAGGTTGGCCATCGAGTCATGGGAAGCACTAAGGTGGTGCTTAAGACCACTTAGTTTATTCAGTAGGTGTGCGACAGGCTGCGAGTCACGCAGGGTCTTCAGAAAAGCTATGTTGATCGACAGCAATCGGATCTTGAGTTTCAGGTGGGAGATTTTGTATTCTTGAGGGTACCACCTTAGAATGGTGTCATCCGCTTTCGGAAGAGGGGAAATTTGGGTCCCCGATTTATTGGTCCATTTAGGACTTGTGCCCGAGTTGGCAAGGTTGCTTATCTGCTGGATCTCCCTAATGAGCTTAGTCAAATCCATAACACCTTACATGTGTCTCAGTTGCAGAAGTGTGCAACAGATGAGGCTACGCTTATCTCGTTTGATGATATTCAGGTGGAAGAGAGCCTAATTTTTTTTGAGAATCCATTGCATTTTTGGACATAAAAACTAAAGCTCTTCGAAACAAAATGGTAAAGATAGTGAAGGGCAATCACAACACCGGAGGGGCTCCAAATGGACCAGGGAGCTGAAGGACGAGACGAGAGAGCGTTATCTAGATTTATTTGTGTCACCAAACTTTGAGGACGAAGTGTAGTTCAAGCGGGGAAGAGTTTTAGCAACCAAAATCCAGGTATTTCCTTTTAAGCCCTAGATTAACTTTTCAAGTTTCAAAGCATGACAATCCGTATGTTAGGCGTACATGTATCTACGCTTAGTGTACACAAGTGGATGCATCGGGTAGGTGAGGCTCATATATGGGGCATACAAGCAAGTATGTGGGGCGTACGAGGCCAAAGGCTAAAAACCTAATTCTCAGACTTGTGCCCCATTTAAGATCATTTATGACCTTGGACCCTCTTCCTTACCATCCTAAATTGCCTTCAAATGTCCCTAAAACCCTAGTTTCTTTGAGAGTCATTCTTGAGCTTGAATGTGCCAAAAGTAAGCCCTTTTTGGTGTATTAGCCAGAAGAAGGAAGTGGTGAGCAAGTCTTGGACGTGGGAGTGTTTGTAGATCCTGCATGTAGAACATATGGAAGAGCTTTTCGAGGTAAAAAGTTCATATCTTGCTAATCCTTTTGCTAGTTTGAGTTAGGGTTTAGTAATAAGTCCACTTTTGGTCCATGAATCCTCTCATGTGAGCTTGAGCAAATCCAAAGGTTAGGAATATTAGATCTATGTTACTTTGGCATGTTAAAAGCATAAAAATGCTAACTTGATGGTTTTTATTGAACCATACATGAGTTTAGGGTCTTAAAGTTAGTCTTAATGGATAAAATGAGGTGTTTGGTTCCCATTGTTGGGTTTTGAGCATTCTAACACTCCTAAGTCTACATGCAACCCTAAATACCTTAGATCTATGTTTTCTCTATTATACATGCAAATAAGAACTTTCCAAGGTATTACCCTATCTACCATACAATACTTGATACTTGGATAATCAAATGGATAGAATACATACCTTTGTTTGTTGTAGTTTGTGTTCATGAAGCTTGAGTGCCTAGTGCCCCAAGTGTGACACCTCAAATGGTTCACACAACACCAAATGCACATGGAATGACTTGAGAAAAATAGAACACTCCTTGAAATCGTCTAGCCCTCATACACACACTAGTGCCCGATTTCTTAAGCCATAAGATTCTTTTATATGGTGGCTATTAGGGTTACACTATGTAACTCATAACTTTACCCATTCCTTATGCTCCATGGATTTTAACCTCCATGGAGTATCCATGGGTCACCCCATGGACTTACTCCAACATAAGGAATCTTGGATCACAAACCCACATATATAAGAATGAATGATTTACACAATCAACCCATATATTTAATTAGTCTCCTTTTGATCACTTAATTAATTCTTGATCAATACTAATTAAATAACCTTATTAATATATTAGAACTTATAATATATTAACAAACCTTAAGTGTTATTTCTCTCATTATACTCTATCCAAATGCATGATGCCATACAAACCAAATGGACCATGTCGGGTCAGGTCAAGTCTTACCAATTATAGTTATGGACTTAGACATTATTCCAACAGTCTCCCACTTGGATAAGTCTAAAACTATTATTGTGTATGACTTCAAGAACCGACTGACAATCGTAGCTCTCAAAAGCTTCTGCCGAACTCTGACCTTGTCGATGAACTCTGACCTTTGTCACTGACTTGTCCATTAGATAAGGGATCATATATTCCTCCATTCTAGATATCATATGGACTGAGACATGGATTAAAATCATTCTCTCTGTCCATTTGTTGTTTCCCGATTTCCGATTCATGATGACTGACTAATTGAATAGATCAAATCAGTCCTGGCTTGGCCAAGCACTCACATGTATCATCATTAAATCATCGAGGAGCCCATAGATAACGCTTTTATCCCGAAGGTAAAAGGAATGGACAAACTTCGACTCATATGGCTTGTTCTACTACTTGTTGAATCATACACAAAGGCACGTTTTATAACATCGAGTTACGGAATGCGTTTTCGTGCAATCAATGTACTACCAACTCATAGTAACAACTCATATCTCTAGGTTTGAAGAATATAAGATATTATCGTCTCATGATCACTCGTGATAAAATCCATCAAGTGATTTCAATGAGCGCTGGTTCAATCCAATACTCAGAACTTATGAGCACTCATAAGTGTTGTAGCACAACTTTTTCCACTAACTTGAACCTCTACATGCCAACCCATGACAGTCTTGATTCATATCTACTTCCAACATATGACCGGCTGTGGATGGTTTGAATAACTTAGTCATTCCGGAACAATAACCTAGTTTATTCTGGAAGTCAAAACATGCAAAATGAAACACAAGAATAATTGAATCTAATATTGTATCAAAACCTATGAACATAAATAAAACACCTTTTATTTATCACCATATGATTACACATTATTCCTTGCATACTGTTTCAGCTATCAACTTTATTCTTGAATTAAAACAATAACTGTCCCATGCTCCGAGCATGTACACTATGTTTTTCTAAACAATAGCTTTTCCATACACCAAGTATGCACTCTATGTTTGTCTATGATCCTTACTTTGTGAAATAAACCAACTGACCAAACTTTCAATGATTCTAATTTCACACTCCCGAATTCTTATGACAAATGCAGGAATTCCAAATTCATGCCATTTTACCGAAATCTGTTAGATTGTCAACTTATATGCAATGATTCTCTTATGCAATGATTCTCTTGTAATGATTATGCACAAAGTCACAAAGACTTGACAACAAACATTACATCGCATTCCAAAGGAGATCAACTCCTTGGAAACATCCTTGTTGCATTAAGTTTCCTAATCTTACACAAATTTTTTGAGCAACTTCCACCAATGAGATCATTTCCACATTCCCTTTTTGACTATCACTTCTGAACAAGAGTTGCCTCTTTTTAGAATATGTCAATATGGTCCTTCCAACAATTAACACTATACTTCCAACTGTCCTTGAGCAACCGATCTTTGGTAAACCTTAGGCTATCCTTGACAATTGCTTAATCGTTTTAGTCATATCTAGTTCTAGACCTTTTCCTTTCTTAATGCCCCAGGCATTTGTAAAATTTTAGAAAGCATGAATATAGCACATGTAATCGATCCTATATCCGAAGCATATGGGAGACGATTCATGATGTCTCACATAAAGAATAACCCAGTCTTTTGCTATAATATTTTCATTTCTATTTGCCATGTTGTCATAATTCAGATTATGAAAAATAATGCCGTAATCATAATCGAATTTTAGAACGCAAATAATGAACCCATATATAGAATTTCCTTATGTTGAGCCATTCCAACATGAAATTCATATATATTCTTGACTAAATTTGATTAAAACCTCAATCTAAGCTATTATAATTGAAATGAAGTATAAGTTCCTCTCCCTTAATTAGAGCAAAACAACTTGTTCATCCCCTGCAGCCTCAAGAATTGAAATTTTTGTTTTTCTATAATTAACATTGTTAACTTGCAATACTTATCATAATTATCATGCTCCCACTAACATGATGATTATTAGCATAACACTTATTCTCCTACTAGCTTTGACATGTACTCAGAAATCAGCTGGACTTCTAGAAATCAATACTTTATTGACTTTCTTACCAAAGTTTAGATTTCTGATACTAGATTGCTTTGATAAGACTTTATTAAAATCATACATCTTTCATTAGATAGCTCACAGGTGTGTCTAAACAATTTAAGAACTATTAAAAGGGATGTCGTAATCATTGTCTCAATTGTTTAGACCTTTGCCACTTCTCACAAGTCCAGGTTAGTGTGTCGGTTAACCACACACGCTCCACTAACGACTTTGAGAATGCAAATATCACAATTGCTATCTAGCTAAAATCTACTTAGTGAAAGTGTTTCCTCACCATCATTTTCATGAATCGTAGAGAAACCTTCTGACACTTAGATTTAATGGTGTATGTGTTCTTATCCATGTGAATTGTCAAAAACATAATCACAAGACAAGGTTAGTGACAAATCCAAACTCTTATGGATTGAACTTGTGCAATCTTAAATTTCTTGCCACCTGGCAGCACAAGGGCCTGCCATTGCTTCCAAGTTTTTATGAAACCAATTGAGAACTCTAAGAACTCATATGCAAAGCCAACTTTAATTGGAATGGGCACAAAATATGTCAACACGATAGGTTATAAACCTCAATTTGTGTGCTAGTGAAGAACTTCAGGTTTTATTCTTGATTAGTTCTTGAGACTTTCAAGACCATTAAGACTCCCACTATCCTCTTGACATATAACACTTTCTTGTCAGATATTCAAGAGATAGTGTGGATTCTAATCAAGACAAACACTTCACACAATTGGCATTAGTTGGTATTTGTTTTGTCCAAAACATCTCAACTTACCAATTTCAAATGTACAAGAGTAGAAAAGTTTTACTCGTACATTTGACTAGTGTTTTAAACCTTTCTTTAAGATATTTCACTCAACTTACAGTCTTGAAGTCTGACTCTAAGACTTGTTTTTGGAACGAAGTACGCCTCATTTTCTTGATTTGACCACTTCAACAATTCAAAGCTCCTATTCTAATCTATCAGAATGCACTTAGAAAATGAATTGCGATAAGGTCTCTTAATCATTAAGATGATCATATAACATTATACTAAAGTAGTCTCCCATCTTTTCAGATTTGAGAAACTCTTATCCTTCTGCCTAATTTGAATCTTCTTATTCGCTCTGCCATACATTGGAACCTTTTCCAATGTCTCAAAATTACACTTAAGCTTGTAAGTATAACAATATTTACTGAGCTTTGGTAAATTATGACGAATAATCTTATCGATCTTTTGTGGTGGACTTGACCAGTGCACAAGAATGTGTACTCGATCCCTTAGTCCTTCACTTGACTCACATATACATGTGAACAAGGAACTAGTCTTAATTTTCCAAAGATGAAAAATTCTCATTCATCATGCTATACAACTTACATGATTCCTAGTTTCAGTCCAATTGAAAGTTGGGTGTTGAGGATCTTCCCTTATTTGGTAAATTTAGACATTACCGCAAATGAAAGAATCAGTTTCATATTTCCACTCTTGCTATTAATGGAATCATATAAGCAACAATTTTTTTTCTCAAATGCCATTGTAGGGATATTTTAAAATAAATAAAAACATCATTTTCCTTTTATTTTAAAAACATTGCAGAAAAACTATCCTTACAATGAAAAAGAGCATGAAAACTTTTTTGTTATCTATTCCTAAGCAATATATCATAACTCCTAAGAAGTAGCTCAAGAATCCGATCTTCAAACTATGCGATAGAAATCCATCTACACGATCAGATTCAACATATTCTTTATTTATGTTTCTTCACTTTTCTTTGATTCTTAAAACATCAACATGTGACCTAGTCACATCATGTATCAAGAATCTCAGAATAGAAACTTAGCAGAGTTAGATAGTGGACTTTACCTGAAGTAGAGTCGAACTTATTGACTTTAACATCCTTAGGTAAAATTTGGCAGCTTTGCAACTAATTCCCCTTCCTTTGGCAATATAAACATATGGACCCTTTGGTAATGGTATCGGTACTATCACAGACTTAGCTTTTTCTCTTTACCATTTGGTCAACTGAGTTGACTATGGTCGATCCCTTTCCATTGGGAAGAGAATGCTTTTTCAGGATTTCTAGTGTCATCATTGTCAATGTCCATAAAGTTTTAGGAATTTGATCTTAGCAAATAGATAAGATCATTAAGGGTCTTGTCATAGTCTGTTTCATAGGAGTCCCAAAGGAACTCACTATGTGACTTAGAAAGTGATTGGACCACCAACTTTCTCAAGACTTTGACACCTAACTCTCCCGGCTTGTAAATATGTGACTTTATCTCCAAGATGTGATCACACCTAGACCTTGCCTTGCCAATAGGGCTTGAGTGACCATGAACTTTGTGGGTTAGGAAGAATAATTGGAGGAGGTGGAGGAAGTGAAGTTCCAAGAGATTTGGGAGGATCATAGATGTCTGAACCAGACATCTTTTGGGAGACATTCAAGATAGTTGAATAAAAGTCCTTAATATAACACCCAATACAAAGTATTAAGGCTAGGACCCTACAAACTATTTTATAACTCGGAAGACAGATGTCGTAATCCAAGTTACAAAATATTTGAAGGTAGGTGAATGACGCTTAAACAATTTCCACCAAGATAAACAAAGTGTATTATTAGCTTTTAATTGGTTTTTGAAACTCCTAGATTCTTTTGAGATTCATTGAACTGTTCAACGGCATGTTTCAATCTCGAGTGTGCCCTTCAGCTTTTGTGACTGGGATGCTGAGGATCAACAAACAAGGTGTGAATAACCATGCAAATATACTTGGTACCATTAATTATTTTCCCCTTAATCGATGTGCCGGTTAACCACACATGCTCCACCAATAATATGATAAATATTAAGTTACCCTTTGCCTACCTTGTTAAGTCCAGGTTAGTGTGCCGGTTAACCACACACGCTCCACTAACGACTTAAGCAAAGTGCAAAGTGTAATTTCATGGGTTAGCACCAAATTCTTATTTTCCTAAGTAACTATGATTGGGTATTAATAATAGTTTAGTTACTTAGTATTTATCATTAATACTTTTAATGAAGGGAGAATTCTAGTCCTTGTCCTACCCGTTTGGCTAACAACCCTCCACCGGTCAAGGAAGCGGTGGGTGAGAGTGGACACCCATTAGTCTAAACCTTAAACTAATAGAAAAGATGAATCTATTGACAATTATCATTGAAATTGGATTAGTATGAATATTACCACATCAGAAATAGGTTTACAAGTCCAAAAACAGCTTTTTGGTAATGTTCCTAGTCCAAATCTAGCCAAAAAAGCACGAAGGTATGCATTATGGGACACAAACTTGTCGATTTCTTCATGGAACTCGTCAAGATCATGCTCTAATACATGAACTCGTCGATTTTTCCTCCAGAACTCGTCGAGTTTCATGCCTTGACAGATTCTTGGCTTCGAAAAATCAGTTTGCATCAAGTATAATCGAAAACAGCCCTAGGCTCTGATACCACTGTTGGGTTTTGAGCATGCTAACACTCCTAAGTGTACATGCAACCCTAAATACCTTGGATCTATATTATCTCTATTATACATGCAAATATGAACTTTCCAAGGTATTACCCTATCTAGCATACAATACATGATACTTGGGTAATCAAATAGATAGAATACATAACTTTGTTTGTTGTAGCTTGTCTTCATGAAGCTTGAGTGCCTAGTGCCCCAAGTGTGACACCTCAAATGGTTCACACAACACCAAATGCACATGGAATGACTTGAGAGAAATCGAACACTCCTTGAAATCGTCTAGCCCTCATACACATACTAGTGCCTGATTTCTTAAGCCATGGGATTCTTTTATATGGTGGCTATTAGGGTTACACTATGTAACTCATAACTTTACCCATTCCTTATGCTCCATGGATTTTAATCTCCATGGAGTATCCATGGGTCACCCCATGGACTTAGTCCAACATAAGGAATCTTGGATCACAAGCCCACATATATAAGAATGAATGATTTACACAATCAACCCATATATTTAATTAGTCTCCTTTTGATCACTTAATTAATTCCAAATTAATTCTTGATCAATACTAATTAAATAACCTTATTAATATATTAGAACTTATAATATATTAACAAACCTTAAGTGTTATTTCTCTCATTATAATCTATCCAAATACATGATGCCATGCAACCCAAATGAACCATGCTAAGTCGAGTCAAGTCTTAACAGTTATAGTTATGGACTCAGACGTTAATCCAACACCCATATGGCATGCAAATTCATAAAGTTGCCAAATTTATGCCCTAGGACCTTTAAAATGACCAAGGTCTAGAATTGGACGAAGATTCTTCACGTATTAAGCATTTAATGGCTTTTTGTGCAAAAATAGATTGTATGTTGGGCATACGCTTTCAATGGGTTTTGGGCTTCCAATGTATTTTTGATCCATTTTATTTAACCTTGGGCCTGGACCTATTAGTGTATTGGGCCTTTGAACTTGCTTTTGGACCATAGGTGGCATGATTGGGCATTTTGGGCCATTATTGTTTTGGAGCATGGATGTTAGGCCCATTAATGAGGGAAATACTTTTGGGCCTTATTGAAGGAGTTTGGGCTTAGGGTTTTGGGCCAATGTCTTGAGTTTGTGATTTAATTCTAATTTGGATAACTTGTGTATATTAATGTGAGATTTTCGTATCAATAGTTGAGCAATATTTTTTTTATCAGCAGTCTGAGGTGAGTCTTAGGGATAAGCAAAGGAACCACCCAGCTGCAACAGGCTCGAACCAGAACCACCCTGGGAACCAAACATTGTGGATAATTGGAACTGAACCAGACCGCCGGTTCCAGTTCCTACCGGTTGTTGTCATCTCTTTAATATTGGAACCGTTCCTCAAGAAATAGCAACGGTTTCGGTTTTTACCGGATCTACCGGTTCCAGTTCCATATTCCAAAAATCCACAAGAATAACGTCTCGGTCCCGGATCGACGGTTCCATCAGGTTCCGGTACGAGTTCCGGACGGTTCCCTGGTGCATATGTTAATCCTTAGTGAGTCTTCTCACTATAACCACGGGTCTAAGGTACCAAGGCCAACCCAATATCCATTTATGTAGTATACTAGTTTTTGTATGATAGACGTTGTGATTGGGTTCAAATATACCCCAGGGCGGGGCCCAGTATGACATAACGGATTGAAATATACCTTAGAGCGAGGCCCACTATGATGTACATGGGTTGTAATATACCCTAGGGTGGGCCCCATATTTGTTTTTGGGTTGGGATGAACCCCATGGTTGGGCCCATTTTTATGATTGCTATGTTTTATATTAGGAAAACTCACTAAGCATTAGCTTAAAGTTTGTATTGTGATTTCAGGTGCGTCCAGTTCTAAAAGGAAGAGCTCGACTTGATGGCGCATCATTCACTCTTCACTATTTTCTGCATTCACTGATATGGACACTCTGATGATTTTGTTGTTAGGTTATGAGAACTATAACACTCCTATGGTGCACATGCAGTCCTAGATGCTTTGGATCTATGTTGTCTCTAATTATACATGCGTATTTTCAATTTTCCAAAGCATACGTCCTAAATAGCATACAAATTGACATTTGAGCAATACAACTAGTTAGATGACTTACCTCTTAGAAGGACTAGTAGTTCCTGACCTTTGAAAGCTTGAGCACCTCAAGTGTGATTCCTCTAATGGTTCACAAACACCAATATGCAGGAGGAGGATTGAGAGAATAAGTTACTTAGCACAAAAATCAATGTTAAAGTTCTTAGAATGATGGTGTGTATGTGTATGTGTAACTGATTTTGGTCATGAGGGTATGCGTTTATAGTGTAGCAAATGTTAGGGTTACACCTTGTAAACCCTAATGACCTTTCATATTACATAGGCTCCATGGGTTAAACCTCCATGGATTATCCATGGACTATCTCATTGGTTTAACCCATCCTAAATAACCATGGATCATTAGCCCACACTATAAGAATCGTTGATTTACACAATCAATCCATGTATATTTAATTAGTCTCTTTTGATCACAAAATTAATTCCAAATTTATTCTTGATCAACACTAATTAAATTATATGATTTCATATTAATATATTATACTTTTAATATATTAATAAATCATAAATAACATTATTCTCAAAAGTCCATCCTATCAAATTGCACTGGTGAAGGCAACCCAAGAGGACCGTGCTACAACCGAGTCAACTACATCCTAGTTATAGTAATGCGCTTAGACACCAAATCCAACAGTCTCCCACGTGGATAAGTCTAATAACTATAGCTGCCAATGCTAATTCAGGATCCGACTTAGCAATCCTAGCTTTCAAAAGCCGTTGTTGAACTCTGACCTAGTCAGTGATGCGTCCTTCAATAAAGGATCATATATTCTTGTGTTCTCAAGATACTTATGCGGACAAACACATGAAAAATAGTCATACTTATTGTCTTGCAATTTGCATCCTGATTTTTGATTCGTATGACATAGAACAAAACTGAACACATCAATTCAGTTTTGAACGGGCCCGACACATAATCAAAACAAAATCATCAAGGGGCCCAAGATATCGCTTTTAATCCTCTTAGGATAAAAGGAACAGATAAACTTCGACATTATATGCTTGTACTAACTGCTCATCAAATCATGCACAACGACATCTTTTATAACATCAAGTTACTGATGTGTTTTCATGCCATCAATGAACAACCAACTCGTAGTCAACAACACATATATCTTGGTTTGAAGATTATATGATATTATCGTCTCATAATTACTCGTGATAAATTCCATGAAGTAATTCAGGTGAGCGCGGGTTGAATCCAATACTCAAATCTTATTTCAGGAGCACTCATGAATGGTGTAGCATACTTTTCCTACGTCTAACAGCTTAGACAATCTACAAGCCAACTCATGACAGTCTAGCCTTATTACCTACTTCTGAAGTATGATTGACTATGGATGGTTTGAATAATCTTATTATTCTGGAAGTCAAAACATGCAAAGTGAAGCAATAGTAAATAATTAACACAAGACGGTAACTTTACTTATAAATAAAACTCCTTTTAATTAAGCATCAAATGTCAATTACAATTTAGCTACTACAAGTTTCTATTTATCTAACTACTAAAACTAATATTGTCTGTTAGCCCAATGCCCCTTGCATGCTGCAAATGCTTAACCTTAGTAAGTACCTTCGTAAGGGGATTTAATGGGTTGTCCTCTGACGATATCCCCTTTACCACGAGGTGTCCTTCTTCTACTTGATGTCTTATGAAGTGGTACTTTCTGTTGATATGCCTGGATCTACCATGATATCTCGGTTCCTTGATTAAGGCAACCGCCCCTTCATCACTGCAGAAAATCTCCACAGGCTCCTTTATGGATGGTAAGACTCCAAGGTCTTCGATGAAGTTTTTCAACCATATCGCCTCCTCCGATGCTTTACTTGCTGCAATGTACTCTGATTCGTCCGTTGAATCAACTACAGTCTCTTGCTTGTAACTTTTCCATGTTATTGCTCCTCCATGCAGGGTAAACACCCAACCTGACTGAGAGCGGAAATTATCTCTATCGGTTTGAAAGATGGCATCACTATACCCTATCACTCTCAAGTCATCACCCCCACCGAGTGTAAGGACCCAATCCTTAGTTCTCCGCATGTACTTAAGAATGTTTACAACTGCAGTCCAATGTGCTTTACCAGGATTCCCTTGATATCTGTTGACCATGCTCAAAGCAAAGGCCACATCAGGGCGAGTACAAGTCACAGCATACATGATCGAGCCAACTGCGGAAGCATATGATGTTGTTCATCTTCGCCCATGAGTTGAGCAGCAACATCTCTAACTGTTGTTTTAACTGGAACATGAGGACCTTCTTTAATGGATCTCCAAATAGATTCACCATTCTCTTTTCCAAGTAAAAATCTTTGCATTCTAACTTTCCAATGATCATATTCTTTAACAACTAGCAGTGGGGCACAAGTAAGGTAGCCCACACTATTTGCTATTTGCATTGAATATATTTGACACAAAGTGTGTTATATACACCGATCAAAAAAGTCTTCAACACATATTTAATCAAAAGGAACTCAACATGAGGCAATGAACATGGCTAGAGCTGCTCAAAAATTACAAATGTGAAATCCGATATCACCCGGGTAAAGCTAACGTGGTAGCTGAGGTGAAGGTTTGTATCGATCAGATGCACTTCAAGTAATAAGAACAAACATAAAGTAATATAAGAAAAATAATGAACTGAAAAATAACATAGAGAAGTCTCCAATTTTTCTTTCACCAAGAAATGGTTTTGTCTTTACCAAGAAGACGGGTTATCATAGACACGATTACGACACCAATCCATTTTAACAACATTAGGGTTTAATCTAATATTGTATATATACTAATATATACAAGTACATCCCTTCATTGAATGGATTGCATCTAAGCTATACAAAGAACTGATCTTATCACAAAGATACCAAATCAGTGATTTGTAGTATACTTATCTATATCATTACCTAATATACAAAAGATTACATAGAATAACTATGTTATTCACTAACGTTGATATGCTTGATAAGTTGGAATGTGGATGTTGTAGACGCTGATGTTGATGCTGACAAAAAGCATGTGGAGTGTTTGACTCATCAGATCATAAGGTGTGATCTTAAAATGTCCCCTATCTGATGATGTCAAAACTAGTCTTCATTGAATTCTTCAGTTTGTGCTCCCCTTGAGAAAATGAATGACTTATCAAGCAGTTAAGGCAACATTTATAAATAGATGTGGACGTCAGGGGCTAAAAATGTGGACCGGCTTGACTCAACTAGCTGAGAATGTTGATATGCTTGATATGTTGGCATGTCGATATTGTAGACATTGACGCAGATAGAAAGCGCGTGGAGTGTTTGACTCATCAAATTATAAGGTGTGACCTTGCAATCTCCCTATTTAATGATGTCAAAACTAGTCTTCATTGAATTCTTCAGTTTGTTCTCCCCTTGAGAAGATGAATGACTTATCAAGTAGTTGAGGTGACATTTATGAATCACAATGGACATCATCTGAATAGTTGAAGGTGGCGAGCTGGCAAGGTTCTAAATGGCGTGAGGCGTGGCGTGGCGGCAAGGCCAAGCCTCAAGCTTAACGTGCCATGGCGAGCCATGGCGTTTTACAAGGTGTGATGTAAGGCGGCGATTTTATATTAATTTAAAATTATATTACCACATAAATATGAATTTATATTAAATATAACTACTTTTTAGAAGTGTTAGATCAATAACTAATAACAAAAAGTTAACAAAAACCACAATACTTGTATCTCCGATTTGAAAATACATAATAAAGACTAAAAAACTGTGTCTCAAACGAACAAACACGTGCCATAACACACCATAACGCGCCATGATGCGCCATATCATGCCTTGCCACGCGCCACGCCTAACAGCAACGTTATGAAGCTTTTTGTAACGGCGAAACCACGCCTCACGCCATGGCGCGCCTTATAGAACACTGCAAGCCGGGATAAAAATGTGGATTAGCTTGACTCATGTAACGCTTGTGTTTCCGGGCTTGCCATTTTTAGCAATGTAATAGTTTAGGTTAACCTTCGTAACCCGTTTTGAAATAATAAGAGTGTATTATTTGAGTATTATGTGTTTTGTGCTTAATTGCTTAATTATGTGGTTTGATTAATTAAGAATAAAAATAAGCGTCAAAATTTAAGTGTAAAATAAACTTGATATCTTTGGATAATGTTGTAGTAGTTGAAACGAGGTTTCCGAATATATATAGAACGCCCAAATTTTACTTCGTATGAGGAAGTTATGATTTATCGAAGTTTTGGCTTAGCGGTATGCAGCCTGATATACTCGATTTGAGATCGAGCAGTTTTTAGCCAAAACAATCTAAACGAGGATCGAAGGTCTCGTTGTTGGTATCGAAGCGATGAAAAGTTAGGCGAGAACGGACGTCAAACGAAGAAGTTATGAATTTATAACGAAGTTTTTCTGTCCCGGCCTATTAAAAATAAATAATAAATTTAAATTTAAAATTAGCTGACGAGTCTAAACGAAAGTTGTAGAGCGTAGTCTCACCTTCGCATGGATATAAAGAACGTCGAAAACGGAGTTCGTATAAGAAGATATGAATTTCCAAAGTTTATTAAATAATTTGTATTTAAATTTAATTGGAAAAGTCGGCATTATCCGAAGAGGAGTCACCAATCTGATCCGAGGTACGCCCCGCGTACTCGCGTACGCCCAACGTATAGGGACCTGAAACCCTACCACTGGTGGCCGACGATGAAGCTTGATGTTGCAAAGTATGTGGCCGAGTGTGTGACTTGTGCGAGAGTCAAGACACAACATCAGAAACCGTACAGGAGTTTAGAACCATTGCATGTGCCTATGGGTAAGTGGGAAGATATTGTTATGGATTTTGTCACTAAACTGCCCAGAACAAAGAATGGTCACGACATGATTTGGGTGGTCATTGATCGATTCACTAAGAGTGCGCATTTCATAGCAGCCAAGGAGAAATGGTCTATGGAAAAGGTTGCGAATTCTTACGTGAAGGAAATTGTGAGGCTTCACGGTGTTCCGTTAACGATTGTATCGAATCGTGATAGCCGTTTCACCTCGAGGTTTTGGAAAAGTCTACAAGAGGAAATGGGTACCAAGTTATGTTTAAGTACAGCTTACCATCCGCAGACTGATGGTCAAAGTGAAAGAACGATACAAACACTTGAAGATATGCTAAGAGCATGTACCTTGGAATTCTTAGGTAATTGGGATGAACATTTACCATTGGTAGAATTTTCCTACAATAATAGTTTCCACTCAAGCATTAAGATGGCACCTTATCAAGCCTTGTATGGACAAAAGTGTCGTACGCCGTCTTGTTGGCTTGAGGCTGGGGAAAAGCAGTTTATGGGACCGGAGATGGTTCATCAAACTACTAAAAAGTTGAAAATAATTAGGGAAAGAATGTTAGTAGCTCAGGATCTTCAAAAGAGCTATGCTGACAAAAAGCGAAGACCGATGACTTTTGAGGTTGGAGATTCGGTTTTGCTTAAAGTCTCGCCGTGGAAGGGACTTATAAGATTTGGTAAAAGGGGAAAGTTGAGTCCAAGGTTTATTGGACCGTTTAAAGTTCTTCAGAGGGTTGGGAACCAAGCTTAGAAGCTCGATTTACCCGAAGAACTGAATGGAATTCACAACACTTTTCATGTGTGTTATTTGAGGAAGTTCACGGGAAAAGTTCCTGATATAATTCCAATTTCTGAATTGAGAATTGAGGAGAACAAAAGGTTGATTGAAGAACCAGAGGCAATCGTTGACCGAAAGATTAAGAAGTTGCGACGCAAAATGGTTGGGTTAGTGCTTGTCCGATGGAAACACACGAATGGGCCGAATCTCACCTGGGAGACGGAGAGTGACATGTTGAGTCGCTATCCACATTTGTTTCTTGATGTGTGATTCCGGGGACGGAATCATTCTAAGGTGGAGAGAATTGTAACGCCTGTGTTTCCGGGCTTGCCATTTTTAGCAATGTAATAGTCTAGGTTAACCTTCGTAACCCGTTTTGAAATAATAAGAGTTTATTATTTGAGTATTATGTGTTTTGTGCTTAATTGCTTAATTATGTGGTTTGATTAATTATGAATAAAAATAAGCGTCAAAATTGAAGTGTAAAATAAACTTGATATCTTTGGATAATGTCGTAGTAGTTGAAACGAGGTTTCCGAATATATATATATAGAACGCCCAAATCTGACTTCGTATGAGGAAGTTATGATTTATCGAAGTTTCGGCTTAGCGGTATGCAGCCTGATATACTCGATTTGAGATCGAGCAGTTTTTAGCCGAAGCAATCTAAACGAGGATCGAAGGTCTCGTTGTTGGTATCGAAGCGATGTAAAGTTAGGCGATAACGGACGTCAAACGAAGTAGTTATGAATTTATAACGAAGTTTTTCTGTCCCGGCCTATTAAAAATAAATAACAAAAATAAATTTAAAATTAGCCGATGGAGTCTAAACGAAAGTTGTAGAGCGTAGTCTCACCTTCGTGTGGATATAAAGAACGTCGAAAACGGAGTTCGTAGGAAGAAGATATGAATTTCTGAAGTTTATTAAATAATTTGTATTTAAATTTAATTGGAAAAGTTGGCATTATCCGAAGAGGAGTCACCAATCTGATCTGACGTACGCCCCGCGTACTCGCGTACGCCCAGCGTAACCCGATGCATGCATCGCCTCGCACTCGAGTTCTTCAGATACGTGAGCAATGACGTTTCGGAGCAGTACGCCCCGCGTACTCCGAGGCTCCAGCCTCCTATAAATAGGATGCGAGGGCAGTCGACTCAATTGCTATTTTTCTCTCTTCTCTCTCCCGTTTTACCTTGATTTGCGTGCCAGAAGTACCCCGAATCCCCGGTAATATGCTCGAGCCCCGAAGCAAGTCCCGAGATCCCGAAGATCCCGAGAAGTGCGATTCTCGAGCCGAAGCTCTGCCCCCCGAGAAGTTCGATTTTTGTAGAGATCTTCCAAATCTGCTGAGGATTACTACTTCTGCAAGTCGTAGTGCTATCCGATCATCTTTTGATCAAGTGAGTGTATACTACCTTTCACAAATACGATAATAATACAAGTATGGTTTGAGTGTATTAAGTACATTGTTGTTTATATGTGTGAGTGCGTAGTTACTTTCTTCTAACGCATAATTATGAAGTATTTTATACGGAATACGTATTATGTGTATAATTTTGTGGTTATGTGTGTGAATGTGTATTCACTTTCTTTTATCTCATAGATATGATTTGTTCTCTATGAAATACATGTTATGTGCCTCATCTGTTATGTGGAATATGTATTGATTAAAGCATGCTATACAGGTTTTTAAACTATGTATAAAAATGTATATTTTATCTACTAATATGTTGGGTAGAACATGGGTAGATAGTTCGTGTGTAATAAACAGATGAGAGGCCTTGTTGTTGTTTGATTTAGTCATCTAGCGGAGTTTCGATGACGACCACGGACTTTTCTAGACAGTCTTGTGGAACATTAGCAGGTTCACCACCTGTAGGTGTTAATGAACTTGGGTGTTCATTCGCTGTACTCCATCCCCCTCATGGTTGCCTTATTTGACTTATATTGCGGAGGAACCCCCAAAGCATGTGTTGTCGCCTCGATGAAATATTCTTAGACTAGGTCCCTTATGTTAGTTGTCTTAGGGACATAAAGTGAGAATAACGGGAATGGGTAATTGGGTTATTGTTGGTTGGTGGAAATTAAATATAATTATTTATTGTGGGTTGAAAACCTTGTATGCTCACCAGGCTCCCAAGCCTGACCCACTCAGTTTTATTTGTATTACAGGAAGTGGCACGAGGGCATAAGATGGATGAACCATCAAGTTGTTTTGTTTACAAGTCTGTATATGTATATATTTTTTGAATGACTTGTAATGTTATCGTTTATGCTTATTGGTCTGTATCGGAACATGACACCCCGAGTTTTGATTATGTAATGAAATTACATTTCTTTTATGAAATGCTTTGGTAAACATTGTGTTATCATGTTTTGTTTTTGGGAACAAATTCCGCAACTCTTTCAAATCAAAAGGATTTACACTAAAATTATTTTAAAAGCATAAATGAAAATCGGTCTTTTCTGGCCGAGATTTTGGGGATGTCACAACTCAACTAGCTAAGAATATTGATATTAGCTTGACTCGACTCCCCCCATAGATTGTGCTTTTATGTATATATTCTCTCCTCCTTTTTGACATTAATAGTAAGCACATGAATAGAGTTGTTGTAGCTTGTAGTTTAGTAATGTTGTGAAGTCTCTTGATAGTATTGGCTTAAACTATCATTCATTGATGTAGTATTGTGAGATTTCATCAGCACGTGGTTTCATACACCGACTCATTAATCACTTTTATTCTATGATAAGGGCAAGAGTGGTATGTTGCATGTAATACATTCCGGTATGAAATGTACCCATTGGCAAGGAATGTTGAAGTTTTATCAATGTATGTCTAATACAATGAATCATTAACTTCATAATAGAAGAATTATTGGGAAAGAGTAGGTAGGTGCATGTAATATATTATGTACAATGATATAACCAGTACCATAGATTTTTCGAATTCTCATCATTCTATGGTATCATAAGCTGAATCATAAAATTCTAAAGAATAATTTATGGAAAGAATCGTTTGATACGTGTGATAAGCTATGGTGTTTTAGCTTAACCATCGGCATATATTCCATTAAGCTCTCATCAGCGTATGGTACATTACCTTCATAAAGCTTTAAAGAAGAAAATCATGGAAAGAATGGGTTTGTGTATGTGATAGCCTACGATACATACACTAACCATCGGCACAACGTTACAAACTTTTATCAGTGTGTGGTATATCACAGTGAATTGTCATATTTTATTATGAAGAAATTAATGAAAGAATTTATTGTTTTAGTCACGCTGAGGTGGAATCAGAATTGAATCATAAACGGTGTTAACTCATTAAGAAGAAATGGTTTAAACTTCCATATCATAGAGTTATGTTGCAGTTTGGAAGTGTAAAGTTCACAATCAATTCTTTAGATTGGTAAAGAAATAATAATAAATAATATAAGAATACAAAAAAAGAGTTAGTCAAACAAGGAAAGGAATATACAAGCTTTTCCAGAGGTTCTCTATATACCCTTTTTTAGAAGATCTTTTGCGCAGTATCTTCAAAAAGAAATTTTTTACCAAGAGTAAAAGAGAAGTAGAGATCAGTATTTGTAACAAACAAGTTAATCAACTCAAATCCATGAACCATGGTGTCCTCAAGATCAACATGAGGGCATTTGAGGTTTTATCAGATCATGAGTCAGTAGATGAAAACAAGACTTACTATATTGATGGTTGCTCATTGCATCCTTAACAATGAGTGAAGGAGAAAGAGAGTATCCTCAAGAAGAAGATGACATGATGCAACTCTTTTTCTCAGCACCAAGAGCGTTGAGATCTTTCAGCTCTTACAACTTTGAAGAAGGAGAGGAAAATACATCTTAAATAGGCCTGTAAGATAAATATGAGAGAAAAGAGAATACTTGTAAATACTAAAATCGAAGCTTAAACAAATTATGTAAATATTCGTAAACATAATAAAAGCAACATTTGTTTTTGTGTTTTTTAGAAAGCAATTGGAAGCAATCAAAAGAGCTAGAAAGCAGATAAATCATTAAAACCATGACAAGATCTATAATCAATTTATTTAACTTCTTATCGTCCAATGCCTTAGTGAAAATGTCAGCCAATTGATCAGTGGATGGAATGTAAAACAACTCCGTTTTTCCCTTTTGAACTATGTCCCTGATGAAATGATGACGGATGTCGATGTGCTTGGTCTTGGAATGTTGCACTACATTTTGTATCATCGGAATGGCACTTATGTTGTCACAATAGATGGGTGTTTTCAAGAAGTTTAGACCATAATTGAAGAGTTGATTCTGAATCCATAGAATCTGAGCACACCATCGTTGAGTGGTAACATATTCATTTTCAGCGGTAGAACAAGCCACTTATGTCTGCTTTTTGTTGGACCAGCTTAACGATCTATTTCCAAGCATTTGAGCTCCTCCTTATGTGATTTTGTGATCAATGCCACATCCAGCATGATCAGATTCAGTGTAACCTACTTGTTTGAACTCAAAATCATGAGGATACCATAACCCAAGATTGGGTGTATGCTTTAAATAATGAAAGATACTTTTCACAGTGAGAAGATGAGATTCCTTAGGATTGGATTAATAAGAAGCACATAATATAGTAGCAAACATAATGTTAGGGCAATTGGCTGTAAGATAGAGTAGAGAACCTATCATTCCTCGAAAAAGACATGTGTTTACATTAGCATGCACCTTTTGGCTCAACGCCAATAGACGTTGATGAGGACATCGGATTCTTTGTTGGCTTGCAATCAGAGAACCCATACTTCTTTAGCATATCTACAATATATTTAGCTTGGCAAAAAAAATATAATTAATTACTTGTTCAACCTACAAACCCAAAAAGAAGGTTTGTTCACACATCATGCTCATCTCAAAATTCATGGTCGTGATCTCTACAAACTTGAAACTAAGATTTTCATCATTGGATCCGAGGATAACATTATCCACATACATTTGGGGAAGAATGATATGTGATCCTGAATGCTTTATGAACAAAGTGTTCTCGATCTTCCCTCATTTGTATCCACTTGAAAGAATATAGCTTTACAATGTATCATACCATGCCCCAGGCGCCTGCTATAAGCCATAGTCAACTTTATTAAGACGCTACACATGATTTTGAAACTCTTCACATTCAAATCTTGTAGGTTGTTTTAGAAAAAATTATTCTTGAAGATCTCCATGCAAGAAGGCAGTCTTGACATCCATTTAATAGACTTTGATGTTTTTAAAAGAGGCAAAGGCAAGAAACAAACGTATTGCTTCAAGTCTAGCCACATGAGCAATGCTTCATCATTGTCAAACCCATCAAGATAACAGAAACCTTAAGGAACAAGCCTAACTTTGTTTCTTATGGAAATCCCATCTTCATTATTTTTTTCCTGAATACCCAGCGAGTGCCAATGATAGTCTTTCCTTGAGGTCTGGGAACAAGAGTCCACTCACGATGACGTTGAAATTCCTTCAGCTCATCCTACATCACCTTGATCCAGTCACTTTTGTCAAGGCATCAATGATATTCTTTTGTTCAATCATTGAGACAAAGTTTACAAACATGTTGAGGTTTCTGCTAACTCTACTGCAAGTAAGAATCCCTAAATTTACATCTCTAGTTATTTGAGATTCAATATGATCTTGAAGGATTCTTTGATTAGAACTTTCATTTGTTATGCTTTAGTCAGAGTCGTCCTGATTTGATGGATCAACTTCTTTAGAGATGATAGGCTAATTTTCAGAGATAACATGTGGATTGATTAATTGATCAAAATTTGGAACAATAGGATCCATGTCATTTGACAAGAATTCAAGAGTAGGGTCAGAGGGACTGTGAATAATTTCATTCAGAATTGATTAAGGGTGAACAAATCCATCATGAATGAATGAATCTTCATCGAAGGTGACAAGAATTGTTTATTCAATAATTTTCCTTGAAAGATTAGAGACCCTAAAAGCCTTGGATACACTAGAGTAACCTAGAAACACTTCTTCATCAACTTTAGCTTGAAACTTCAAACGTTGATCTCTTTGATTCATAATGTAACAAACACATCCAAACGAATGAAAAATAGAAGATACCAACTTACTTTGCTAGGGAGTTCTATTTCTTGTCTCTGATATACGATTTTGCCGGGGAGTTCTAACTGTAGAAAAGTTTTGAAAAAATCTTGAGATTGAGCAAATGTCTTCAAGTGAGGATTTTCTGAATTCTTTTCCATGATCATTATGTAATTGCCTTACTTTGTGATCATAAAGGATTTCCCACTGCTTAGTGATGGAAATGATTTCATCAACAACATGACTCTTCTTTCTTAAAAGGACAACCCAAGAAAACCTTGAAAATTCATCCACAATGATGAGAGTGTATTTCTTTCCAGCCCTTGACTCAAATAGAACTGGTCCAGACTGATTGATGTGAAGAAGATGAAGAGGAATGACAATAAAAGAGTAGGACTTTGGCTTAAAGGAAGACTTAGTTTTCTTCCCTTTTTCACCAGCTGAGCATAGCTTATCCTTAGCAAACTGCATTTTAGGAATTCCTCTCACAAGCTGATTTCCTATAATCATTGTAATATTGTTGAAGTTCATATACGATAGCCTCCTATGGCACAACCAATTTAGATAAGACAGAACACAAGAGAAGAAGTAATGACGAAGAGTGTTGTCAGCAGAACACATATCCAGAACATAGATGTCATTTTGTCGATATGCAGTAAGAATAGTAACACTCTTCTGATCAACAACCTTTTCTTATATCTATTTAAAGAGAACTTCATAGCCAATGTCACATAGTTCATTGATAGAAATGAGGTTATGCTGAAGACCTTTCACATAAGAGAAACTCTTGAAAACAACAAAGTTGCACTTGATGGATCCATATCCCGTTGTATCTCCATTGCCATTATCTCCATATGTAACAATCGGACCATCCTTCTTTATGAAATATTCCAAGAGAGACTTGAATCCTGTCATATGTCTTGAGCAGCCACTGTATAGATACCAAATATGCTATTTACCTTGAAACTAAGATGTACAGTATGCCCTAAAACATAAAAAAAAAAACAAACATATACACTGACCTATTTGCAAAGGGTCACTGAAGAAAAGATATTATAATAGTCATCAGGGAGGCAGTTCAATGAGTTTCCCTTTTTGATCCACTTCTCATTGCGAGTCATGATGTTGTCAGCACGAATTGATTTCTATTCAAATGTGCACTCGCTGACTTTGTGAGAGGCATCACCACATCGATAATAAACTTTTATTCTAGCACTCTTTCATTTCACATTAGATTTTAATTTCTTTTCAACTATTAAATCTATAGAACTTTGATTTTTTATTTATTTAAGAGTTCTTGATTTAGTTTTGGAACAATGAATGTCATCTATGGTATGCTCAAATATTACTTTGTCATGAGGCTAATGATGCATTGAAGAGTCATTAGAAGTAGAAGACACTGATTGATCTTACGGTTGAAAATTGCTAACTGAGCACTGAGGAAACATGCTAATAATTTTGTTCACAGAAGGAATTTCACTATTATATATAGGAAACTTTAGCAAAATCTTAGTAGAGTGAAGAACATACTAACGATAAGAAGGTTGGTGAGAAGTATCAACAGTAGATAACTTAGAAACACATTTAGTGATGCCATTAGAATTAGTAGAGCATTGAGTATGAATTAAAGTTTGATTTATAAGATAAGAACTCACAAATCTACTCTTAGAATCTTCTTTTAAATAGTTAGCCTTATAGAAGGTTTTTTTAGTCTCAAAAACTTTGGTTAATGAAACACCATCTTCTATATCACCACCAAGAATTTTCTCATACTAATCTGGAATCTGAAAATTTAAAATTTCGATGACATTAAAGTGAGAAGATGCCCAGTTTGTAAAAATAAGTTTAATGCATTTAGCATGATACAACAACTTTTTCTTTTTCGGGGTGAAGAAAATTATTTATTAGTCGTTTATGGTCATAGTTTAATAAAAGATGTGTCACTAAAAATCAATAATAGTCAAGAAAAAACAAACAATACATATGATTAAAAGTAGTTTATGGTCAAGGTTTAATATATTACGTGACACTAAAAATAAAAAATTTCCGTGAAGAATGAAAAAGCATGTAACTAATGTTAGTTTGTGCTCACGTTTTAAGATATTATGTGTCACTAAAAGTCAATAATAGTCATGAAAACAAAATAACTTGTGAAGGAAAGTCATTATGGTGACAGTTATCAAAAAATGATTAAAAAACCTTAAAATTTTGGTAGCCTATGGTGATAATTTTTACCTACAATAACGATTTTTATGGGTTTAGTTAATACAGTTAAACGTCACCATAACTTACCTTTAAATATGCGACCTTTCATTTCACATTGAATGAAAAAAAAAAAACAAGTCATAAAATGTCTATACTGATAAGTTTTTTGTGTGGCCAAAGATAAGTTTTGTGCTACTATGTGTGTGTGTGTGTATATATATATATATATATATATATATATATATATATATTATCCTAATATGATTATGCGTTTTATTTTGTATTGGGTTTTAGTTGGCCCATTAGCTAGATAACCCTAATTAGTTAGTCTATATATTTTGTATTTTCATTCCATTGTATCTTTGTACTTCTCATTTGATAACAATATGAAACCCTATCCATTCTATATATTTTTAGTTTTCATGGTATCAGAGCACCGATAAAGTTTCTGACCAATACCATATCCCAGAAAAATACAAGAGTGCGAAACTAAGTACCATGATATTTGCATAATTAGCGATATGTTTAGCATATATTTTTATTCATTTTTAGCTAATTATGTGCATAATGTGGACACAAGGTGCTTAATAATGCTTAAATTGTGTTTTCAGTCCAAAGACATGCTTGGAAGCAAAAAGGAATAAGGAGAAGCGATTAGAGACCAAAGAATGAAGAAAAAGGAAAAACCACACACTTACTCCATGCACAAACTCGGCGAGTCCATGAGAATGTTCCCGAAGAAAAGTCAAAAATCCTTACCGTACACGGATTTCACACTGGTACTCGGTGAGTCCACGACCTACTCGCCGAGTAGCCCCTGTTTTGTGATAACTATAAATATGGCGTCTTAATCCGAATGGAGGGACTTTTCTGGCTTCCTTGGAGATAGATCTACGATTGGAGAAACCTTTGAAGACTTGAAGAACCCTAACCTTTGATCTTTGAAGTTTCGAGGCGAATTAGGTTATGTTTTCCACTTAATCTTAGGATTGAATTATGTTTAGCATAATCAAATTCGTGCTTGAGCTTGTTTTCTTTGTAATCATGACCTAAAATTTGGATGGTTTCTGTTTAGGAAGAACCACATTACTCCTATGGTTTAATTATTACTTTTGTTAATTGTTTATTGGTGATTTTATTAAATTAAGTTTGTTAAAGAACCTTATGCATTAACCACAACTATTTTCTGTTAATTGGAAGACAATTAAGCTGCATGAACATCTGTTAGTTGTTAACCTCATATGTTTACGTGACCACTTTATCATATGTCTAGGAATAATGAACATGAAACTAGAATTAATAAGAGAATGGGAAAAATAATGTGTAAGCTTGTTTCAGAAACCAACAAACAAGAGGTTAATTGAAACACTCACTTGATTAACCAATTACAAATCTTATTTAATCCAAATAATTGAACTAGGAAATTAATTAGTTTAAACAATTGTCCACTGCTTGAATTGATTAATTGTCTAAGGGGTAGTATTAGCGAACATGAATCTAACCACTATAGTTGGTAACCAATAACAATTAATTTATCACATTATTACACAAATAACCATAGGAGTGAATTGGTTGGACCTAAACAGAAACTCTTTATCAAATTTGGTGAATTTTTACTTGTTTAAATTTTTAGTTAATCACTTGTTAGGTGGTGTGTTTAAGTTTCTAGTCTTGTAAAACTAAAGAAAAACCTTTACTTTTATTACTTAGTTAAAATTAGTTATTAGTTTAATTTCCATTCCCTGAGTTCGACACTCTACTTATCCGACTATACCACTAAAAGACAGGTTCACTGCCTTTGTGTGCTAAGTTTATAATTTAAAAGTAGGATTAAACCGGTGCATTTTACACACATCAAGTTTTTGGCGCCGTTGCTAGGGAACGGTTCAAAAATTAAATCTAATTCCTAATTTTATCGATCCTTTGTGTGAGTTTTCTTGCACAAAGTTAATTTTTTAGTCATTTAGTAAGTAGGTTAGGTTTTAGAATCCATTAGTATTTTTTCTGAATTTTTACCCTTAGTTTTAATTTTTTTTTATAAAACACGCTACTCGCCGAGTGCACTCGCACCTACTCGGCGAGTAGCCTGCTGTTTGAAATTTATTTTTTTCGTTTATTTAAGTTGCATTTTTTTCTTTTTACATGTTTTTCTGGTTTTATTTCAGGACTTTCATGACCAGAGGATCCAACACTCTGCTGGCACCCCCGCTTGAAGACCCGGATTCCGCATTGAGAAAGAACAAAGGCAAGGACATGGAAAGCTTAAATACACCTAAGAAGTCACCTCTATCTAACTTGAAGACTGTTTTTGGGAAAAAGAAGAGCAGCAAATCAGGAGCTTCCAGCGCATCGTTAGCAGGCGAAGACCTAATCAAAGAAGACACCGAGTACGACACCGAGGAGGAAGAAGAACCTACATTCGGGCACGATTACGATTCCGGCGACGAGTTAGCACTTACCATGGCTAACATTGATGAAATCTGCATGGGAGAATGGAAGAAAAGGATCCACGATGACACTGGCCCGGGACTTGTGCAACCCGTAATTCCCGCAACTGCTACTTTTGAGCTTAAAGGTCACATTCTTGCTTTACTCAAGGAGATCCCCTTCATCGGCAAAGACCATGAAGATGCTTAGAAGCACTTAGATGAAGTCAATGATGTGGCTGATTATTTCAGTGTTCCAAATGTGCCTCGAGAAACTCAGCTACTTCGCATGCTTCCTGTTACTTTAAAGGGTGTTGCAAAGGATTGGCTCAAGTCATTGCCCCCCGAATCGATCACTACATGGGCCCAAATGAAAGAAGAATTCATTGATCAATTCTGCCTGCCATCCAAGATATCCAAGCTCAAGAAAGCCATTTCTAACTTTGAACAACAAGTAGGAGAGTCACTATATGAAGCATGGGAGAGATACAAGAGCTTGCTAAGGAATTTCCCACATCATGACCTCAATAGTCAACAGGAAGTCTACATCTTTTATGATGGAGTAAATGTTACCACTAGGCAATTACTTGACTCGCAAGGTCCACTCATGAAGAAGGCACCTCCAATAATAAAGCAATTGATTGAAGAATTCTCTAAGCATTCTAGAGAATACCATAATCCAAGAAATGATGTGACTAGGGGGGCCGCCTATGCAGCTTCAGAAGACTTGTCAGCAGTCATGGCTATGCTAAAAACCATGGATAGGTGGATGGATAAAATGGATCAAACGGTACATGCTATTCGGGTAGGTTGTGAGATTTGCAATGGGCCTCACCTTACTAGAGACTGCGACTTGGATGAGCATGGCAACAAAAAGGTGCAAGTTTGTTACTCAAGTGAGGACCAGTGTGATGAAGATTGGCGCAAACCAAAGAAGGAGTGGCTCCCTTATGACGAGTACAAGAAGGCTAAGGAGGATAAGTTCAAGCAAAAGGGGAAGAGGTTTTTGTTGGGTTTTGAGCATTCTAACACTCCTAAGTGTACATGCAACCCTAAATACCTTGGATCTATGTTTTCACTATTATACATGCAAATAAGAACTTCCAAGGTATTATCCTAATCTAGCATACAAAACAATGACTATAGCAAGATAGAATACATACCTCTTTGGTGTAGAAAGTCTTCTTGAAGCTTGAGTGCCTAGTGCCCCAAGTGTGACACCTCAAATGGAATCACAATCACCAAAACACTTAGAATAGCTTGAGAGAATTCTTCAACTCATGAAATCGGCTAGCCCTTTCACTTCACACTCTAGTGGCCGATTTGGTCAAGAATAAGATGCTTATATAGTTAGGGTTACACCATGTAAAGCCTAATTGACATGGCCTTTCATTTCCATGATCCATGGGTACAAATACACCATGGAGCATCCATGGACCATCCTATGGGTTTTAGCCCAACTTGATTATCCATGGAGCATTAGCCCACTATACAAGTATGGATGATTTACACAATCAACCCATATATTTAATTAGTCTTCTTTTGATCACTTAATTAATCCTAGATTAATTCTTGATCAATACTAATTAAATAATCTTATTATTCTTATTATTAATATACTAGAACTTATAATATATTAATAACCATAAGTGTCTTATTTCTCTCATTATAGTCTATCCAAGTGCATGATGGTATGCAACCCAAATGGACCATGCCGGGTCGGGTCAAGTCTTACCAATTATAGTTATGGACTTAGACATTAATCCAACAGTCTCCCACTTGGATAAGTCTAAAACTATTATTGCGTATGACTTCAGGAACCAACTGGCAATCGTAGCTCTCAAAAGCTTCTGTCGAACTCTGACCTTGTAGATGAACTCTGATCTTTGTCAATGACTTGTCCATTAGATAAGGGATCATATATTCCTCCATTCTAGATATCATATGGACTGAGACATGGATTATAATCATTCTCTCTGTCCATTTGTTGTTTCCCGATTTGCGATTTATGACGACTGACTAATTGAACAAATCAAATCAGTCCTGGCCCGGCCGAGCACTTTCATTTGTCATCATCAAATCATCGAGGGGCCCACAGATATCGTTTTTATCCCGAAGGTAAAAGGAACGGATAAACTTCGACTCATATGGCTTGTTCTACTACTTGTTGAATCATACACAAAGGCACGTTTTATAACACCGAGTTACCGTATGCAGTTTCGTGCAATCAATGTACTATCAACTCATAGTAACAACTCATATCTCTAGGTTTGAAGAATATAAGATATTATCGTCTCATGATCACTCGTGATAAAATCCATGAAGTGATTCCAATGAGCGCGGGTTGAATCCAATACTCAGAACTTATGAGCACTCATGAGTGTTGTAGCCCTTTGTCCAACACCTTAGACCTCTACAAGCCAACCCATGACAGTCTTAATTCATATCTACTTCCAACATATGACCGACTGTGGATGGTTTGAATAACCTAGTTTATTCGGGAAGTCAAAACATGCAAAATGAAACACAATAATAATTGAATCCAATATGGTATCAACTCTTTGAACATAAATAAAACACCTTTTATTTATCACCATATGATTACACATTATTCATTGTATACTGTTTAGCTATCAACTTTATTCTTGAATTTAAAACAGTAGTTGTCCCATGCTCCAAGCATGTACACTATGTTTACTAAACACTAGTCATGCCATACACCAAGTATGCATGCTATGTTTGTCTATTATCTTTACTTTGTGAACTAGATCAATTGAACATAACTTCAATGATTCTCTTTTCACACTCCCAAATCCTTACTGCAAATGCAAGAATTCCAAATTCATGCCATTTACTGAAATCTGTTAGATTCTAAACTTATATGCATTGGTCCTCTTGTAATGATTATGCACAAAGTCATAAAGACTTGACAACAATCATTACAGAGTATTCCAAAGGAGATCAACTCCTTGTAAACATCCTTCTTGCATTAAGTTTCCTTAATCTTACACAGATTGAAAATTCTAACTTTGAAATATTTCCAGATTCCATTTTGACTATCACTTCTGAACAAGAGTTGCCTCCTTACAGATTATGTCAATATGGTCCTTCCAGAATTATCGCTATACTTCCAACTGTCCTTGAGCAACCAATCTTTGGTAAACCTTAGATTGTCCTCGACAATTGTTTAATCCTTTTAGTCATATCCAGTTCTAAACCTTTTCCCTTCTTAATGCCCTAGGCATTTGGAAAAATTTAGAAAGGATGAATATAGCACATGTAATCGATCCTATATCCGAAGCATATGGGACACGATTCATGATGTCTAACATAAAGACTAAACCAGTCTTTTGCTATAATATTTCCATTTCAATTTGCCAAGTTCTCATAATTCAGATTATGAAAAGGGATGCCGTAATCATAATCGAATTTTAGAACGCAAATAATGGACCCATATACAGAATTTCCTTATGTTGAGCCATTCCAACATGAAATTCATATATATATCCTTGACTAAATGATTAAAACCTCACGATCTAAGCTTATAGATTTGAGATGAAGCATAATTTCCTCTCCCTTAATTATAGCAAAACAACCTTTTCCCAATTGAAACCTTTTGTTTTCTATAATTAACATTGCTAGCTTGCAATACTTATCATAATTATCATGCTCCCACTAACATGATGATTATTAGCATAACACTTATGCTCCCACTAGCTTTGACATGTTCTCAGAAATCAGCTGGACTTCTAGAAATCAATACTTCATTGACTTTCTTACCAAAGTTCAGATTTCTAATGCTAGATTGTTTTGATAAAACTTTATCAAAATCATACACTTTCCCTTAGATAGCACACTTGTGTATCTAAACAATTATGAAGAGGTATGTCGTAATCATAATGGTTAGACCTTTTTGCCACTTCTCACAAGTCCATGTTAGTGTGCCGGTTAACCACACGTGCTCCACTAACGACTTTGAGAATGCAAATATCACAAATGCTATCTAGCTAAAATCTACTTAGTGAAAGTTCTTCCTCACCATCATTTTCATGAATCGGAGAGAAACCTTATGACACTTAGATTTATATGGTGTATGAGTTCCTACCCATATGAATTTGTCAAAACCGTAATCACAAGACAAAGATTATGACAAATCCAAAACCATATGGATTGAACTCAATCTTAACTTCTTGCCACCTGGCAGCTCAAGGGCCTGCCATTGCTTCCAAGTAGTTGTGCAACACATTGAGAACTCTAAGAACTCATATGCAAAGCCAACTTTAACTGGAATGGGCATAGAATATGTCAACACGATAGGTTATAAACCTCAAGTCGTGTGCTAGTGAAGAACTTCAGGTTTTATTCTTGATTAGTTCTTGAGACATTCAAGACCTTTAAGACTCCCACTATCCTCTTGATCTATAAGACTCCCTTGTCAAACATCCAAGAGATAGTGCGGATTCTAATCAAGACAAACACTTCACACATTTGGCCTAAGTTGATCTTTGTTTTATCCAAAACATCAAAACTTACCAATTTCAAATGTACAAGAGTACAAAACTTTTACTCTTACATTTGAAAAGTGTTTTAAACCTTCTTTAAGACATGTCACTCAAGTTACAATCTTGGAGTATGACTCTAAGACTTGTATTGGAACGAAGTATGACTCATCTTCTTGATTTAACCATTTCAACAATTCAAGTTCCTCTTCTTAGTCATAAGAATGCACTAAGATTTCCTTAGAGAACTAATTGTGCTATGGTTTCTTAATCATTAAGATGATCACAAAACTAATACTAAAGTACTCTCCCATCTTTTCAGATTTGAGAAACTTTTATCCTTCTGCCTAATTTGATTCTTCTTATTCGCTCTGCCATACATTGGAACCTTCTCCAATGTCTTAGAGTTACACTTAAGCTTGTAAGTATAATCATATTTACTGAGCTTTAGTAAACTATGACGAATAGTCTCATCAATCTTTTGTGGTGGACTTGACCAGTGCACAAGACTATGTACTTGATCCCTTAGTCCATTACTTGACTCACACATCCATGTGACCGAGTAATTAGTCTTAATTTTCCAATACTTGAAAGTTCTCATTCATCATGCTATACAACTTGCATGATTCCAAGTTCCGGTCCAATTGAAACTTGGGTGATGAGAATCTTTCCTTATTTGGTAAATTTTGACATTACCACAAATGAAAGAATCAATTTCATATTTCCACTCTTGCTCTTAATGGAATCATATAAGTAACAATTTTTCCTCAAAAGCCATTGTAAGGATATTTTAAAATAAATAAAATCAAAAATTTTTCTTTTATTTTAAAACTTTGCGGAAAAACTTATCCTTACAATCCATATGAAAACTTGTTGTTATCAATTCCTAAGCAATATCTCATAACTCCTAAGAAATAGCTCAAGAATCCGATTGTTAAGCTACGCGATAGAAATCCATCTATGCGATCAGATTCAGCATATTCTTTCTTTAAGTTTCTTCACTTTTTCTTTGATTCTTAAAACATCACCATGTGACCCAGTCACATCAAGTATCAAGAATCTCAGAATAGAAACTTAACAGAGTTAGATAGTGGACTTTACCTAAAGTAGAGTCAAACTTATTGACTTTAACATCCTTAGGTAAATTTGGCAGCTTCGTGACCAATGCCCCTTCCTTTGGCAATATAAACATATGAACCCTTTGATAATGGTACATGAGACTATCACAGACTTAGCTTTTCTCTTTACCATTTGGTCAACCGAGTTGACTATGGCTGATCCCTTTCCACCGGGATGAGAGAGCTTTACTAGATATCCAATGTCATCATTGTCAATGTCCATAAAGTCTTAGGAAGTTAATCTTAACAAATAGATAAGATCATTAAGGGTCTTGTCATAGTCTGTTTCATAGGTGTCCCAAAGGAACTCACTATGTGACTTAGAAAGTGATTGAACCACCAACTTTCTCAAGACTTTGACACCCAACTCTCCCGGCTTGTCAATATGTGACTACATCTCCAAGATGTGATCACACCTAGACCTTGCCTTGCCAATAGGGCTTGAGTGACCTTAAACTTTTCCAAGAACTTGTGGGTTGGGGACAATAATTGGAGGAGGAGAAAGAAGTATGATATCCATGGGACATCATCTTCATTAGGAAACCTTGTTTCAAGAGATTTGGGAAGATCATAGGTGTCTAAACCAGACATCTTTTGGGAGATATTCAAGATAGTTGATTTAAAGTCCTTCATATGACACCCAATATGAAATATTAAGGCTAGGACCCAACAAACTATTTTATAACTTAGAAGAGGTATGCCGTAATCCAAGCTATAAAATATTTGAAGGTAGGTGAATGACGATTCACCAATTTCCACCAAGATAAACGAAACGTATTATTAGGTTTTAATTGGTTTTGAAACTCCTAGATCTTTGAGATTCATTGAACTTTTTCAAAGGCATGTTTCAATCTCGAGTGTGCCCTTCAGGTTTTGTGACTGGGATGCCGAGGATCACAAAACAAGGTGTGAAGTAACCATGCAAATCACTTGGTACCCTTAATAAATTACCCCTCAATCGATGTGCCGGTTAACCACACACGCTCCATCGATACTATGATAAATATTAAGTCACCCTTTACCTACCTTGTTAAGTCCAAGTTAGTGTGTCGGTTAACCACACACGCTCCACTAACGACTTAGACAAAGTGTAAAGTGTAATTTCATAGGTTAGCACCTTATTCACATTTTTCCTAAGTAACTAAGATTGGGTATTATTAAGAGTTTAGTTACTTAGTATTATCATTAATACTTTTAATGAAAGGAGAATTATAGTCTTGTCAAACCCGTTCGGCTAACGACCCTCCACCAGTCAAACAAGCGGTGGGTGAGAGTGGACACCCATTAAGTTGCCATTTTATAGGCAACAACCTTATACCCACCTTATAGACCGGCTTCGTGAATGAGGCGTAGTAGCGGTAAGACTGACTTTACTCTTATACATATATATATTATTAACTTATAATATTATAAAGTATAAGTGTTGAATTTTAACTTTTAAAATTCTAAGGGCTAACTTGGAATTAAAGTATTCATAAGTGAAAACTTTTCAAATTCCAAAACTTGAGGGCAAGTTTTGAAACTATTCAAAACTAATTAATTCCATAACTTATGTGTTTAAAGTAGTTTTAATCCAAAAACTCTTCAAGTTCCATAACTTGAGGACAAGTTATGGAAGACTTTAAACTAATAAAAGAACTAACTTTTTCTTTATTTTATAACTTATGGATTTAATTATGGTTACATATTTTTCTTTTAATGAAGTGACTCTTGAACTTCCATAACTTGAGGACAAGTTATGGAGTCATAAAAAAAATTATTCAATGACACAAGACTCTTCATTTTGTAACCATTGCCAACTTCTATGAATTTTATGAGTCTTTAATGTGACTCTTCATGTAACTTGAGGACAAGTTACACAAACACATTTTATACTCAACTCTTAGATTAAAATGGATTGAAAACAACTATTTCACTCAACATTTCTATTAATCTAAGCAACTCATAAGAACAAGATAATTCAAATCAAACTTTTTCATGTAATTAGTCTAAACCTTAAACTAATACAAAACATGAATCTATTGACAATTATCTTTGAAAATGGATTAGCATGAACATTACCACATCAAAAACAAGTTTATAAGTTCAAAAACAACTTAGGGTAATGTTCCTAGTCCATTTCTAGCCAAAAACCTCGAATATATGCTGTCTGGGGCTCCTACTCGGCGAGTGGCATCAACCAACTCGGCGAGTTGGATGCATTTTGCCTTGGACTCGGCGAGTCCATTCATGGACTCGGCGAGTCTGCTGGGCAGACAGCAACAAAACTCGATTTTTTTAGCTTCTATTGCAGGTATAACAAGAAAACAAGCCTAGGCTTTGATACCACTGTTGGGTTTTGAGCATTCTAACACTCCTAAGTGTACATGCAACCCTAAATACCTTGGATCTATGTTTTCACTATTATACATGCAAATAAGAACTTCCAAGGTATTATCCTAATCTAGCATACAAAACAATGACTATAGCAAGATAGAATACATACCTCTTTGGTGTAGAAAGTCTTCTTGAAGCTTGAGTGCCTAGTGCCCCAAGTGTGACACCTCAAATGGAATCACAATCACCAAAACACTTAGAATAGCTTGAGAGAATTCTTCAACTCATGAAATCGGCTAGCCCTTTCACTTCACACTCTAGTGGCCGATTTGGTCAAGAATAAGATGCTTATATAGTTAGGGTTACACCATGTAAAGCCTAATTGACATGGCCTTTCATTTCCATGATCCATGGGTACAAATACACCATGGAGCATCCATGGACCATCCTATGGGTTTTAGCCCAACTTGATTATCCATGGAGCATTAGCCCACTATACAAGTATGGATGATTTACACAATCAACCCATATATTTAATTAGTCTTCTTTTGATCACTTAATTAATCCTAGATTAATTCTTGATCAATACTAATTAAATAATCTTATTATTCTTATTATTAATATACTAGAACTTATAATATATTAATAACCATAAGTGTCTTATTTCTCTCATTATAGTCTATCCAAGTGCATGATGGTATGCAACCCAAATGGACCATGCCGGGTCGGGTCAAGTCTTACCAATTATAGTTATGGACTTAGACATTAATCCAACAGTTTTTACTAAAAGGAGGAGCCGGCACAAGAAAGGAAACCAAGTTTGAAAGAGATGCTTACCAAGTTTGTAGCTGCTTCAGAAAAGAGACATAATGATCATGATGTTGCAATCCAAGAAACAAGAACCATGCTTAGAAACCAGCAAGCCTCTCTCCACAACATTGAAACACAACTTGGGCAACTTGCTCAACAAATCAATCAAAGATCACCCGACGAACTTCCTAGTAAAACCGAAAACAACCCACGAGGCGCTCACATAAACATAGTCACAACAAGAAGTGGGAAGATAATTACTCCTCTGACCCCCATTCAAAATGCAGCACCCAAAGACTTGCAAAAGGAGGATGCAAAAAAACAAAATCAAAATAAAATTCTGCATGACACACACTCTACTCGCCGAGTCCATAATATGGACTCGACAAGTCCACTGCTAGATTTGAAAGAACAAGTTCCTGAAAAGCCCTTTCAGCCTCCAATGCCATATCTAGCCGAGCTAAGAAAGAAAAGCAGGAAGAGGAGTACCAGAAGTTTCTCGACCACATTAAAGCCCTTTAAATCAACATACCCTTCATTGAAGCCGTCGCTCAAATGCCAAAATATGCAAAGTTCCTCAAAGAGCTTCTAACCAATAGAAGGCAGATGGAGGAGGTGAAAGAAGTAGTTCTTAATGAAAACTGCTCAGCTGCCATGTTAAACAAATTACCACACAAGAAAGGTGACCCCGGAAGCTTGACTTTGCCTTGCAAATTTGGCAACTTGGCCACCATCCATGCTTTGGATGATTCGGGAGCAAGTGTGAACCTCATTCCCTATTCGTTCTTCAAGAAATTGGATCTCCCGAAACCAAGGCCAATCCACATTGCAATTCGCTTAGCAAACAAGACAGTCACATTTCCAAGAGGAATATGTGAAGACTTATTGGTCAAGGTGGACAAGTTTCTATTTCCCGCAGATTTTATAATTCTAGACATGGAAGCGGATCCTCAAGTCCCGATCATCCTTGGAAGACCTTTCCTCAACACGGAAAGTGCTATAGTGGACATGAGAGACTCAAAGCTTACTTTACGGGTAGGAGAAGATTCAGTAACTTTTGCGGTTGATCAAGCTATGAAGCATGCAAGGAATAGTGATGACATGGCATTCTCGATTGACATGTTTGATGAATTGATGGAGGAGTGTGATAATGAAGATTCCAACAAGTCCACTATCTTTGATGAAGAATTTGATGCTGAAAAAGACTTACTGGAGATCGAGAGGCTGCTGGAAGAAGCTGAGTATGAAGAAATAAAAAAGCAATCTGACAGAGATACTCGGCGAGTAGGGCCGATCTACTCGCCGAGCCCATGTGAAGAAAAGATGGAATTCGTAAATTCAGAAACTGACTCGCCTAGTCCTTCTCCTGCACTCGGCGAGTACAACAAGCAGAACCCAAAAACCGAGCTCAAAATGTTACCAGAGCACTTGGACTATGCTTTCCTTGAAGATGGCCATCAAAAGCCAGTTATAATAGCCTCTGACCTCTCCAAATCTGAAAAAGAAGAACTAGTTCAAGTATTGAAGAAGCGGAAACAGGCTATAGCATGGAGCATTACCGAGGGAATAATTCCCTCTTATTGTTCACACAAGATAAACCTAGAAGAAGGAGCAAAGTCGGTTGACATCACCAAAGAAGATTAAACCCAAACATGCAAGAAGTAGTCAAGAAGGAAGTAGTCAAGCTCGTAGATGCGGGGATCATTTACTCTATTTCCGACAGTCCGTGGGTGAGTCCGATCCAAGTGGTTCTCAAGAAAGGAGGAATGATGGTCATAACCAACGAGAAGAATGAGCTTATTCCGACACGAACGTTAACTGGTTGGAGAGTGCGCATCGATTATCGAAAGTTAAACGATGCCACTCGTAAAGACCATTTTACCTTACCTTTTGTTGATCAAATGCTAGAACGATTATCAGGCCATAGTTTCTATTGTTTCTTGGACGGCTTTTCGGGTTATTTCCAAATACCCATAGATCCCATGGACCAAGAAAAGACCACTTTTACTTGCCCAAGTGGGACTTTTGCTTATCGACGCATGCCCTTTGGGTTATGCAATGCACCCGAGACATTGCAACGGTGCATGACAGCCATATTCCACGACATTGTGGAAAAATTCATGGAAGTCTTTATGGATGGTTTTTCTATTTTTGGATCTTCCTTCCATGATTGCCTCACTAACCTTTATTTGATGCTTGCTAGGTGTGAAAAGACTGACTTAGTTCTTAATTGGGAGAAATGTCACTTTATGGTCACGGAGGGTATAGTTCTAGGTCACATGGTTTCCAAATCGGGAATTGAAGTGGATCGGACAAAGACTGACACCATTGCCAAATTACCTCCACCTACTAATGTGAAGGGCATTAGAAGTTTTCTTGGACACGTGGGTTTTTACCAGCGTTTTATAAAAGATTTTTCTAAAATAACTAGACCTCTAACACAATTGCTTTTAAAAGATGCACCATTCAATTTTACTAAAGAGTGTTTAGAGGCGTTTGAATTCTTGAAAGAAAAATTGACTAAGCCCTGATCATTATTGCCCCGAATTGGGAGTTACCGTTTGATATAATGTGTGATGCTAGTGACTTTGCTTTAGGAGTTGTCCTTGGTTAAAGGGTTGATAAGCATTTTCGACCCATTTATTATGCAAGTAAAACTCTAAATCCGGCCCAAGAGAATTACACTACCACCGAAAAAGAATTGTTAGCTGTGGTGTATGCCTTTGATAAATTCCCCCCTTATTTAGTTTTATCTAAAACAACTGTTTTTACTGACCACTCTGCTATCAAGTATTTGTTTGCCAAGCAGGATGCTAAGCCAAGATTGATACGATGGGTTCTACTACTTCAAGAGTTTGACATTGAGATACGCGATAAGAAGGGAATAGAGAATGTAGCAGCCGACCACTTATCAAGGCATGAAAACCCGCAATTGCAAGAAGATAGAGTTGGAGACGACTTCCCGCACGAATACATTATGGTGATCCCGGGAGAAGAGCCATGGTTCGCGGACATAGCTAATTACTTAGCTAGCAAGTACATCCCAAAAGATCTTACCCGCCAACAAAAGAAGAAATTCTTTTCAGAAATAAAATATTACTTTGGGGATGAGCCTTACCTTTTCCGAAGTTGCGCGGATGGAATCATACGAAGATGTGTGTTCGGAAATGAAAGTCGACAAGTCTTGGAGCATTGTCATAGCGGGCCCACCGGTGGACATCATGGAGCACACTACACTACTAAGAAGATCTTTGACATTGGATTTTATTGGCCCACCATTTTTAAAGATGCAGCCCAATTTGTCAAAGAATGTGATGCATGTCAAAGAGCGGGAAACATTTCATCCCGAAATGAAATGCCACAACAAAGTATTCAAGTGTGCGAAGTATTTGATGTATGGGGGATCGATTTCATGGGAACATTTCCCATGTCAAAAGGCAACAAATATATATTGGTGGCGGTGGATTATGTATCCAAATGGGCAGAGACACAAGCATTACCAACTAATGATGATCGGGTGGTGGTGCGATTTTTGAAGAAGCTATTTTCAAGATTTGGAGTTCCAAAAGCTCTTATAAGTGACCGAGGCACTCATTTTGCCAATGATCAACTAGAAAAGGTGTTAAGGAGATATGGGGTAACTCATAAATTCTCTACATCTTACCACCCACAAACGAGTGGGGAAACCGAAGTGACCAATAGAGCCTTGAAGAGAATCTTGGAAAGATTGGTGGGGAGCAATCGGAAAGAGTGGTCGGACAAGCTAGATGATGCACTTTGGGCCTTCCGAACAGCTTTCAAAACACCTATTGGTACTACACCATATAGGTTAGTTTATGGAAAGCAATGTCATTTACCGGTGGAAATCGAGCATAAAGCTTTGTGGACTTTAAAAATGTGCAACTCCGACATAGCGGAGCTCAAGAACAACCGGTTGATGCAAATGAATGCTCTTGAGGAACTTAGAAATGATGCTTACACTAGTTCTTTAATCTATAAAGAGAAAACCAAAAGTTGACATGACAAGAGGATCAAGGGTAATAAAGAGTTTCATGAAGGGAAAAAGGTGTTACTTTTTATTTCAAGACTAAAACTTTTTCCGGGCAAACTCAAGTCAAGATGGGATGGTCCTTTTCTAGTGATGAAGGTGTTTCCACATGGTGCTATAGAGTTATTATCAAAAGACGGTACCCTTTTCAAGGTCAATGGACATAGAGTAAAAAGATATGAAGAAGGAGTCCCATGGAATGAAGACATAGAAGAAGGGATGTTGCTATAGGGAATGGCAGAAACGTAGTATGGAAGGAGTCCAGCTAATGACTCCTTAAAAAGAAGCGCTTCCGGGAGGCAACCCGAGTTTAGAGTTTGCATTTCTTTTCCCTTTATTTTCTTTTTAATTTCTTAGGTAATGTTTTATTTTCATTCTTCCTCTGAAAACATGTTTTAAATGATTGCTTGAGGGCAAGCAATGCTTAGAGTGTGGGGTGGTGGTTTAAAAATCAAAAAAATTTAAGTTTTTTTTCAATCTGCAAGACTTACTCGTCGAGTTTATACGCGTACTCGGCGAGTACATCTTTATAAGCCAAGAAAATCGCGAATACGCGGATATACTCAGCGAGCAGGACTCTTCTACTCGGCGAGTAGAAAATTTACACATGTAGTTTATAATCTGTAAATAAGGGTTTTCACTCATCCTAAACATTACCCTCATACTCGCCGTGCATATCTACTCTCAAGCCATTTCTTCAATCTTTGTTGAATCTCCATCTTTCAAGCATAAAGGTAAGATATTTATTCCCAATACATTTTAAAGGTTGTTAGGCGCGTCAAACCCAACAAATCAAGGGGTACAATAGACTCTAAATACACTTCTTTAATGCACTAAAAAGTAGTACAAGGCAAGGAGGGTCAAACCACAGAGACACGTGACAAAAGTCTATACCTTTTTGCACAAGGTACTTTGCTCACAAATGGGGGTTTTTTTTGCAAAAGTCAAATAATGAAAATAACAATCTACTTTAAAAACATGCACAAAATGAAATAGATTTGTAAACAAATTGATTGAATGGTTCTATTTCTAGTTCTCAATGTTGTTGTTCAACTTGATTATGACTTGATGTAATTCAAGATTGCTATTCGATGTTGGCACTGAAAGATATTAACATGCTCTAATAACTCTCGTTTGCCAAATTATCTAACCAAAACACGCTCTTTGATTAGACCTAGATTTACTAATTAAACCTAAACACGCTTTTAGATTGTATTGAAAAACTGCATTAAGTTTTGTACAAGCTTCCCAACAATGTTCATTTCTTCTCATACGCTCGGAAGTGTGAAAACATGTGATATATGTTTTACAATAAGAAAACTTATTGCTTGTTACCAATTATTAACTCAATAGAACAATTAGGTGCCCGAAAAGTTAATTAACTGCACAAAAATTCAATTCATGAAAGTGGCCAATCAAACACAAATCAAATTCAAGGATTCTAGTTTAAACAAAAACATAATCACTAGAATAGAATCTCAAATCAAACATCAAATCATATGCTTCAAGTCAAGCAATCAACATGCTTTGAACAAGAACTAGAAACTTGGGTTTCTTAGCCACACATGGCTAAGAACAAATCAAACAAGAATAAAGATGGAATTGGAATGTTTAATCCTTACAAAAATGAAATCCAAAGTGTTTGCAATGATTAGGTCTTCTCAAAAACTCCAAGAATTCTCCCAGAATCGCCCAAACTACTCCCAAAACTGTTCTCCCTTCAAATGACGTTCTTCTGCTCTTTTAATTAAAGTTCACGTGACTTGCCGTAAGGCCATGCATTTGTGGCATGAGCATGCCTTTCGCCCATGTTTTTTTGGCATTTCCATTTGTCTTGACCATGTGTTTTTGGCATGGCCCATGCGTTTTGCTAAAATTTTAAAAAGTCTTCACTATTGGCTCCATCTTCAATCTAGCTTCACCACGAGTCATGTTGCTCAAATATAAGATGACAAAGGACAAACACGACCCATGTGGGTTTGACAATAATCTTGTTTCAAACATAGTCCTTTTTCTATGATAATAATGCACAATGACTCGGGTTCCATCTTCATGTTTTCTGCCATGGAATGACCTGTTCATCTTTTCCTCATTCTCCAAAACTCCAAGCATCCAAGCTCCACGTATCCATGCTCCATAATGCCTGAAAAATAAATCAAAAATGGTGAAGTACCAGACACTCTTGATGAAATATAAAATTGCCCTAATAATCAACTAAATGCATGAATTATGAAGTAGAATGCTATAAAAGGACAGAAATAAACATGCAAAATAGGTGCATAAAATTCACCTATCAAACCTCCCCAAGCATAGACCTTTCTTGTCCTCAAGAAAGAACAAAATTGTGAATCAACCTAGAGAAGACGATAGGCGACTAAAAAGAAACTAAGATGAAGAGAATGAATGAACGAAAAGGACAAAATGGAATTAAGAGTGCATGCATGCAATAAAAGAAGAACTAATGAAAATAACATATGTACAAAAAGTTTTTTTTTTCAAACATTAATGCAATGAACAAAACAAACGAACATATTCAATCCAATTAAGCTCATTATGTCATACAGTCGAAGGTGTAGTTGTCGGGCCTTGAGATAACTTGACATTAACCCCACAAAGATATATAACATGTAAAACAAGGTTTTTGGCCATTCCCTAACGCAAATCAACAAAATCAAAAGTTACAACACTTGTTCACTTTTATAGGTATTGGGTTAGCACATGGAACAAATTATGGTCTTACTCCTGTGAAAACATGTGATGCAAAATATGCTCAATCATTTTCATTTTACAAATCATGACAATGACCAACTCCAGCTATTTGTTGACTAACAACAATCTTTTTCTAAAAAATATTATCTAAAAATTCCATAATAGTTACCCAGATTGGTTACATGCTTCAAACCATTTACACCAGTCAAAGTAGTTTATAGTCAGTCCCAATGTTTACAGCCAAACATTTTTCCCAAACACATTATTCAATTAAACTATAAACATAAATATATACAAACTATCTAATTATATTTTTCTACAAATAAAGTTCATGACTTTCTTTGAAATCCATGTAACGGGCTTCCAACCAACATATCCAAATCAGATGACCTTAGTGTGCTAGATTTAAAGAGATCCCTCTGGTTTACTTGCCCGAACCTCAAAGGCCATAGATTAGCTTTATTTTTTATTATTAAGTTCATGACTTTCTATGGAACCCGTGTAGCGAACTTTCAACCCAATCAGTCCCAAACAATTTTGCTTTAGGAAATTAGGTGTAGAACACCCCTCGGGGTTTACTTATTCGAGTCCCAAAGGTCACAAATTAACTTAATAATTTTTTTTATCTTGTTTTCCAGTTTTATTTCCTTATATTTTTATCTTGACTCTTTTAGGGGGACTGATGTAAATGCGCAAAGACCCGTAAGTATAGTTGGAAACAATGTCCCCAAGCAGGGTATTTAGAAGGGAGTAGGTAGAAAAGACTTTTTAGAACGCTGGAGAATACGATTCACTGAAATTTTATATTCATTTTATGGCTCTTTTGAATTTGAAGTTTAGACATGAGTGAGCACTTACTACTCATAAGACCGGTCGTGTGTTCCAAGGGCTAACCTATACCTATCTTTATGCTTCGGTGTTGATAACCTTCTCATTTTTTGTTTTGCACGAGTATCTTCGGTAGATGTGTTCGTGTGAGATTAGGTTGCTTCAAGATTTTTAATGAAAAACGAACAAGTTCTAATCTCAAGCCATGACTAATTTACCACGTCAACTTATTTAAGGTGATTAGGTTCCTTTAGATTGATTTTTTTATTTTTTTTATTTTTATTTTATTTTATTTTATTTTTATTTTTTTATTTTTTTTATTTTTTTTGGATGAAATGCATGTGGAAACTAACTAGAACCTAATGTACAAAGACCCCTCCCCAAGCTTAAGACTTAGCATCGTCCTCGATGCTCGGAGAGGGTAGGGCAATCTACTAGCTGCGAGGGGCCCAACGTTGCATGAACTGCATGGCTTGTTGTACCGTTTGTGTCAATTGTTGAACGTCAACACGAATGCCAGCAACAGCTTGATCAAGGTGATCAAAATGCCTCATGTATATGTCATGGTACCGAGCCGCCCGTCGGGTGTAGAAATAACGTGCAGTCTCAACTGGGTCAGCAGAAGTGGACCCCCTTGCAATAGGTGCAATGGAGTGAGCGGGAGGAATAGGGATGTCGTCTTCATGGTCGACGATTGGCCGCTAAGGAGCTCTCGGGATGGGCGCGGGGGCACATGGGATGGAATTTGTAGAAGTGTTCTTTGGTAGATATCACTGAGTCTGAGTGATGTCCTGCTGGAGTTGGAGAGAGCTGAAATCCCCAGCGGGAACTCGGAGGTATGGCTCACCTTGCACCAGCCATGTGATACTACCATCACCTTCTTTACGGAAGAAAGATGAGGCTATAAGGACATTGGATGTGATGGTATTAGTGCCTTGTGTGATTTTCTCGAGGTCCGGGCGCTTGCTCTCAAAAAGCTCGGCACAAGCAAGGCAGGTGGCAAGATAGGAGATAATCCTGCCACAATGAATAGGGCCAGAATCGCTGGTAGAGACCTTAAGAAATTTGGAAGCAAGGAAGGCGCCAAAATGAGGTCTCTTCAAGCCGTTGACCATGCACCAAAGAATTTCTAACTCCATCTTACCGGCTGTGCTAACGTCTTCTTGGGGAAAGACATGGTTAGCAATAATTTGGAGAGCCACCTTAAGACTGGATGGATGATATGAGATGCTTTGGCGGATCGAGCCTCATACACATCAAGTCATGTGATTTCCTTCCAAAAGGCTTTGACCTGGGCGTTAAAAAGATTATTTTTCTCTCGCATGTAGCCTAATTTAGGACCATATGTAATGAATTTAGAAATCCCAACAAACCTACTAAGATCGTCTAGACTCGGTTTAAATTGCAAACGCATGAGACGGAATGAGAGACATTTGGCATTGTCATTGAATTCCAAAGATTGTAAGAATTCAATGGTTGTGTTTTTATACGATTCCATTGATGCCAAAGTGAGAAGTCTCTCCCAACCGATGTTGCTAAACAATCTATGGACGCCATCATAAACTCCTAGTTCTTGGAGAGTGGGAATCTCTACAAACCGTTGTTGAGAATATTCGCGGTCCTTGAGGTGAAGGAATCGCTCACGGTGCTCAAGAGAGTTATGAATAATGGTGGTGACACCATATTTGGATTCCTATTGTTCTTTTGGTTGTGGGTTTTTTTTTCATTTTGGCATGATGACAAACCGGATTTATGAAAAACGGGTGGTGTCCAAAAATGATAACACAACTAAACAAGCACGAATGAACAATTATATGAAGCACAAGAACGGATTCACAACTATTCCAACCAAACAATTTTAAATTCAATGCGTAAAACTTGAGATATGGAAGGAATGTACCGTTTAAATGCTTGGATTTGAGGTGTTGGCTTGTATTATTCACTTCATCTTCAACCTCAAGAAGGCTTGAACTCTTCAATGGTGGAATGTCCAATTGGAGATGAAAACTTCTAATCCTCCTTCCAAAAGCACCTCCCCAAGCTTGGTCCTGAACCCTAAAGAAGAATTTTTGAAACCCAATATAAGAATTAATTCAAACTATACAAATCAAGAACTAGGGTTTATGAAGAAACATTAAATTTTTACCCATTAAATGATGAATTCGACCTAGATGATGAATGAAGTGAAGTTAGGAAGCGATAGTAACATACCTTGGTGGCTTAATCTCGGATTAATTGGAAAAAAATTCAAACCCTAGACTAGGGTTTGTGGTATTGGCCGAGAATGGTGAGAGGGGAAGCAACGCACGATCATGAGAGTTTGAGAACGATAGAGAAATAAACGTGAGGTGCAAGATGTCGATCGGTGGTTTAGGTATTCGATTTGTTGGCTGTGCGATTTGGAAAAGTGCAAAATCAATCCATAGGCATGGCCATGAGTTTTGAGATTTGTTCGTGCGTATCTTGTGTTTCTCGGAAGCTATCTACAAAATTGCACGGGCATGCGTTTTTTTTAGGCCGTGAGTTTTTTTCTTTGAAGAACCGCTTGCGATATGGACGCATGGTCTAGCTCTAGGTCCGTGCGTTTTTTCTTTCAAGCCCGTGCTATTTGGGTTGAGGCCGTGCGCATCTAATGTGTTTGCTACCATCCTCGATGACACGCACGGTCTAAAACCTTGGTCGTACATTTTGGCCCTTTACCCATGTGATTTCAAGCTAGCCCTTGCCAAAATCTTTTTTTATTAAAAAACCTCAAAATGGCCGCACGGACAAAAAATTATGACCATGCGTTTTAGCATGATCCCGTGTGTTTTTGGCTTACCCCGTGCGTTTTCTTTCTGTTAACTTCGAATCACTTTTTTTTTCAAAACCAAATTTTCTTTGAGCATTAGATAGGAAAGTTATTTGTGTGGAACCCTCGAAAAGACGTAAAAACATTGCAACACGGATGAAATAAATCAAAATAAAGAAAATAGAAAGAAATACTCCCGAGTTTCCTCTCGGTTAGCCGCCCTTGTTTCAAGTCTTTGGCTAGATTCACTCAATGTAGTCCGGGCGTTCCAAGCTATCAACCTCCATGTCTTTCTCTTGGAAACCTTCATAAAAAACCTTTAATCTATGGCCATTAACTTTGAACACTTTTCCAGTTTTGTTACTCTTAATCTCAACTGCACCATGATCAAATACATTAGTCACAATGAACGGTCCCACCCACCGGGACCGTAACTTACCGGAAAACCATTTAAGTCGAGAGTCATAGAGTAATACCTTTTGACCAATCTCAAAGGTCTTACGGGAAAGGTACTTATCATGGAATGCTTTGGTCTTGTCGTTGTAGATGTGTGAAATCTCGAATGCTTCATTTCTTATCTCCTCCAACTCTTGGATCTCTAACTTCCGATGAACACCCGCTTAATCAATCTTCATGTTTAGCTTTTTGACAGCCCAGAAAGCTTTGTGTTCCAGTTCAACAGGGAGGTGACAAGCTTTACCAAACACAAGTCTATAAGGTGACATCCCAATTGGAGTTTTATATGCAGTTCGGTATGCCCAAAGAGCATCTTCTAATCTCAATCTCCAATCTTTGCGGTTTGTGTTCATTGTTTTCTCAAGTATGGACTTGATTTCTCTGTTTGACACTTCATCTTGTCCATTTGTTTGTGGGTGATAAGTTATGGACACCCGATGTTGGACTTCATACTTCTTGAGAACTGATCCAAGAGTTTTGTTGCAGAAGTCTGTGCCTCTGTCACCGATCAAGGCTTTTGGAGTTCCAAACCTACATAAAATGTTAGCCTTGACACAATCTACAACAACTTTAGCATCATCAGTTCTTGTTGCCTTTGCTTATACCCATTTGGAAACATAGTCAACAGCCAAAAGGATGTATAAATTCCCAAAGGATGAGGAAAATGACCCATAAAATCAATACCCCATATATCAAATATTTCACAAACCAAGATGGGAGTTAAGGGCATTTGGTTTCGGGAACTCAAAGAACCAGTCATTTGACATCTCTCACAACTTTTACAAAAAGTGTAAGAGTCATGAAAAAGTCGGGGCCAATAAAATCCACAGTCTAAAATTCTCCTGGCAGTTCTTTGAGGACCAAAATGCACTCCACAAGCATAACTAGGACAAAAGTTGAGAATAGATTGTACCTCATGTTCTTCAACACATCTTCTTATTACCTAATCTGCACAATGTTTCCAAAGGTACAGTTCATCCCAAATGTACCTTCTCGCATCTTTCTTGATCTTATCTCTCTGTGACCTCGTGAGGTCGGGTGGGAACTTTCCCGTGACCATGAAGTTGCATATATCCGCATACCAACGTGGTGTTTGGATAGCAAAAAATTGCTCGTCTGGGAATGTGTCATGTATGGGAGTCGCATCTTCGGGTTGAACTATTCGGCTCAAATGATCGGCGACCAGGTTCTCTTTCCGCTCTTATCTTTGATCTCAATAACAAACTCTTGCAAAAGCAGCATCCACCATATTAACCTCGACTTCGAATCTTTCTTAGTAAGTAAGTGCTTTATGGCTGCATGGTCTGAATATATGACCACTTTAGTTCCAAGTAGGTATTGCCGGAACTTCTCTAGCGCAAAAACAATAGCGAGCAACTCTTTTTCTGTTGTGGTGTAGTTCCATTGTGCACTATCAAGGGTATTTGATGCATAGTAAATGACATGGTGTGCTCGATCCACCTTTTGACCCAATACTGCCCCTACAGTCGTGTTGCTCGTGTCGCACATGATCTCAAACGGGAGATCCCAATTAGGTGGTTGGATGATTGGAGCGGAGGTGAGTAAATCCCTCAAATGATCGAAGGCATCCTTGCATGGCTGAGTGAACTCAAATTCAACATCTTTTTGGAGTAGTTGACACATCGACACTGTAATCTTTGAAAAATCTTTAACGAACCGCTGATAGAAACCTGCATGGCCAAGAAAAGAACGAACTTCCCGAACATTTGTCGGGTAAGGAAGACTTTTGATAACATCTATCTTGGCTTTTTCAACTTCCAGGCCTTTTCGGGACACAATATGTCCTAGAATCAATCCTTTGTCCACCATAAAATGACATTTTTCATAGTTAAGCACAAGATCTGTGTCAATGCACCTTTGCAAAATTTTTGTTAGATTGCTCAAACATTCATCAAAGGAGTTTCCATAAACTGTGAAGTCATCCATGAAAACTTCAATGATATTTTCAACATATTCAGAAAAAATGCTCACCTTGCATCTCTGAAATGTTGCAGGTGCATTGCATAGACCAAAAGGCATACGCCTATAGGCAAATGTGCCAAAGGGACAAGTGAAGGTGGTTTTGTCTTGGTCTTCTGGGGCTACCGGAATTTGATGAAAACCCGAGAAACCATCCAAGCAACAGTAATGAGATTTACCTGCCAATCTCTCTAACATTTTGTCAATAAATGGCAAGGGAAAATGGTCTTTTCTCGTTGAGGCATTCAACTTTCTATAGTCAGTACAAACCCTCCACCCATTTTTCACACGGGTTGGCACCAAATCTCCCTCAGAATTCTTGACAACTGTGACCCGGGCTTTTTTCGGGACTACCTGAACGGGGCTCACCCATTTACTATCTGAGATAGGGTAAATCATACCTGCATCCAAAAGCTTCATGATTTCTTTCTTTACCACCTCCATCATGGGTGGATTCAGTCTTCTATGTGCCTCTCGAGTTGGTTTGAAGTCCTCCTCCATGAGGATCTTATGCATGCACAAGGAAGGGCTCAACCCTTTTATGTCAGCAATTGTCCACCCAATAGCTTTCTTATACTTTTTCAGCAAAGTCACCAACTCATCTTCTTCTGCAATGGACAGCTTGTTGGAGATAATGACAGGCAAAGTCTTCTCTTCCCCAAGGTACGCATACTTCAAATGATCTGGAAGAGTCTTCAATTCTAGCTTAGGTGCCTGCACAACGGAAGGAAGAAGTTTTGTGTTAGAAATGGGCAATTTCACATTGCTATTATCATACCTCATTTTCTTCTTTTCTTCCATGCTCTCCACAATTTCCAGCAACTCTTCGTCTAACTTGAAATTTTCTGCAATCTCTTTGACTGAATTGTTATCAAAATTCCTGCTCAAAATTAACTCCAACAAATCATGGTTAGTCAACTCGAAACACTTTTCAGTCAAAGGTTGGATTATATCAACAAAATTTATGCAATGAACATCACTTGGGTACCTCATTACTTCATCGATATTGAAGTTGTAGACATCAATTTTTGTTCTTGCTGTTTTCAAGAATATTCTACCTAAAAGTATGGAACTCGAGGATGGATGGTCATCATCTCCCATATCAAGCACATAAAAATCTACAGGAAAGACAAGCTCATTAACTTGCACCAAAACATCCTCTAATACACCTTTTGGGTGTACTATAGAACGATCTGCAAGTTGGATGATCACCCCTGTTTTTGTTAAAGTGCCTATGCCCATAGATTTATAAACAGAATATGGTAAAACATTAATTGCAGCTCCTAAATCTAGCATAGCACGGGGGACATACAAGTTTCCCAATTTGCAAGGAATGGTAAAAACACCTGGATCCTTGCACTTTAGGGGCATCCTTTTCTGCAAAACTGCAGACACATTTTCACTTACTTTCACTGTCTCATTACCTCGCAGCTTCTTTTTAGATGTGCAAAGTTCCTTAAGGAACTTAGCATATCTAGGTACCTATTTGATCGCATCTAAGAGAGGGATGTTGACTTCAACTTTCCGGAACATTGCCATGATTTCACTAACTTCTCTCTCTTTTTTGTTGTTGCTCAATCTTGATGGAAAAGGTGGTGGTTTGATCTTTGCTTCTTTCTCTTCCGGTTTCTTTTTCTCCACCATTTCTTCTTTCTTTTCATCCTTCTTTGGTAGTTCTTCTATCACCAACTCCTATTTTTCTTCTTCGGGCATCTTCGGGCCGTCATATTTCTTTCCACTCCTCAAGCTAATTGCACAAGCATTGTGCTTTGGGTTCTTCTCAGTTTGAGGAGGTAGCTTTCCTTGATACTCCATTTTGCTCACCGATTGAGCAAGTTGTGCCATTTGTTGCTCAAGATTCTTGATGATTGCCTTGGTCTCTTGCTGAAAACTTTGGGTGCTGGTGGCAAGGCTTTTGACTATGTCTTCTAAGGACATACTTGAGGATCCGACTTATTGAGGAGGAGGTTGTAGTTGCCTCGGTTGGTAATTTTGTTGTGGGAATGGAGGTCTTGCTTGGTAATGGGGTGGTGGTCTTTGTTGATAGCCCATGTTTTGGTTGTTGTTCCACCCTTGATTGCCTCGGGGCTGATCATAAGTTCTTTGATTATTCCCTGAATAGCCTCCTATAACAATTGCTTCTTCATATTCTTCTTCTTGCAATTGAGGACACATATCAGTCGGGTGTCCCACTTGAGTGCAAATGCCACAGGGACGGGGTGGGAATTGCACACCTTTATCCTTAGCAAGCATCATTACCACCATAGTCAACTCGGATAGTTGAGCTTCAATTTGAGGAGTGTGCACCTCTTTTACACTTCGAGGTGCATCTGTGTACCAATCTTCATCTTGACTAGTATGCTTTGAATCCTCCGCCATGTTTTTTCTGAGATCCCGAATCTCCTTTGGGGCCTTGTCAGTCAAAGATCCTCCACTTGAAGCATTAAGAAGTCTTCTTTCCCAAAGATTCATGCCTTCAATGAAGTATTGAAGGATTTAATACTCACTAATACCATGCTTTGGGCAACGGGCACAAAGCTTTTTGAGCCTCTCCCAATATGTATGAAAGGCTTCTCTCTTGTGTTGTTTGATCCCAATTATCTCTCTTCTTAGGGCTGAGGCTTTCATTTCTGGGAAGTATTTGTCTAAGAAGAGGCGTGCAAGATCTACCCATGTGTTGACCGTCCCCGGTGGAAGGTCATAAAGCCAATCTTTTGTTGAGTCTTGCACTGCGAAGGGGAATGCCCTAAGCTTGATTTGGTCTTCAGTGACATTGTGTGGTTTCATGCCAACACACACAACATGGAACTCCATGAGGAACTTGTGGGGATCTTCATTTTCTAAGCCTCTAAAGGTTGGGAGTAAGTGAATGAGACCGGATTTCAATTCAAGGTTTGTGGCTACCGGATAGGTGATGCAAAGATATTGTTGAGTAACCTCTTGCCTCGCCCATTGGCGAAGGGTTTGTTCGGGCGGTGGATTTGGAGGTGGACTCCCTCCATGGTTATCTCCCATGGTATGAGTAGTGGTTGAAGTTTCTGTGGGTGTAGTGTTTGGGATGTAATGAGTAGGTGAAGAGGGTGGGGTGGTATTTCTGGATGAGGATGGTTAAGGTGAAGGTGATGGACTTTCTGTTTCGGATGCGGACATACTTGAGAGGGGAATATCCTCCCAAATGTTAATGACTGGAGTATTGGATGACGAAGAAGTACCAGAAACCGGTTGCCTCTTACGAAGCTTGGCTTGCTTCTTTAACTTCTTTGCAGTCTTCTCTATCTCCGAGTCAATTGGCAGTAGTGTACCTGTATGAAAAGATCTAGGCATAAACAATTAGTAACACCGTGTCCCTGGTAACGGCGCCAATTTGTTAGGCGTGTCAAACCCAACAAATGAAGGGGTACAATAGACTCCAAATACATTGCTTTAATGCACTAAAAAGTAGTACAAGGCAAGCAGGGTCGAACCACCGAGACACGGGACAAAAGTCTATACCTTTTTGCACAAGGTACTTTGGTCACAAATGGGGTTTTTGTTTGAAAAAGTCAAATAATGAAAATAACAATCTACTTTAAAAACATGCACAAAATGAAATAGATTTCTAAACAAATTGATTGAATGGTTCTATTTCTAGTTCTCAATGTTGTTGTTCAACTTGATTATGACTTGATGTAATTCAACAATGCTATTCTATGTTGGTACTGAAAGATATTAACATGCTCTAATAACTCTTGCTTGCCAAATTATCTAACCAAAACACGCTCTTTGATTAGACCTAGCTTTACTAATTCAACCTAAACACGCTCTTAGATTGTATTGAAAAACTGCATTAAGTTTTGTACAAGCTTCCCAACAATGTTCATTTCTTCTCATACACTCGGAAGTGTGAAAGCATGTGATATATGTTTTACAATAAGAAAACTTATTGCTTGTTACCAATTATTAACTCAATAGAACGATTAGGTGCCCTAAAAGTTAATTAACTGCACAAAAATTCAATTCATGAAAGTGGCCAATCAAACACAAATCAAATTCAAGGATTCTAGTTTAAACAAAAACATAATCACTAGAATAGAATCACAAATCACACATCAAATCATATGCTTCAAGTCAAGCAATCAACATGTTTTGAACAAGAACTAGAAACTAGGGTTTCTTAGCCACATATGGTTAACAACAAATCAAACAAGAATAAAGATGGAATTGGAATGTTTAATCCTTACAAAAATGAAATCCAAAGTGTTTGCAATGATTAGGTCTTCTCAAAAACTCCAAGATTTCTCCCAGAATCACCCAAACTGCTCCCAAAACCGTTCTCCCTTCAAATGATGTTCTTCTGCTCTTTTAATTAAAGTTCACGTGACTTGCCGTAAGGCCACGCATTTTTGGCATGGCCATGCCTTTTTCCCATGTGTTTTTGGCATGGCCATTTGTCTTGACCATGTGTTCTTGGCATGACCCATGCTTTTTGCTAAAATTCCAAAAAGTCTTTACTGTTGGATCCATCTTCAATCTAGCTTCACCACGAGTCATGTTGCTCAAATATAAGATGACAAAGGACAAACACGACCCATGTGGGTTTGACAATAATCGCGTTTCAAACATAATCCTTTTTCTATGATAATAATGCACAATGACTCAGGTTCCATCTTCATGTTTTCTGCCATTGAATGGCCTGTTCATCTTCTCCTCATGCTCCAAAACTCCAAGCATCCAAGCTCCACATATCCATGCTCCATAATGCCTGAAAAATAAATCAAAATTGGTGAAGTACCAGACACTGTTGATGAAATATAAAATTGCCCTAATAATCAACTAAATGCAAGAATTATGAAGTAGAATGCTATAAAAGGACAGAAATAAACATGCAAAATAGGTGCAGAAAATGCACCTATCAAAGGTGAAAGCTTTATCACTTCTTAGCCCTTATTTTGTCCAAAACTCGAATTTGGGGGTTTCCTCAATTTCTAGGGTTTTGATTTTACTATGAATCAGGAGGCTTTAGAAAAAATTTCTTTTGGATTAGTGTTTATTGGACTTAGTACAGCAAACCTCTATGCAAAATTGGGTGTTTTAATTAACCCATATGGGTCCGAGAGAAATCTGGTCCCGATGTTCTTCCTACTCGCCATGTAGTTCTTGATCTCGGCGAGTAGAGGCCTTGACAGATTTATGTTATTTAATTTTAATTTTTGGGTGTTGTTTGTTTGTGCTTTCTTAATGTTATTTTGCAGGAACCATGTCCATAAGAGGCCAAACTTCACGAGGAGGAAGCCAAGGAGACATCCCGTGGCTTTCTTTTCGCCAAATAACTTCTAAATCCTCACAGGCCCATGCTAAAAACAGATTGGAAGCTCTAAAGCAGAAGGAGATCCACCTTCCCAATGCAATAAACTGGGATTGGTTGGGGAAGATTGGGCTAGAGGATGAACTGACACCTTACTTGGTGAAATCTTGCGATGTGGGGGATTCTACCATCATTTGTGATGGATGGCTACAATTGTTCAAGATTCAAGAGCCGGTTTTTTGCAGAGTTGTGCTGGGAATTCTTTGCTACCATCTCAATTTGGGGTGGTAGTGAGTATTATAATTCCAATGTTATTTCATTTTCACTTGGTGGGGAGCTGCGACAATGCAGCATGGCGGAGCTAGCATGGAGAATTGGCATCTACAATCAAAGTGCCATGTTAAATCACTACTAAAAAATAGACCTCTAATGATGCGCAAACAATGACACGCGCCGATAGAAGACGCGCATTTGTGCGTGCCCTAAAATATAAGGTCAGTTTTGCAAAATTTGCAGGATAGTGGACACGCATTTTTTGGGCGCCCTAAAGTTAGTGTCCAACAAAAAAAGAAAAAAAACACGGAGGGAAACTATCCTAAAAAGCGTGACGTGTAATTGTGTCACTTTATAATTGTAGACTATGAGCGCGCGTTTTCGTTTTTTAATAGCCAAAAAATTAAAAACCCCGCCTGTTGCATCTCCTCCTTCCACAAGAACGCTCACCTCACCTCGTTCCACAGAAACGATCACCTCATCAGACTCACCATCATCTCTCTCTCTCTCTCTCTCTCTCTCTATCTCTCTCTCTCTCTCTCTCTCTCTCTCTCTCTCTCTCTCTACAGATCCCCTCCATGGTACAAACCACCACTATCTTGTACCATCACCATGGCCGTCGCACCTACATCTCACCACCTGTAACCTCAACACGATCGACCATCACCACCATTCTTACCATCCATCGCCGCCCTACCATCTTCTCCATCACCACCTCTTTCTTATTCCATGTGAAACCCTAAAATCGGTACCAACAACTAATAGGGTTTGGAGAAAAACTTGATCTAAGAAAAATCAAAGCAAACAACTTAGAAGATGCTACCATATACTCGTACAAAGCAGCTTAGGTAGGTTATTTACTAAATTTTGTCTTTAATTCTAAAGATATTTCCTTCGATTCTAACACTCTTTCGTTCTCCCCCCCCCCCCCCCTTTCCTTCACAAACACACATGAATTATGAGTTCCTTATCTTTTCCTATGGGGTTAACGAAGCGTGGTTTATACATCTAGGGTTTCTGAATTTCAAGTATTATGCACACAAATGCCAGAAGAAATATGGTCAACCAGCTCAAATATGGTCTGATTCCAGTTCTCAAAGCCCTCAACTCCGATTGACATGTGATTAAGGCTGAACATGTACCACAATCCTTATTTTTCTATTTGTATATCTTTGTTTCTTTATTTACATATTTTGTGATTATATTGTGATTTTTCGGACCTGCTTGGAAAAAGCTTAGTCTGTATGATGTATGATTGTAACAGGTTTGTATTAGAAAGCAAAAATGTTGGGTTCCTGTTTGTTTACTTTAAGGTTGGAATGCTGGATCCCCCAAGAGAGGAAGTCAGAGAGGTTGCTAAGAAAGGAATTGACTGGAATGATGCTAACAATTAGGTTGTAGAGGTTCAGAACATGCTTAAGAAATATGCACATAAAGTGTTTGTAGAAATGCCAAAGAGAGAAAAAAGTGGTGAAACTGTTAAAACTATGGTGACAGCATTGAAGCTAAGAGGTTCTTCACCAAATTCCTCCAGAATGAGGTAGTCCATGAAATTAGTATCAATCCTAATGTATCTGTTCCTTTTTCACATGTTTCTATCTTATAAGGAGTTTAATTTATATTCATTGACTTCAAGAGTTCTTCATATTTGTACAGGTGGAAGCAAGCATTGAGTATAATTGTAGGCATGAAGGTCCAGGCAATTATGGTATTTAACACAATTTGGGATGAATCTCAAAGCTTCTCTACAATGTCAAAGCTACTAGAATATATTTATTGGTGGCTATATTGCAAGCCTTCAGTAATGCTATTGGTTTTGCTGTGGACCACAACAAAAAAGTGAGTATTTGATAGAAATATTTTCTATATTCAGTTTTATATTTTTAATGTTTCTACAACTTTGGATTCAGGTTTTTTGTGTGATTGGAGATGTTTCCTTTTTACATGATACTAATCGATTAGTGCTTCTGAAATAGAGGTACAAAATACAAATCCTATATTTCTCAGATTTTTATATTTATGTGTTTGCTAAATTTCTTGTTTTTGAAGGATTTCAAGAAAACAGATGACATTAATTTTACTAGATTATTATGGTTGGAACGTTCCCACATGGGCATCTTCACTGAGTTGGGTGTCCTTTACGCCAGATACCGCTACGAGATTATTAGGGTTGGAACGTTCCCACCTGGAAGTATGTATAATGGAGATTTTGTTTTTGGTAATTGCATTTGCAGGCAGGGCAGCTTCCTCTTGTGAAACCGTATATGGTTGCAGTTCAGAGAAACAATGTATCTGCTATAAATGAGGCATTGAATGAAATATATGTGGAGGAGGAAGACTATGATAGGTTACGTGAGTCTATTGATTTGCATGACAACTTTGACCAGATTGGCCTTGCGCAGAAGGTACTTTGTTTGTGGTACTATTATTATTGTTACTAAATGAAGTGAACTGTGATGTCATGATATTGATTGATGCATATGGATTGTTGCAGATTGAGTCATGGATGCCATGTCTGAAAAGACTAAGCCCTTTTTGGTTAATCGGTTTCAGAATGATTTCATTTTGCTTGATTTTAGCTGCTTCCATTGATGATGTTGCTACTCATGCCACCAACTTATTTTACTATTATACCCAGTAAGTCATCTACTACTACCACAAACTTGCAATGAGAATGAGTATGTTGTTGCTTTTTTATAATTATTTCTCTAACTTACAACTTCTGTTTGTGTTTAGGTTGACTTTGATGTTGACAACAATCTATTTTCTAATATTTAAATTATTGGTTAATCAATTCATGTAGGTTGAGTATGAATATTATTCAAGTGTCATCATTTTCTTTCACTTGGTTTTGTCATTTTTTATTTTTGTTTAGTTTGGATCGGTGGTATCTGCTTCCGGATGTTTCCGGAATGACAAGAAGAAGATGTATAATGCTCATAGCATAATAGATACAGAGCAAGGAATTGGAATCTATATGCCTCTCAATCATGCAGGAAAGGAGAAACCAATAAATCTTCAAGAGGAATGTTATTTCTCACAAACTGCTGCCATTTGGGGCTACATTTTTCAAATTGTATTTCAGGTGCTTTAACTTTAACATAATATTCCAATATTAAATAATTACCCTTTTGGAAACCAATCTAATCTCATCTGAAACTTAATTTTTCCTTCACAGATTACTGTTGGGGCAGTGATGCTGACTGATGGTGTTTATTGGCTTGTAATCTTCCCATCTCTTAACATTTTAGATTATGAAATGAGTTTTGTAAGTCTTTATAATTACTTTACACCATTTTTCGTGATTTGGGAGTTTTTTTGTGGGGTTTAAAGATTTAACTTGTTGTTGTTGTTGTTTCTTAAAACTAGTTAACAGTTGTTGTTCATTCCCTTAATCTTGTTTTGGTGCTAGGAGACACTGCCATGAATAGCTTGGTAAAATTTCTTCATCATTAATTTGTTTCAATAACTTTTTTTTTCTTATATTCTAACTTAAAAAATTGAAATGAAACACTCTTGTTTCAGCGTTTCCCTTGATTCAGAATATCATATTTTATCATGTTCACTGTGTTATATGTGATCTTCGAGTGGATTGTTCATGCCTTTGTTTCAACATGGTAAGTATACAAAACATCAGGTATGGGTGGAGGAGATTTGCTCCACCACCACCACCACCAATGGGTGGAATGGGGATGCCGCCTATGCCACCATTTGGAATGCCACCAATGGGCTCTTACTGATTTATTCATTATTGGTGGTTGAAAGAACAAACTTGAACAGTTTCGAGTCGTGTGTTTTGGGGGTTAAAAGGTAGATTTCTTCTAGATATGAGAATAAATAAGGCGTGGTTCTACTTTTTTTTGGGTAGTTGAGGAATTTTTTGCAGGTGGATAGGCAAGATGAGGGAGTGTTTGATGATATGTTTTCAGCCAGTGGTTGATGCTTTTGATCCAAGATTATTAGTGGCTCTTACTGTTTCCCATGTCATCAATTTTACTACTGTCAAGGTATTCCTTTTTTTTATTACATTTCCATTATGGGTAAAATTTTATAATATTATTAAATGAATGTGAATTCTAGATATTTTTTTTCTTCTTATTTCATATACAGGAAGAGCATTTGTATGAAATTGACATTCCACTAAAATTCACTGCTTCTGTGGGCACAAGGATACATGGTTTAGCATGTTGGTTTGATGTTCTCGTCAATGGAAGGTAATAAATTATATACATATATTTTTTTTCTAGTTATTTAGAGAAAAAAAATAATAATAATTTTGTATGCTGACTTATATTACACCACAGCGCAAAGGTGGTTGACGACTGCCCCTGGTGCACCCACAACTCACTGGTATCAACTTCGTTGTGTTCTATCTCAACCAATTTATGTTAAACTTTGGTTTCGGCCCCTTTGCTTATGACTTGTTTCTACAAGAGAACCACTAATTCTTTTTTTTTCCCCAATCAAACCATGAAAGTTGCATTTTGACATTTTATATTATGACTTTCTATTAGCTCTTGTTATTTTATGAATTAAATATGTTCTTGTTATATATATAAACATTAAATATTTTTTTTTTTCAAGTTTTTGGCAGATATACAAGTTGATAACGAAAACATTGTTCCAAGACCATCTACTAAAACAAGATTGGTGTAAGAGTTGATGACGAGAACATTGTTCCAAGACCTTCAGTGAGTTATGATGATGTCCCTTAATAGCAATGTAGTATTAGGTTATATAGTTAGGGATGATTATTTGTATTTGAGATGTTAGTGCAATGAATTATCTTTCTTATTATTAATTGTATTTTATTTTGTATTTTGTATGACATTAACTTTTGTGAAATGGATTGTATTTTTTGTATATGGTATTTTATTTTATATTATGAGACATGAAATGCAAATTTAATTTGAAAATTAGTAAATATATAAACAATTTTTTTTAAAAAAAATAAAAATAAAAATTACGATACGCAAAAATGTGTGTCATCTTCATTTATGACATGGCCTTACTTGACAGCGGCTTTAATGATACGCATTGTGTGTCATAAATGCGCGTCATAAATGCATGTCGTCTGTAGACGACGCGTAAAAGCGCGTCGTCTCTCGTTATGACATGGCCTTCCTTGACGCGCATTCGCGCGTCGTCTGAGCGTTTTACGACGCGCAATGAGCGTCATAAAAGGCTGTTTTCTAGTAGTGAATGAAGATTTTGAAACCTTTTTGGATCAGTGCCATAAAGACCTCCCTGAAGAGGTTGTTGCTTCCACCTGGTGGAACACCATTGCTAACTGGGTATACATTCCATCTTCCGCACAGAAAGGCCACATCCGCTAGCCAATTCATCGTCTCATCCACCGCTTCATTGCTAGCACAATCAATATGCGGAAGGACGATGACAAGGTCCTGACACATGATATCTTCTACTTTTGGAGCATCATTACTCCCGATGTCTTTTGCAACCTTCCTTACTGCTTGGCCAAATATCTCTCGGATGGGGCTATCAAAGAAAACGTGACCTCCAAAATCAATGGAGGAATTTTCGTTACTAGGCTCGTGTGATCATACGGGATCTTGAATTTGCAAGAGGCTACGGCACTAACCGTCATTTCTCCCCCTCCTTTCAACACTACTTTATATCGGAGGGCATGAATTGTACAAAAATTTGGAGATTCTTATGCCATTCCGCATGAGGACGAGGCGGTTATTCCCGAGGAGCCGGAGCGACGGGTGACGCAAAGGAATGAGAGGGCCCGAGAATACCCACCAGTTATTCCGGTGGAAGATGAGAATGACGGCTGGAACCAAGTTGAATATCAAAGGTACTTGGATGACATTGGGCGGGGAGTTAATTACAACAATACGTCAATCAAATATCTTTTGCAACAAATGAACATCACCCCAAGACCCGGACTCGGTTATCCCTATATAATGAATTGGGATGAAAGGATACGTAGGAATAATGAAGAAGGAGGTAGTGGTGCTGGAGGAGCGAACATGGATGAGGAAGATTGAAGATTGGTTGTTTTGTGTTTTTATTTGTTTTTATTGTCTTTGGTTTTGGATTATTGTTGAACTTGGATGATTCTGTTTTTAGGACTTTTATTTTGTTGCTTTCACTTGTGGTTGCATTTTTTTCAGGATTAGAAGGTTAGGATGCATTTAGAAGTCTTAAGGGTCAAGGTTCAAGAAAGGAATGTTCAAATGATAGTGCGAAGTGTTTCCATTAAGGTTGAGTCCGTTAGAGTTAGGAGTGATAGAGTGCATTATTACTGAAGTAATTAGAAGAAGAGTCACTGAATTACCCCAATTCAGCACCTCAGTCGAGAAGTAAACGAGAAGGATAATTTTTCTCAACTCAGTGCCTACTCGCCGAGTGCATCCAGCCTACTCGGCGAGTACATGGGTAATTACCCGACATTACTGCAAGATTGGCAATATACTCGCCGAGTACACGATTTACTCGCCGAGTCCATCATCATTTTTCAAATCCCAAAGTTGTTTTGGGCACGTTCATGGCAGTTTTATCCAACTTTTTCGTAAAGAGTCATTACTGGAGGTTTCTAGGAGCTTTGTCCTACATATTTGAGTCATTTGCAAGTCTACCACACGCGACATGACACCCAAGACATGGAACAGCTGCTCTCATGTCTAAAGTCATTCAAATTTGGAGCTTAGTTGAAGAAAATCACCTTCGCGACTGATATCCTAGGGGAGTTTGTTCCAATTCTCTCTATATTTCATTTTTTATTTTCATGCATACCATGCAATAGGGACATTGCATGAATTAAGTGTGGGGTAGGGGGTTGGTTACATCTTAGCAAATTTAGAATCCTAATATCATAATTTAGGTCTATTTTTAAAAGATTTGCACTATTGCATACTAAAAATGTTACTTAGGATTTAATTTAGAAAATTTTGGTAAAAAGTAATTAGGATTCCATGTTAGAATTGTGTGGATGATTGCATGAAGACCCAAATGTTTAGTTGAGCCTATATACGTTATAGTGCATTTGTGGCCCCCTTATTCTAGTGAAATCATGGGACAAAAACACGACCTCGCTTAGCCCGAATGATGCAATATGTTTAGCATCGTGTACCAGAAATGTATCCAGGAAAATTATTATCGTTAACCAATAAAGGTTGAAGTTGAGCGCCCCTGCTTAAACATGTAGGGTTTTGAGTGAAAAAAGAGTGAGTTACATGTTAAAAAAAAAAGGAGAGAATTACAAGAAAAGTTTGAAGAATTTTTGGAGCATCAAAGTGAAAGTATGAAGTGAAAGATCAAAAATTATGAAGTAATTCAAAAAGTTGAAGATACCAAAAATCAAACAACAAGGTGGTGAATTCAAAGAAATTGAAGACTAAAGATCAAAGAAGTGAAGAATTCCAAAGATCTCCAATGTGGTATCATAAATTGTAATTGTCTAGATTATGTATGCTTGAGTTGCTAAACCAAAAACACCTTGAGGTTAAGAGGTTTTCTGCGGATGGATTCGGAGGGATGCATAAAATGAACATTGTTTGGGAAAAGTGGGCGAATGTTTATGAGGATTGTGAGTATTTAGAGTATCAGGGTTATTAGGAAAATTTTAGACACAAATGCATGTGTTGCGGTCTTGGCATAATGGTTGGGTTCGATTGGAGTTGTCTTATGTGATTCTAATGTGTTAAAATTCAGTTTTCCTTGGGGGCAAGCAAAAGTCAAGTGTGGGGTATTTTGATATTTGCATAATTAGCCATATGTTTAGCATATATTTTTATTCATTTTTAGCTAATTATGTGCATAATGTGGACAAAAGGTGCTTAATAATGCTTAAATTGTGTTTTCAATCCAAAGACATGCTTGGAAGCAAAAAGGAATAAGGAGAAGCGATTAGAGACCAAAGAATGAAGAAAAAGGAAAAACCACACACCTACTCCACGCACAAACTCGGTGAGTCCATGAGAATGTTCCCGAAGAAAAGTCAAAAATCCTTACCGTACACGGATTTCTCACTGGTACTCGGCGAGTCCACGACCTACTCGCCGAGTAGCCCCTGTTTAGTGATAACTATAAATATGGGGTCTTAATCCGAATGGAGGGACTTTTCTGGCTTCCTTGGAGATAGAGCTATGATTGGAGAAACCTTTGAAGACCTGAAGAACCCTAACCTTTGATCTTTGAAGTTTCGAGGCGAATTAGGTTATATTTTCCATTTAATCTTAGGATTGAATTATGTTTAGCTTAATCAAATTCGTGCTTGAGCTTGTTTTCTTCGTAATCATGACCTAAAATTCGGATGGTTTCTATTTAGGAAGAACCACATTACTCCTATGTTTAATTATTACTTTTGTTAATTGTTTATTGGTGATTTTATTAAATTAAGTTTGTTAAAGAACCTTATGCATTAACCACAACTATTTTCTGTTAATTGGAAGACAATTAAGCTGCATGAACATCTGTTAGTTGTTAACCTCATATGTTTATGTGACCACTTTATCATATGTCTAGGAATAATGAACATGAAACTAGAATTAATAAGAGAATGGGTAAATTAATGTGTAAGCTTGTTTGAGAAACCAACAAACAAGAGGTTAATTGAAACACCCACTTGATTAACCAATTACAAATCTTATTTAATCCAAATAATTCAACTAGGGAATTAATTAGTTTAAACAATTGGCCACTGCTTGAATTGATTAATTGTCTAAGGGTTAGTATTAGTGAACATGAATCTAACCACTATAGTTGGTAACCAATAACAATTAATTTATCACATTATTACACAAATAACCATAGGAGTGAATTGGTTGGACCTAAACAGAAACTCTTTATCAAATTTGGTGAATTTTTACGTGTTTTAATTTTTATTTAATCACTTGTTAGGTGGTGTGTTTAAGTTTCTAGTCTTGTAAAACTAGAGAAAAACCTTTACTTTTATTACTTACTTAGTTAAAATTAGTTATTAGTTTAATTTCCATTCCCTGAGTTCGACACTCTACTTGTCCAACTATACCACTAAAAGACAGGTTCACTGCCTTTGTGTGCTAAGTTTATAATTTAAAAGTAGGATCAAAACCAGTGGATTTTATCGGATATATTATTGGTCAGAAAGGTTATCGATGCTACGAACCTTCAAATTAGATATTGTATGTCTCTCGCAGTGTAACCTTTTTGGATCATATTCCTTTCTATAGCATTCCTGTTCAGTCACACGGTGCAACCCAAGAGGAGATTCATATTATTGATCCATTTAGCATTGACATTGATGATCCAACACATGTCCCTGATCAACCACCTGCTGCTGATCCACCACCTATCGTTGATCCTCTACCTATCGATCATCAAGACCCCCCTCCATCGAGGTCTTATCATAATCAAAAGTCCACAAAGCTTCCTGACATTGTCTATTCCTATTACTCACCAGTGTTTGCCTCCTTTAATGCCCATGTACATCCTCCCTCTGAGCTAGCATCCAACAAAGAGGTCGATTATGATCCCATGTGGCAGATCGCTATAGTTAAGGAACTTGCAGCTCTTTATCAGACTCATACACGGGATTTGGTTTCGCTTCCGCTCGAAAAGCACACGATTGGTTCTCCTTGGGTATATAAAATCAAAACAATGTATGATGGATCCGTTGAACATTATAAAGCTAAACTTGTTGTGAAAAGGTACGCGCAAAAGTATAGTATGGATTATCAGGAGACGTTTTCTCATGTTGCAAAAATGACGGCTGTTCACACCTTGTTTGTAGTTTTTTCCATTCGCTAAGGGAAGATTTATCATATGGATGTCAAGAATGCGTTCTTCAATGGTGATCTTCATGAGGAAGTATACATGTCTCCTCCCCCTGGTATTTCTCACCAACTAGCTGAATTTTATCGACTTCGGAAGGCACTATATGGCCTCAAACAAGCTTCTCGTGCTTGGTTTGAGAAATTTTCTACGATGATTACTTCACTTGGTTTTCAATACCAAGTAACCATGAATCAACTCTAATTATTTGATTTACGAATGCAGGTCGGATTATTCTCTCCTTATATCTCGATGACATGATTATTACGGGTGATGATCATGATGGTATATGATTCTTTAAAGCGTGATTTGGCTCACCGTTTTGCTATGAAAGACTTGGGTTTGCTACTATATTTCTTGGGGATTGAATTTTCTCACTCTCCAAAGGGTTATCTTTTATCTTAAACGAAGTATATTTCAGATTTGTTTGAACGCGCCTGACTCACGGATAATCAGATAGTTATTACTTATGTAGAGAGTAATTCAAAGTACTCTCGAACTGATGGTGTCCGATTATCATATTCACGCCTTTATCGTAACATTATAGGGAGTTTGGTTTACCTGACTGTCACTAGACCGGATATTGCTCATGCCGTTCATGTGGTTAGCCAGTTTGTTACTACTCATACTATTGTTCATTGGGCAGTTGTTCTTTGTATTTTGAGATATCTGTATGGTACTCAGTTCTGCACTCTTTTGTTTCCATCTACATCATCTCTTGAGTATTTGACGACAACGATGGAAATTGGGATAGTGCTATTTATGATCGTAATTCCACTATTGGGTATTGTGTTTTTTCTTGGAGATTCATTAATATCATGGAAAAACAAGAAACAAGATGTTGTCTCTCAATCTTCTACATAATCTGAGTATCAAGCCATGGCAATCGCCACTTGTGAGATTGTTTCGTTGAGATGGCGTCTTGCAAATATGGGCGCTCACATCTCTCGGCCTACCCGTTTGTATTGTGAAAATGAGAGTGCGATAATGATTGCCAAGAATTCAGTGTTTCACGAACGCACAAAACACATTGAGATCGATTGCCATTTTACACGACATGATCTCTAGAAGGGAACTACCTCTCTTCCTTATGCTTGCTCCACTTTGCAAATTGTTGATATTCTTACGAACCCATGGACGGCTCCTCGATTTAATTTTGTGTCTAACAAAATCTCAATGTTTATTGTTATTGCATTGTGAGTTTGAGGGGGTGTTAGTCTAATAAGATTATGGGCTTTATTTTGTATTGGGTCTTATGTTGGCCCATTAGCTAGAAACCTATTTAGCTACTCTACATATTATGTCTTTTCCTTTCATTGTATCTTTGTACTTCTCATTTGATAATAATATGAAATCTGTCTGTTCTATATCTTGTTAGTTTTCAATATGTATATCAATATATATATATATATATATATATATATATATATGTGTGTGTGTGTGTGTGTTTCGAAATTAGCATCTTGTGTAGCTCTTTACATATAGATCTTTTTCTAAACTGATTATCTCTTATATATTCTATCTCTTTAAGTACTCTTAGAAGGTCCTTATAGTCATCCGATTACTTACCCATGTATCCATTTCGTATCATAGGTTATTTTCTTAACATAATCATATACATGGCCTTGTGCATTACATGACATAAATGATAAATGCATTTATGTCATATTTACGGAAAAGTCCTAAAATTTAACCACATTAATGAAGTAGTCATCCACGATTTTAAAGTTTAAATATGAAAAAAATTCCATAAAAAGGGAAAAATACAGAAAAACCCAACCAATTATATATATATATACAGAAAAACCCTTATATTATTTTTATGTTCAGAAAAACCCTTATATTATTGTTTACATTTCAAATAAAACCAAATTGTAGATTTTGAAGAGAAACGATCAGCTAAAAATATGATATGATATACATATTCCTTATATTTCTTCGATTATATACAAAAACATGTCAAATCGAAATACATTTCGATTACTTTCACTCAATTGTATTCTCTATATGGTTAATTTTTCCCTGCTTAACTAATTGTTTTTATCCCAATTAAAATCAGTGTCGTATTGATAAACATAAATGAAAGCGACATTAGATTTTTAGTTATCAATTTATCTTAAAACCCCATATTTTGGTCTTTTTCGAATGGTAACTATTAATATAAGAGTTTTTCTGAATATAAAAATAATATAAGGGTTTTTCTGCATATACATGTATAATTGGTTGGGCTCTTCTGCATTTTTCCCCCAAAAAAACCATTAAACTTTAATCGTATTAACGGAAAAGTCATATTCTTTTTGCAATTTAACCTTTAAACTGGCATTAACTGGTTATAAGGGTTGTTTCGCCAGTGTTTACTAATTTCAATGGTTAAATTGAAAAAAAAAATTAATAAATAAATAAAAAATAAAAGACAAAAGAAAAAATATCAAGGGTGATTTTTTTGTCAATAAAACCAAAAATATGAATTCTTTTTTTTTTCTTTGGTAGATTTCCCTATTTTTTTAAATATATAATTACTAACCATCTATTGGATTCTATAGGGAAGTTATCAAGAGATACAAAATCATTGTATATTAGATAAAGTAGTTGATCAATAATAATTAGTTGATGAAATTGTAACAAAATGTATAAAACGATGGTAATAAGTATTAATTCAATGTAGTAAGAAGTTATAAATTAATTCTACGAATGTCTTTACTATTCTTTTAGCGAGGAGTTATTTAGACCACACGATTTAACCAAGAAGATCGACGGCAACGAGATAAAATAAACTTATTCCCATCAAATGTAATGTTTTAATGTGTAGAATGACATTGAACTGCTCTCCGACTAAAGAGAGACTTGCTCCTAGATGCTTATATTTGAATTATGTTTTTTGTGACTTTTATGGAGCATGTTGAGTCCTTTTTTTTTTTTAAATATATACTAAATTACTCTTATATTATTACATATATGTCCACATTGAGACTTGAAGCTTCGACTTCAAGGAGAGAGGGCAACATTAGATACCGCTGGGATAAAAGCTTTTTGGTATGTTAAGTCTATTTACCATGTTTTTTTATAATTATTTTTCTTTATCAGGGTTTTTAGGCCCAACTTATTGCGAGGTGGTAGGGGTGCAGTGCCTATCGTCTTCATGCTTGAGTTTTGATTTTATGAGCTGATAGCTTGCATTTTTCTATGTTGCAAAGTGGTGATAACTTCTTGTTTTGCATTGTGAAATTTTCAGAATTCTTTCACTTTTTGACAGGTGGAGCCGAGAAAAGATGGTTCGTTTGACGAGATTGTTGAGAAATTGTTTTTTGGATTTTCAATAGGTGTAATAAGAAGTCTTTAAACATGGTGGCTTGGTTGAAAAATCCTACCCTTTGTTTGTATGACATAATAATCTCTCTTTTACCAACTCTTTGATCGTTTTCTAACTAATATCTCGTTCCAAGAAAAGTTATAAATAAACTCCAAGCAATGCTATGAGATCAGGATAAATGCATTTAAAAGTTATTTAAAGAATATGTGTAGTTCACATGAGTTTAGTTCAGGCGATAATTTTCCAAATGAATTGTGTGTTTGCATAGTATTCATGGTAATGAAGTTTGTTTATCAAATATCGAACTTTTTGCGATTACCCAAACGAGAAAGTTTAGAACATGATAAAATATTACACTTCACTTTAATTATTATATATAGATGAAATCTATTCAACACCCTTGATGGTCTGCTACGGGCGAGTCATGATAGCCTATTGAGACAAATTAGAATGTAATCATAAGTGTTCTTCTTTGTTGCAAAATTAAGTGAAAGAAAATAAGCACATGGTATGCTAAATGCACTAAAAAAAATAATATAATGATTTTCTTTGTTGCAAAATTAAGTGAAAGAAAACAAGCCACGTTTCTATTGTTACAATTCATTATATTAAAAAAAATTGAAAAATAATATAATAGTTTTTTTAATCCTTTAATAAAAATAGATTAAGCTTACCTTAAATAAGAATTTTAAAAAATATAAAGGTTTTAATGTACTAAAAAATAATATAATGGTTTTTTAAACATTTAATGAAAATTCGTTGGGTTTTTCAGAGGTTTTCCCTAAGGATAGTTTTATGATAAGCCAACATATTTTCATGAAAGTTTTAAAAAACCAATATATATATATATATATATATATATATATATATATATATATATATATATATATATATATATATATATATATATATATATATATATATATATATATATATATATATTGTACGTTAAAATCCTTATATTTTTTAAAATGTATCATTTAAAGCATTGAGCTCGATAAGTCCTAAATAGTCAAAAATATTAGGTTATCGATTGTTAACGTTTCTATTGTTACAATTTATTATATTAAAAAAAAAATTAAAAAATATGAGGGTTTAAATGTACTAAAAAAATAATATAATGATTTTTTTAATCTTTTCATTAAAATAGATTAGGTTTTTCTGAGGTCAGAAAACTTTAAATAAGAATTTTAAAAAATATAAAGATTTTAGTATACTAAAAATTAATATAATGGTTTTTTTAAGCATTTAATGATTAAATGAAAATAGGTTTGGCTTTTTACGAGGTTTTCACTTTCTGAAAGTATGTGGCAACACAGTTGTATAAGTTGTATAATAAAGATAGCTAGATTACTCTAATATTGTTGCATACCCTTTTTTTCATGACCAAAAAATAATCTACTTTTGTTCTGCGTTAAAGCATCGACAATATATAATCTAATAAAATGATCGAATCGGAAGGAATGACAAACCGTATTTAAAGGATTAACGACCAGAATACAAAGTTTAATGAATGAACTTTTCAATAATTTTTTTTATATATAAAATGTTAACAAATGAGATGATTTCATTGATGTCTATAAACTTTTCGAAATTGATTTAACTGGTGTATATATATATATATATATATATATATATATATATATATATATATATATATATATATATATATATATATATATATATATATAGGTTTAGGTTCTATGAAAAACAAAAAAACCTATAAATCATAAAAATGCATAAAAAAAATACTTAGAAATCACAAAATTTTTTTTTGAATTTTCTTTTTAAAATCGCTGAAAAAAAAAATCAGTTTTTTGTTTTTTTGTATTTTTCTTTTTTGTAAAAAAAAATTCAAAATTTTTTTCACCGATTTTGTATAAAAAGCTGCGATTTTTTCAAAAAATTTCAAAAACAAGTTTTGTGATCTCTAAGTATTTTTTTTTTGCATTTTTATGATATTTAGGGGTGTTTTTCTTTCCAAATAACCCTTCCCTATATATATATATATATATATATATATATATATATATATATATATATATATATATATATATATATATATTCAATAGAGAACCATAATTAACAATGAATCAAAGAACCAATCATAAGCGTCGGAAATTATAATGGTTAACGGCCAAGTAATAGATGCACACTTATACATTGAACGCGCACACACACACACACCAGATTTTTTGTGGGCCACATTTTTTATCGAAAAAAACTTACCTTTTTTCGTTTAAAATTTTTTGTGGGCCACATTTTTTATCGAAAAAAACGAATATACCGTTGTTCTCGATTTTTTGCCTCTTTCCATAGAGATCAATGTTTATATATAAAAAATGAACTTTTGTTTTTCGAAATCCCCTTCATTTTGTTACTATTTCAATATTTAAGTTTATTTTTATCAAAAAAAAAAAAAAACTAATTATACCAAAAATATAAATTTTTTACACTCTATTAATAAACATTAATACAAACAAAAAAAAAACCTCGATCGGTTTAGATTCATACTGTAATTTTAACTATAAATATTTCAATTTTTAATATTCATAATGTCAAAAAGCTCGATAAGTTCATATTTACATTGTGAATCTGATTTACTATTATGCACACTTTGAATCTAAATAGGTTCATTATGTGAATCTGAACTGAAATATTGATTTTTTTTTTAATATCAATACGAATATAAGTTTAAAGAGTACCAAAAAGTATGAATTCTGATATATTTATTAATTTTTTTTCTATAGAAAAATAGACCTACTTTTCAATAAACAAATAAAATGAAGTGAGTTTTTTGAAAAAAAAAATTCATTTTTTATATATCAATATGGATCATTATGGAAAAAGGACGTAAAATCACGAACAATGGTATATTCGGTTTATTTTTTGATAAAAAACATGGCCTAAAAAATTAAACTAAAAAAAATGAGTTTTGTTATAATCCGATGCATGCGCGTCTATTGTAAATGTCTACAACCCTTATTTTTGTCGTTGGTCGCTTTAAATTTCGACGCTTTGCTATGCATAATACATGTCTACACATCCGTTTTTCGATGCTTTGCTATGCATAATACACACATATGCTTTGCTAGTGCCTCAAGTGTGACACCTCAAGTGGTTCACACAACATCACCAATAACTTGGAATAACTTGAGAGAAAAGGTTCCTATGGTTAAATCGGCTAGCACTCATGTGTACACACACTAGTGTCAATTTCTTGAGCCATGGGGTCCTTATATATGGTGGTTATTAGGGTTACACCATGTAACTCATGTCTTTCCATATTCTTCATGCTCCATGGGTTAAAACCTCCATGGAGTATCCATGGGTTTAGCCCAACATGAAGAACTATGGATCATAAGCCTACATATATAAGAATGAATGATTTACACAATCAATCCCCATATATTTAATTAGTCTCCTTTTGATCACAGAATTAATTCCAAATTAATTCTTTATTGATACCAATTAAATAATTATGATTTCATATTAATATATTAACAAATCATAATTATCCTTTTCTCACAAAAGTCTATCCAAATTGTTCCGATGTCATGCAACCCAAATGGACCATGCCAATCGGGTCAACTACATACCAATTATAGTTATGGACTTAGACACTAATCCAACATTCTCCCACTTGGATAAGTCTAAAACTATTATTGTGTATGACTCCAAAACCCGACTAGCAATCATAGCTCTTTAAGCCGCTGTCGAACTCTGAACAAATCAATGACGCGTCCATTAGATAAGGTATCACACCCCCGAACCGGACGACGGAAACGTCCGAGGCTCTTGTGACTCAAATTGAATACCATCACAATGAATATACATGAATCATAACATAATTCATCACCATGCATTGAAATATTACAACTGATATCGTTTACATTCAGTACATTGTTTTAGACGTTATAATTTCCTAACATAAACCATTCGATATTAAAGCTAAGCAAAACACCATGACATCACTTGGTACTTATTCTTCAGTTTACTTGTTACCTGAGAATACAAGTTATTTTGAAAACGGTCAACATAAAAATGTTGGTGAGTTCATAAGTATGTTTGTGAAAATGATTTGTATAACTTTGAAAACCACCAGAAAATCCGATATTTTCTGAAAAGAGTATTGTTTAAAAAAAGGTGAAGATCCGTAAGTATGCTTCTCGATTTTTGTAAACATGTATAATTGTTGAACTTTGTATACATCACATAGGTAAAAGTGTTGAACTCCCCGAGAAAACCCGATGTTTTCCCAATACATAATATTACGTGTCTTAATTATTGTTATACCGATACGGCGATTGTTTTTGATTACCCAGGTGACATTGGATTAATTATGGGTTGTGAGTTTTTATAATCACGCATTAATGAAAATGAGTAGTTTATAACTACCAATTACAAACGATCCTTTAGGCGTCGTCCGTAAGACTCACTTAATCTAACCACCCTGACTTCTCTTGATTTACGCCACGAATTTGTCTACTTGATATTACCCAGGTGACATTGGATTAATTTTGGGTTGTGAGTTGTTATAATCATGCATTAATGAAAATGACTAGTTTATAACTACCAATTACAAACGATCCTTTAGGCGTCGTCCGTACTACTCACTTAATCCAACCACCCTGACTTCTCATAGCCCCACAACCGAGGAGAAAGGAGGGTACGAAGCCCCCTTTATTTCCATAAGTTGTTCAAGGCTATCGGGAATGCGAAAGGCACTTGGCCCGACTCGCATTTGACTTCTCAACTTTGCTAGCAGTACCAATGGACCCTTGGGGCCCAACAGCACCATAAAGCTATGGAAAGTCCTTTTACATGGAATTAGGTCATAGAAGGCCCAATAACATGTAAGCGCATTTCCTTCGGGCCTAAAGATCATGTTATTGGGCTAGCAAGGCCCAACAAGCACGATTTGAAACTTTCAAGCCCAAAGATTGTAGATTTCGCGCGTTTATTGAAGTACTATTGTTTACTGATTTTTGATTTGTTATTGATTCGAGACCGAATCAATTCGTTTGGTAACGATATTGGTGTTGAAAGTGTATTTGTTATTACGTTTCTTCGTTAGTCGTGGATCTCGTATTTTATATTAAGGGATTTATTTGTTTAAAATTAAGATTTTACCTTTTCACGACCCTTCTTGGATGAAATTTTGCACTTTTAGTCCTTTATATAAAAGAATTTCCATTTTTGTCCTTAAACCATTTTTCTTGACACTTTAGTATCATAGCTTATTGAAAAGACATTTTCAGCCCAAATTTACTTGACAAACAGCTTAAGTCCTTCAAAAATGAAGTTTTCTCGGTTGGAACCCCCATTTTTGCAACTTTTACAGTTTTGGCCCGAAATGGAAAAGTTTTGCATTTTTGATCCCTTTTGAATTTGAAAAACATTTTTGACCTTTGAAATGATTTTAATACACTTGAAATCCCCTGTTTTACAGAAAGTTGCATTTCCATCCCCTCAATTTCAAAAATCTCGCAAATTGGGGCTTATTGGGCCGAAAAGCCCATTTTAGCCCATTATGTTCAAAATTTGCATTTTAAGCCCCTCAAAAATGTTGATATTCAGAAAAATTATACTAGAAACTGTTTGGACCCTTTTCAATCTCCAGAAATTATCATTTGTCGTTTTGGGCCCTTAGTTTTGTATTTTTGACAATTTACGCCAAAAACTGGGTTTTATGTCCAAATATGTTCTTCCTAACCAAATGAACTATTTTTCTTGACTTGATTAGTATAAAATGGTGTAAGTTATGTTTATTTCATTCCTCATGTTATAGATCTCGGTTTTTAGGTACTTTTTGGCTAACATAATCATCACAAAACACATAAAATCATACATGCAAGCATAAAATCACACAAAACATACATTTACTCATAGATCTACACATTTGCTTGTATTATCCCCCATAAAAACCGAAAGAAAGGGGGTATGAAGCTCACCTTGGGGTGTTGGATTTGGTTTTTGGTGAAGAGATGAGAAGATCTCGACCCTAGGTGTGTTCTTGAGGAGATCTTCGAAGATGATATGATTCTAGGAGCATGAACAAGAGATTGATGATGTTTGATGAAAGATCTTAGCATAAAGATTAAGTTTAACATCCTAATTATGAAGCAACTTACCAAGAGGATGAAGTTTATTGACAACTTGTTGAATCACCCCACCACCTCACGTTTTTCTTGAAGATTTAAAGAGAATTAGTGTTTGATTAGTGGGTGGAATGAAGATGGTGATGGGGGCTCCTTATGGCCGAGAATAGAAGGGGAGGGAGAGAAGTGAGAGGAGGGGCAAGATGGATACCTTGGAACATGAGACTTAGCCTAAATATATGATGGATAATTTTCATGGATATCCTCCATGCAAATATTATGGGTCATCTTAGAATATATTCAACCTTTTCCTCTTTTTTTTGTTACTTGGGCCGAGAATTGGGCCAAAGAAGAGTGGAGATGAAATGGTTTGGGCCCTTCCTTATCTTAGCTTGAATTTATGGTGCCCAATAATAATTTTCGGCCCATTGGGCCCTTGGAAGGTTCACGGCCCAATGAAGTCCATTTGAAAAGGGTTTACGACCCATTAGGAAATTTGAAATCACTTATGGCCCAATTTGGTCCATTAGGAATAAAATGAGGCTTTTTAGGTCCACATTGCCCAAGATGTTTAGGTTTATGAATGTGGGTCTAATTAGAGCCCAATTAGGGTTTCTAGGCCCAAGATATTCAAGTTGAAGGTTTATTGGTCCATTAGGCCCAATAAGAGAATTCTAGTTCATATTAAACTTAAATCAGAATTTTTAGAGTTTCAAACTCTTTGTTGAACATGAGAGACGTATTAGAAGGGGTATAGAGTATGATATTTTCTTAGAGTACCAATCATTATACTGGTTGAATGATTATATGATAGTAGAATTTCCTAGCAAAAATGCTAGTTGTGACATCATCCCCCCCGTTAGAGGGAATTTCGTCCTGAAATTCTTTCGAAAGATTGGTTCATGAATGAGAGAATAGGTACTTCATCTGATCTTTGTGTTTCCCATGTGAATTCCGATCTACGTTTGGCGTTCCGTCGAACCTTCACAGTCAAAATGTGGTTTTGTTTTGTACGCTTTACTTCCTTATCCAATACATTGACTGATTCTTCGATGAACAGGAGATTCTTGTTTATTTCGATCCCTTATAAAGAATGATAAGAGTTTCATCTGATATGCATCTTTTCAGATTCGAGACGGGAACACAGGATGTACGTTGTTGAGCTCTACAGGCAGCTGCAGCCTATAAGTCTTTGGACCAATCCGAGCAAGAATCTCGAACAGTCTGAGGTATCGTGGGTTTAGTTTTCTTGTTTCCTAAACCAAATCAGTCCTTTCCAGGGAGATTCCTTTAATAACACGCGATCCCCAACTTGACATCCTAATGGCTTACGCCGCTTGTCAGAATAGCTCTTTTGTCGGTCTCGTGATGCTTGAAGTCCAGCTTTGATTTGGATTATCTTCTCTGTTGTTTCGCAAATGGTTTCTGGTCTCATGAGAGTACTACCGAGTGATCTGCATTTATCACTATAAAGAGTTTCGAAAGGAGCAATCTTGATGCTCGTGTGATAGCTATTTTGGTATGAGAAGCCAATCAAGGGAAACTGGGTATCCCCTGACTTGTTGAACTCAACACCCAGACTTGTAGCATGACTTCGAGTGGTTGAATGGTTCGTTCGCTTTGGCTATTGGTTTGAGAGTGGTAAACAACGCTCGTGTCTAGCTATCTTCCCATAGCCTTCTGAAGTAACTGTCAAAATCTTGAAGTAATTCCGTTATCCCGATCCGAGATAATAGATACTGATATTTCATGGAGTATCACAATCTCTTGGATATAGATCCATGCTAAACCTCCTTCTTGTTTGATTTCTATAAGCTTCGTCTTTCAACTCCGAGAGTTTATCCATCCACATAGTGTTTTCCTTGCGATATTCTCCGACTTTGATGCTTTCAAGGTTGGTCGTAGATGTTGACAGTGTTTTGTTCTTGCTTCGTGAGTAGATGAGTGTGTCATTGATGAAAATAATGAAAATCATGACTAGGAATGGTTGGGAAAACTCGGTTTGTAGGGTCCATGAATACCGTGGGAGCATTCGTTAGACCGAAGGGTATCACAATGGATTTGAAATGGTCGCAACGAGTTCGGAAGGCAGTTTTTGGAATGTCATCTTCTCGGACTCGAAGTTGATGATAACCGGTTCTTAGATCTATTTTAGAGAGGTAGCTAGCTCCTTGGAGCTGGCCAAATAGATCGTCAGTCCGAGGGAGTGGGTATCGATTTTTGATAGGGAGCTTATTCAATTTCCTAAAATCGATGCACATTCTGAAGGATTCGTCTTCTTGAAGAACAAGACCGGAGCTCTCCAGGGTGAGAACCTTGGTCCGATGAGTCCTTTGTGCAACAATTCTTCTCAATTGACTGGATAACTTGTGAATTTTTCGGCGGGAGTCAACCTATAGGGTGAATTGGCAATTGATGTAGTTCCTAGTATGAGGTAGATTCGAAATTTGGCCTGCCTTTCTGGAGGTATTCCCGAAAGTCCTTCAGGAAATACATCCGGAAAATCGCATGGTAATGGAATACCTTGTATGCTTACTTCATCCTTGGTCTTGTCCACAACAAGAGTGAGGAAAACATAGTTCTTCTGGTGTAGGCACTTAGGTTCCTTGATGCACGAGATAGGACGAGGATTGGTGCCAGGTTTATCACCATGGATTATTAGAGTTTCGTGATTGGGAAGGCGAAGGCAAACGGCCCTCTCGCGACACATACTATCAGCACGGTGGGGGCTTAACCCAACCAAGCCGATTATCACATCAAAACTCCTAATATTTACTGGCTTTAAATTTTTATTTGAAATGAATTGTTGTTTAATGTTAAGGTGCACTGTACATGAATATCTTTGGTTAATACGATTTTTCCCATTAGCCATCTCCACCGTGAAGGCTTCGTTTAGTTTTTGGGGTTGTTGTTTCAGTAAGTGTTTGAATATGTTACTAACTAAGCTTCACTCAGCTTTACTATTGAATAAGAGGTAAGCGAAAGAGATGTTAAGTGGGAGCATACCAATAACAACCGTTGGGTCATGGACTTCTTCGCCTTGACCCAAGGTCAGGACTATTTCTGATCCTCCTGCTCCTTGATTGTTATCCCTTGGGCAATTACGCCAGAAGTGACCGGTTCCTCCAAACCCATAGTAGGTGTGAATGGTCTCATCATTGGTGTTGTTGTTAGGGTTGTTACGATTGTTGTCGTTTTCATTTGGCTGACGATTCTGGCATGGATAAGTTCTACATAATTTGGCGGTGTGATTCTTTCGGTTGCATTTGTTACAATGCATCTTCCGGCAGGCTCTATTATGATGGAATTTGCACTGGTTGCATTTTGGAAGGCTTCCAGTATAGGGTCTCCTGGTTGTTGGTGTAATAGGGGTCATGGTCGCATGAACAGCAACAACATGTTGCTTACTTGATAACCTTTGAGTGGGTTGTCCCTTTCTCTTACTTCTAGACCTCAGCTTCCTGCTCTTAAGCTTGGGGTTTGGAGTTCCTTGATAGGTTGTCACTTGTTGGTTTCCATGTTCGTTCCTTTGGCTGGAGTCGTCAATGCTATTCCTGCCTCCATTGGGGTTGTTTGCATTGATCTGTGCCATAGCAGCGGTTACTGCCGCCATTACAGCAGCTTGAAATGTAGCAGAGTCCATCTGCAGGAGCGGTGTCTCACGGGCGCGCTTGTTATTCTTGCGGGATGGCATTTTCCTACTGAACGTTGATAATCTAGATCGTAAGTAATGATCATCATTGCTGGTTGTACTCTATAAATTTTGTATCTTGTTGTATAATTCTCACTGCTTCCATCTACATCCCTATGATGTATTTGCGGTAGTACGTAATCACAGATTTGGTACGATCGTTGCGTCTATCCTTAGAGTATATAGGTTGTTCTGGTTTCGAGATCCTTAAGTATCTAGCGGTTTTGAGGGTTCGCTTGAGCATATAATTGAGTCTATGTAGTAATATGAAATAAAGATAGCACATAATTGTTCCAGTGGTAAGTACCATCTTAGTACACGAAAGAGAGTCATGTCGGATAGTAGGGGGCAGTAGATAAGGCTGATCCTAATTGTGTCGGGAAGTGTCTGGCAGTGGTGCTGATGAAGTGGATGCACCTCGGAGATGAGCTACTTGTTGTTCGGTATCTCGTAGTCGTACTTCCCAAACTAATTGTCTCGCTCAAGAGTCTCCATTCACTTCCTGTGTTTTCCTCTCATCTCTCTCAATAGCAAACCACATTTGTTCCATTCGATTTGAGGTGTCCTGAGCTTGGTTATTAATACCTCGGGTGCGCTGGACCATGACTGGGAGGGCCCGATCAGCTGGTCCTCTATGACTAAGATCGAAGAGACCTCAGTTCCTACCGTAGTGTGGTCATATCCCCTGTTGGTGACTGTATCTCCAAACGTCGTGTGCCTAAGGGGGCATGGGGCCACCGGGGCCCACACGATATGTTGGTACTTTGGCTTTATATGGAGGATTGATGTCATAGGATTCTGCATCCAAGTCATCATCATCATTGCCCTCTGGCTCTTCCTATTCGAGGTCCAATATTGACTCGGCGGGTCACCAACAAGTTCTACTTCATGTTCTTTCTGTGGTTTCTCCTCTGAGTCGAGCCACCCTACTATTCCTTGACTAGGGAGATAGGGTTTCCTGGCTAATGATACTCGTCTATAGCATATTGCACGAAGGGCTATGAATACTAGAAAAAAATAGCATACCAATTACTCCTATAACTCTACGACTATTGCATAGATTTAGTTGAGGTTCCCTTCTTGGAGATTAAGGGGTATGTTTTTAGGTTCCATAGCTATCATGATTTCTTCAAGACATGTGATGGTTGTACCTTGGAGGGAATGTAGTTGATTAGGCTACATCCATTCCTTGATACAACTAAGAACAGTCCTGGCTTAACCGAGATACTAGCCTTATCTTGTTTGGTTCGGTATTATGTTCTTTTTCCTAATACAAGCAAGGGTGTTTTTGTTGTTATGTTTTACTTGTTTTGTTCAGAGTTGTGTTAGTCCCTATTTTGGTTTATAGCTGCATATCGATGTGTAGTTAGATATGCTAGTTTACTATAAACAGAGCTCTGATACCAACCTGTCACACCCCCGAATCGGACGGCGGAAACATCCGAGGGCTCTTGTGACTCAAATTGAATACCATCACAATGAATATACATGAATCATAACATAATTCATCACCATGCATTGAAATATTACAACTGATATCGTTTACATTCAGTACATTGTTTTAGACGTTATAATTTCCTAACATAAACCATTCGATATTAAATCTAAGAAAAACACCATGACATCACTTGGTACTTATTCTTCAATTTACCTGCTACCTGAGAATACAAGTTATTTTGAAAACGGTCAACATAAAAATGTTGGTGAGTTCATAAGTATGTTTGTGAAAATGATTTGTATAACTTTGAAAACCACCAGAAAATCCGATATTTTCTGAAAAGAGTATTGTTTAAAAAAAATGTGAAGATCCGTAAGTATGCTTGTCGATTTTTGTAAACATGTATAATTGTTGAACTTTGTATACATCACATAGGTAAAAGTGTTGAACTCCCCGGGAAAACCCGATGTTTTCCCAATACATAATATTACGTGTCTTAAGTATTGTTATACCGATACGACGATTGTTTTTGATTACCCAGGTGACATTGGATTAATTATGGGTTGTAAGTTGTTATAATAACGCATTAATGAAAATGAGTAGTTTATAACTACCAATTACAAACGATCCTTTAGGCGTCATCCGTAAGACTCACTTAATCCAACCACCCTGACTTCTCTTGATTTACGCCACGAATTTGTCTACTCGATATTACCCAGGTGACATTGGATTAATTTTGGGTTGTGAGTTGTTATAATCACACATTAATGAAAATGACTAGTTTCTAACTACCAATTACAAACGATCCTTTAGGCGTCGTCCGTACTACTCACTTAATCCAACCACTCTGACTTCTCATAGCCCCACAACCGAGGAGAAAGGAGGGTACGAAGCCCCCTTTATTTCCAGAAGTTGTTCAAGGCTATCGGGAATGCGAAAGGCACTTGGCCCGACTCGTATTTGACTTCTCGACTTTTCTAGCAGTACCAATGGACGCTTGGCGCCCAACGGCACCATAGAGCTATTGAAAGTCCTTTTACATGGAATTAGGTCATAGAAGGCCCAATAACCTGTAAGCGCGTTTCCTTCGGGCCTAAAGATCATGTTATTGGGCTAGCAAGGCCCAACAAGCATGATTTGAAACTTTCAAGCCCAAAGACTGAATATTAACTCCTCGTAGATTTCACGTGTTTATTGAAGTACTATTGTTTATTGATTTTTGATTTGTTATTGATTCGAGACCGAATCAATTCGTTTGGTAACGATGTTGGTGTTGAAAGTGTATTTGTTATTATGTTTCGCCGGTAGTCGTGGATGTCGTATTTTATCTTAAGGGATTTATTTGTTTAAAAGTTAGATTTTACCTTTTCACGACCCTTCTTGGATGAAATTTTGCACTTTTAGTCCTTTATATAAAAGAATTTCCATTTTAGCCCTTAAACCATTTTTCTTGACACTTTAGTATCATAACTTCTTGAAAAGACATTTTCAGCCCAAATTTACTTGACAAACAACTTAAGTCCTTCAAAAATGAAGTTTTCTTGGTTGGAACCCCCATTTTTGCAACTTTTACAGTTTTGGCCCGAAATGGAAAAGTTTTGCATTTTTGATCCGTTTTGAATTTGAAAAACATTTTTGACCTTTGAAATGGTTTTAATACACTTGTAATCCCCTGTTTTACAGAAAGTTGCATTTCCATCCCCTCAATTTCAAAAATCTCGCAAATTGGGGCTTATTGGGCCGAAAAGCCCATTTTAGCCCATTATGTTCAAAATTTACATTTTAAGCCCCTCAAAAATGTTGATATTCAGAAAAATTATACTAGAAACTGTTTGGACCCTTTTCAACCTCCAGAAATTATCATTTGTCATTTTGGGCCCTTAGTTTTGTATTTTTGACAATTTAAGCCCAAAAATGGTTTTTATGTCCAAATATGTTATTCCTAACCAAATGAACTATTTTTCTTGACTTGATTAGTATAAAATGGTGTAACTTATGTTTATTTCATTCCTGATGTTATAGATCTCGGTTTTAGGTACTTTTTGGCTAACATAATCATCACAAAACACATAAAATCATACATGCAAGCATAAAATCACACAAAACATACATTTACTCATAGATCTACACATTTGCTTGTATTCTCCCCCATAAAAACTCATAAAAACCGAAAGAAAGGGGGGTATGAAGCTCACCTTGGGGTGTTGGATTTGGTTTTTGGTGAAGAGATGAGAAGATCTCGACCCTAGGTGTGTTCTTGAGGAGATCTTCGAATATGATATGATTCTAGGAGCATGAACAAGAGATTGATGATGTTTGATGAAAGATCTTAGCATAAAGATGAAGTTTAACATCCTAATTATGAAGCAACTTACCAAGAGGATGAAGTTTGTTGACAACTTGTTGAATCACCCCACCACCTCACGGTTTTCCTGAAGATTTAAAGAGAATTAGTGTTTGATTTGTGGGTGGAATGAAGATGGTGATGGGGGCTCCTTATGGCCGAGAATAGAAGGGGAGGGAGAAAAGTGAGAGAAGGGGCAAGATGGATACCTTGTAACATGAGATTTAGCCTAAATATATGATGGATAATTTGCATGCATATCCTCCATGCAAATATTATGTGTCATCTTAGAATTTATTCAACCTTTTCCTTTTTTTTTGTTAGTTGGGCCGAGAATTGGGCCAAAGAAGAGTGGAGATGAAATGGTTTGGGCCCTTCCTTATCTTATCTAGAATTTATGGTGCCCAATAATAATTTTCGGCCCATTGGGCCCTTGGAAGGTTCACGGCCCAATGAAGTCCATTTGAAAAGGGTTTACAGCCCATTAGGAAATTTGAAATCACTTATGGCCCATTTTGGTCCATTAGGAATAAAATGAGGCATTTTAGGTCCACATTTCCCAAGATGTTTAGGTATATGAATGTAGGTCTAATTAGAGCCCAATTAGGGTTTCTGGGCCCAAGGTATTCAAGTTGAAGGTTTGTTGGTTCATTAGGCCCAATAAGAGAATTCTAGCTCATATTAAACTTGAATCGAAATTTTTAGAGTTTCAAACATTTTTTTGAACATGAGAGACGTATTAGAAGGGGTATAGAGTATGATATTTGCTTAGAGTACCAATCATTATACTGGTTGAATGATTATATGATAGTAGAATTTCCTAGCAAAAATGCTAGTTGTGACATAAGGTATCATATATTCCTCCATTCTAGATATCACATGGATTATAATCATTCTCTCTGTCCATTTGTTGTTTCACGATTTCCGATTTATGACAACCGACTAATTGAACAAATCAAATCAGTCCTAGCTTAGCCAAGCACTTCGGGGTGTCATCATTAAATCATCGAGGGGCCCACAGATATCACTTTTATCCATTTAAGGGTAAAAAGAATGGATAAACTTCGACTTATATGCTTGTTCTACTACTTGTTGAATCATACAAAAAGGAACATCTTATAACATCGAGTTACCAATGCGTTTTCGTACAATCAATGTATAACCAACTCATAGGCAACAACTCATATCTCTAGGTTTGAAGAATATAAGATATTATGGTCTCATGATCACTCGTGATAAAATCCATGAAGTGATTTAAATGAGTGTGGGTTTAATCCAATACTCATAACTTATGAACACTCATGAATGTTGTAACAACTCTTGCTATGTCCACTACCTTGGACATCTACAAACTAGCTTCATGACAGACTTGATTCATATCTACTTCCAACATATGACTGACAGTGGATGGTTTGAATAACTTAGTCATTCAGGAAGAATGACCTAGTTATTCTGGAATTCAAAACGTGCAAAGTGAAACACAAGAATAATCGAATCCAATATGGTCTCAGAACTTATGAATATAAATAGAAGACCTTTTATTTATCACCATATTGATTACTTATTATTCATTGCATACTGTTTCAAACTATCAACTTTATACTTGAATTAAAACAATAGCTGTCCCATGCACCGAGCATGTACACTATGTTTTCTAAACACTAGTCATGCCATACACCAAGTATGCACACTATGTTTTTCCAAACATCGGTTATGCCATACACCAAGTATGCACACTAAGTTTGTCTATCATATTTACATTGTGAAATAGATCGAATGGACATAATTACAATGATTCTCATTTCACAATCCCAAATCCTTACTGCAAATGCAAGAATTCCAAATTCCTGCCATTTACCTAAATTTGTTAGATTCTCAACTTATACGCATTGATCCTCTTGTAATGATTATGCACAAAGCCACAAACACTTGTCAACAGACATTACATAGTATTCCAATGGAGATCATCCATGCAAACGAAGTCTAAATTCAAAGTATATTGCTTTGAACATCGTTTCGTGGATTAAGTTTCCTAATCTTACACAGATTTAATGAATAACTTCCACCTATGGGAACATTTCCATATTCCCATTTTGACTATCACTCCTGAAAAAGAGTTGCCTCTTTTTAGAATATGTCAATATGGTCCTTCCAAAATTAACACTATACTTCCAACTGTCCCTGAGCAACCAATCTTTGGTAAACCTTAGATTGTCCTCGACAATTGCTTAATCAAATTAGTCATATCCAGTTCTAGTACTTTTTCCCTCTTAATGCTCTAGGCATTTGGAAAAATTTAGCACAGGTGAATATTATAGCACATGCAATCGATCCTATATCCGAAGCATATAGGACATGATTCATGATGTATCACATAAAGACATGATACTAGACCAGTCTTTTGCTATAATATTTCTATTTCTATTTGCCATGTTCTCATAATTCAGATTATGAAAAGGGATGTCGTAATCATAATCAAATTTTAGAACGCAAATAATATTCTCATATATAGATTTTCCTTATGTTGAACCATTCCTACATAGCATTCATATATAGCACATGCAGTCGATCCTATAGCTGAAGCATATGGGACACAATTCATGATGTCTCACATAAAGACATGATACTAGACCAATATTTTGCTATAATATTTCTATTTCTATTTGCCATGTTCTCATAATTTAGATTATAAAAAGGTATATCATTATCATAATCGAATTTTAGAACGTAAATAATATTCCCATATATATAATTTCCTTATGTTGAACCATTCCAACATAACATTCATATATATACTTGACTAAATTTGATTAAAATCTCACAATCTAAGCTATTATATTTGAGATGAAATATAATTTTCTCTCCCTTAATTATAGCAAAACAAATACTTCCTAATTGAAACCTTTTGTTTTCTATAATTAACATTGCTAACTTGCAACACTTATCATAATTATCATGCTCCCACTAACATGATGATTATTAGCATAACACTTATGCTCCCACTAGCTTTGACATGTACTTATAAATCAGCTGGACTTATAGAAATCAATACTTTATTGACTTTCTTACTAAAGTTCAGACTTCTGATACGGGATGCTTTGATAAAACTTTATCAACATCATACACCTTTCCTTAGATAGCAGACATGTGTGTCTAAACAATTGCAGAACCATGAAAACAGATGCCGTAATCATAGTATGAATTGTTTAAACCTTTGCTGTTCCTCACAAGTCAATGTTAGTGTGCCAATTAACGACACACGCTCCACTAACAACTTTGAGAATGCAAATATCACAATTGCCATCTACTTAAAACCTACTTAGTGAAAGTGTTTCCTCACCATCATTTTCATGAATCGGAGAGAAACCTTATGACACTTAGATTCTATGGTGTATGTGTTCCTATCCATGTGAATTTGTCAATACCATAATCTCAAGACAAGGTTAGTGACAAATCTAAGCTCACATGGATTGAACTTGTGCAGTCTTAACTTCTTGCCACCTGGTAGCATAAGGGCCTGCCATTGCTTCCAAGTTGTTATGCAACCAATTGAGAACTCTCAGAACTCATATACAAAGCCACCTTTCACTGGAATGGGCACAAAAATAGGAATATGTCAGCACGATAGGTTATAAACCTCATGTCGTGTGCTAGTGATAAACTACAAGTTTTTATTCTTGATTAGATCTTGAAGCTTTTTCAAGATCCTTAAGACTCCCACTGTCCTCTTGACATATAGGACTCACTTGCCAACTATTCAAGAGATAGTGCAGATTCTTTATCAAGACAAACACTTCACACAATTTGCCTTAGTTGGTCTTTGTTTCATCCAAAACATCACAACTTACCAATTTCAAATGTACAAGAGTAGGACACATTCTACTCTAACATTTGACAAGTGTTAGTAATGTCACTCAAATTACAATCTTGGAGTATGACTTTAAGACTTGTTTTGGAACGAAGTATGACTCATCTTCTTGATTTAACCATTTCAGCAATTCTTGATTCCTCTTCTTAGCCATAGGAATGCACTAAGATGTCCTTAGAGGACCAATTGTGATATGGTTTCTTAATCATTAAGATGATCACAAAACATGATACTAAAGTACTCTCCCATCTTTTCAGATTTAAGAAACTTTTATCTTTCTGCCTAATTTGATTCTTCTTATTCGTTATGCCATACTTCGAAACTTTTCCAATGTTTCAGAATTATACTTAAACTTGTAAATATAACCATATTTACTAAAATTTAGTAAATCATGACGAATATTCGTATCGATCTTTGTGGTGGACTTGACCGGTGCACAAGAATGTGTACTTGATCCTTTAGTCCTTCACTTGACTCACATATACATGTGAACAAGGAATTAGTCTTAATTTTCCAAAGATGAAAATTCTCATTCATCATACTATACAACTTGCATGATTCCAAGTTTCGATCCAATTGAAACCTTGGTTGATGAGAATCTTTCCTTATTTGGTAAATTTAGACACTACCACAAACGAAAGAATTAAATTCATATTTCCATTATTGCTAGAAACATATAAGTAGCAGCTCAAGAATCCGATCTTCGAACCATGCGATTGAAATCCATCTTTGCGATCAGATTCAGCATACTCTTTCTTTAAGTTTCCTCCCCTTTGCTTGATCCTACCATACATCAAAATGTATTAAGAATATCCAAATGGGAACTTAATTGATTTAAATAGTGGACTTACCTGAAGCAGAGTCAAGCTTTCTGACTACCTTCTCTCAGATCTTTCAGGTAGTTAGGGCAGCTTCGCAACCAATGCTCCTTCCTTTGGCAATAGAACCATATGGACCCTTTGGGAATGGAACATGAGACTATCTCAGACTTAGCCTTTCTCTTTACCATTTGGTCAACCAAGTTGACTATGGCTGATCCCTTTCCATTGGGAAGAGAAAGCTTTTTTGTATATTTAATGTTACCATTGTCAATGTCCATGGAAGTCTAAGAAGTTGATCTTCTTAATCAAATTTGCTCTATCAGTGCTCCAAATCATTGTTGATTCCGCAGCACCAAGCAAATAGATAAGATCATTAAGGGTCATGTCATAGTCTTTTACATAGTAGTCCCAAAGGACACTCACTATAAGACTTAGAAAGTGATTGGCCAACCAAATTTCTCAAGACTGTGACACCCAACTCTCCCGGCTTGTCAATATGTGACTTTATCTCCAAGATGTAAGCACACATAGACTTTGCTTGCCAATAGGGCTTGAGTGACCTTGAACTATTCAAGAACTTGTGGGTTAGGAAGAATAATTAGAGGAGATGGTGGATGTGAAGAATGATTTTCGGGACATCATCTTCATTAGGAAAGCTTGTTCCAACAGGTTTTGGGAAGATCATAATTGTCTGAACCAGACATCTTTTAGGAGATATTCAAGATAGTTGATTTAAGTCCTTAATATAACACCCAATATGAAATATTAAAGCTAGGACCTAACACAATATTTTATAACTTGGAAGAGGGATGTCGTTATCCAAGCTATAAAATATTTGAAGGTAGGCAAATGACGATTCACCAATTTCCACCATGAAAAACGAAATAGTTAATTAGGTTTTTAATTACATTTGAAACTCCTAGATCTTTTGAGATTCATTGAACTTTTCAATGGCATGTTTCAATCTCGATTATGCCCTATCAAGTTTTGTGACTGGGATGCCGATGATCACAAAACAAGGTGTAAATAACCATGCAAATATACTTGGTACTCTTAATATTTACCCTTCAATCGATGTGCCGGTTAGCCACACGCGCTCCACCGATACTCTGATAAACATTAAGTTACCCTTTGCCTACCTTTTTAAATATTCAAGCTAGTGTGCCGGTTAACCACACGCGCTCCACTAACCAACTTAAGCAAAGTGCAAAGTTTAATTTCATGGTTTAGCACCAAATCCACATTTTCCTAAGTAACTAAGATAGGGAATTCATAATAGTTTAGTTACTTAGTATTTATCATTAATACTTTTAATGAAGGGAGAATTCTTGTCCTTGTCCTACCCGTTCGACTAACGACCCTCCATCAGTAAAGGAAGCGGTGGGTGAGAGTAGACACCCATTAAACTACCATTTTATAGGCAGTAACCTTATACCCCCTTATAGATCGGTTTCGTGAATGAGGCCTACTAACGGTAAGACTGACTTGCTCTTATACATACATACATATATATATATATATATATATATATATATATATATATATATATATTATTAACTTATAATACTATAAAGTATAAGGGTTGAATGTTAACTTTTTAAATTCTAAGGGCTTAATTTGGAATTAAAGTATTCATGAGGGGAAAATTTACAAATTCCAAAACTTGAGGGCAAGTTTTGAACTATTCAAAAAGTTTTCAACTCCATAACTTATGTGTTTAAAGTAGTTTTAGTGAAAAACTCTTCAAGTTCCATAACTTGAGGATAAGTTATGGAAGACTTTAAAACATTTAAAAATGAGACTCTCCATTTTTCATAACTTATGGAAATCTTATGAGTTTTAATAATCATAAATGTGACTTTTCATATAACTTGAGGACAAGTTACAAAAACACATATTATAAACAACTTTTAGATTAATTTGGATTGAAAACATATTATCACATAACTTTTCTATTAATCTAAATCAACTCATAAGAACAAGATAATTCAAATCAAACACTTTTCATGTAATTAGCCTAACCATTAAACTAATACAAAACATGAATCTATTGACAATTATCTATGAAATTTGATTGGCATGAACATTACCACATCAAAAATAGGTTTACAAGTTCAAAACCAGCCTAGGGTAATGTTCCTAATCCAATTCCATCCAAAAACCTCGAAAATATGTTGTTTTGCGGTCCAACTCGTCGAGTGCATGAACCAACTCGACGAGTTGGATGATTTTATGCATGGACTCGGAGAGTCCATCAGTGGAGTCGGCGAGTCCACTGTCCAGAACAGCAGAAAATTGAATTTTTCAGCAATTTGCATCAAGTATAATTGAAAACAAGCCTAGGCTCTGATACCACTGTAGGGTTTTGAGCATTCTAACACTCATATAGTGTACATGCAACCCTAAATACCTTGGATCGATGTTTTCTTTATTATACATGCAAACTTAGACTTTCCAAGCTATTACCCTAACGAGCATACAATCATTGATACTTGGGTAATATAAACAAGTTAGAAGACATACCTTTTCATGTAGCTTGATTCCATGGAGCTTAAGAGCCTAGTGCCTCAAGTGTGACACCTCAAATGGCTCACACAACATCACCAACAACTTGGGATAACTTGAGAGAAAATGTTCCTATGCTCAAATCGGCTAGCCCTCATGTGTACACACACTACTGTCAATTTCTTGAGCCATGGGGTCCTTATATATGGTGGCTATTAGGGTTACACCATGTAACTCATGTCTTTCCATATTCTTCATGCTCCATGGGTTAAAACCTCCATGGAGTATCCATGGGCTTAGCCCAACATGAAGAACTATGGATCATAAGCCCACATATATAAGAATGAATTATTTACACAATCAATCCCCATATATTTAATTAGTCTCCTTTTGATCACAAAGTTAATTCCAAATTAATTCTTGATCAATACTAATTAAATAATACGATTTCATATTAATATATTAGAACTTATAATATATTAAAAAATCATAATTATCCTTTTCTCACAAAAGTCTATCCAAATTGTTCCGTTGCCATGTAACCCAAATGGACCATGCCAATCGGGTCAAGTACATACCAATTATAGTTATGGACTTAGGCACTAATCCAACAGTTTGATTATGTCCCGGCCCACATTTCACCGTGGGGAATCTCTTGGTCATATGGGTTTTCAATGTCGAATTCCCATCTTCATTGAAAAAGCACCACATTTCTTGCATCGCACTTTTCTTAGACAGCTCGACATTACACATAAAATCAAAATTGTCACAAATAGTCGAATTTCTATTTGTTTCTTTGATGCTAACAACGGTAAGATTGTTTGATGAATCTCCATTACCAACCGAAGCTGAATCCATTGCTTAACATGAGAGTGTTTTTTCATCTAAGAGAGGTTTTTTTTAGGTTTGGTTAAGCCAAAAAGTCTAGTAGCTATTTATACTGTCAAGTATTGGTGAATATGGCCAAAACAGACTAAAAAACGAGTGTGTAATAGCCTTAAACGGCTATATAGTCGTTCGTATAGGATAAAAACGGGCAGAAATCTTAAACTCAAAAAACCGATTCAAAACCGGTTTTATAAAGTGGTTCGTAGTAAAACGGTTTGAAACCAGTCCCAACGGTTGGAAATGCGAATTGGTATAAACCGGCAGTTAGGTTCTTCGGCGATTCGGTTCATCGGTGAATCGATTCGGGGATGAACCGGTTTTCACTTTAGGGACCAGTTTGGTTTATGAACCGGTTTTTTTCCCATGGATATATATATATATATATATATATATATATATATATATATATATATATATATATATATATATATATATATATATATATATATATATATATATAATATAAAGGGCTTAGGAATATATGCCTGTTATGTACCTAATATTAGCTATAGAACCATCAAAATTTACATAATTTTAAAAAAATTATATCAAATATCTCTACAATATTTAATGTATCCTGTATTAGAGCTTATGTTAGGCTTTGTATATATTTTTTATGTAGTTTTATAAGTTTAATTTTCCACCAGAAACCGTGTATAAGAATACTTTAACAACTACATGTAATTCAGTAAATTGAAATTTATTATACAAAACTATAGTGAAATATTGAAATTGTTCATTAAAAATCCAATAAACCTCATCCATAATCCATATAAAAAAAACAGAACAAAGCAAATATACATAAGGTAGGCGTCGGAGGAAGTAATGAAGCTTTTATTAGAGGTCTAATAAAAAACACATTCGAAATACATATATGATGGGAATGAATTCCAAAATAAAAAATAATATGAGTTTAAAAGCAATAGGAAGAAGCTAACAGTGAAATAAAATTGTGTATTTTTAATCAAAATGAAGTCAGCTTAGATGATTCTATACCTAATATTACATACATAACTGCCTCATATTCGCTTTTCCCATATATATATATATATATATATATATATATATATATATATATATATATATATATATATATATATATATATATATATATATATATATATATAGACAAACATGATAATGTGAGGACTCTTTATTTCGTGGGGACACCCTAAAAAATTTACAAAAATTAATATATATATATATATATATATATATATATATATATATATATATATATATATATCATAAAATCGAGAATAGTACTATACTAGAGAGAAAGAAATTTGGAAAAAATAAATTTGGATCATTAAAATTGAATAAATTATCATTTTTATGACTCATGATTCAGTTTTATGATCAATGATTCAATTTTAATATTTTTCCAATTTTTTTCTTTCAAGTATATTAATATGCTCGATTTTATGATTTCTATTTTTTTTCTATTTTATAAGGTGTCTTCACCGAAAAAACAATCCTTACCGGAACAGGACCAAATATATATATATATATATATATATATATATATATATATATATATATATATATATATATATATATATATATATATATATATATATATATATATACACACACACACACATAAAGTCCATGTTGATTAACTAAAAACGATTGTAAGATTTTTTTTGTCCCACTTCACATGTATCTCTCTCTCTCTCTCTCAACATTAAGATCAAATTCCCCCTTTTTGAATCGATCTAATATACAACTCAAGAAAATCTAGATCAACCCCTCAATCCATGAATCAACTATCTCCATTCTCTTTAGATCAATCCCACATCAACGTATTCATTTGTGGTTGTAGTTCGTAATCATAGAACATGTAATCCTTTCTTTTTCTCTCTCGTTTATTTACCTCACCCTCCTAGAAAGCTTAATCACATATTTGGTTTCACTCAGGGCCGGCTTAGCAAGTTTGGGGGCTATAAGCAAACCAAAATTTTAGGGCCCTTTGATCATTCATGCCATTCGGATAAAGCCAAAAACAATTTAAATACAAATTACATAACTTAATAATAAAACATTGTGTTTTAATCAAAAGAAAGTATATAACATGATGTCAAACAAGAATCTCATTCAAAACAAAACCAAATTATGAGGCCGAACAACTTAAAATTTTTTGGGTAATTGAGTTGACACCAAAAATATAAATTCAAAACTTTTTCTATTTTGTATGTTATATTTTTAATGAAAACAATTATATACATATCTAACTGAAATCTCACATGCAATTCCATTATTCCACATGATTTTGTCAATAATCAGAACCAAAGATTGTCAAATATTATCACATGTTAATTTATTCTAAAAAAAATCCTTAATTAGATTGCAAATAAGGTTAATTTATTATGAAAAAAAATCATTCATATGTAGTCTGCCAATGTCAACATTCCTGGCTGCAATCAAATGAATTATGGATTAATACCTACTGATCATCTGATACTACAAGAAGTCAAGACTGACTTGGTAAATTCTATGTATTGGTTCTTCAGTTCTATAATAGTTTAACAAATGACAGTTCATTGAAACTTGGAAAATCAAAATTTTGTAATTGTGTAATGACCATTGTCAAAAGATTAACCCTAATTAATTGGATATTAACCCCAATTAGATAATCAGTGATAATAGAAAAATCAAAATTGAGAAATGAAAATTCATATTACTGTTTTTGCGTTTCACTGACAGCATCACAACCGATGAGAAATTAAGAAGAATAGTTGTAGAGTGCAGATCATCAACAGACAACAGAAACCGAGAAGGAGAGAATGAAGAAGAAAGAAGAATTGAAGAGGGAAGACAGCAACGATCGCTTGCTTGATTGCTTGAAGCCTTGAATCGATTGGAGAAGGGAGGAAAAGAACAGAAGTTTAATCGCCGTGTGTATTGATCTTGATTGCAGCGTGATTTTTTTGGAAACTCGAAGCTTAAATTGAAATTAAACGGGGCCCCTTACAATTGGGGGCCCTAATCCCTATCTTAATTCATTAAACTATAAGGTCGGGCCTGGTTTCACTACTCTTTTTTGTTTTTGATTTACAAGGATTAAGAAAGCATTGATGGCATTGCACCCCTATAAAATAAATGTTTAATGACACGCAAACTAAGAGACACACTGGTTTTATGACAGACAAAAGCATGTGTCATAAAATAAATGCCATTTTTTGTGAAAGTTAAAGGATTTACTTCATGCATTTATGTATGTTATGTTTTAGTGTCACTATTGAAAAAAAACATAATACACCATCAAAATATGCATGTCATCTTGTATGATGTGTCTTATAATTCCGAAAGTCGCTTCCTGTCTTCTCAAAATCAACAAGAACTAGGGCTTCAGAACAAAATTTTGAAACCTCCTTCCCTTTGTCTAGAATCTATCTTTTCTCCAAAAGCCCTAATTTTCAGCCCGCCACCTTCTCCACCACTCACTGACGTCTCCACCTTCATCACCTCTTACTACCATCTGCTTTATTGCAGGCCCGACCCAGGTATTAGGCGGCTTGGGAATGGGCTTTGTATATTAACATATATAAAAAGGGTGCATTTGGTAACGAAGCCTAGGAATTTTTGAGATATTGTTGCCACTAAATCCTAAAGGCAAAGCTCTTCTCTTGTGCTTTTCTTGTTGTAATGGTCTCTTACAAATGGGTAAACCTATTACTTTTGAGCGCTACAATGCATGGGATCGGTTCTCCCAAAGAATGGAAGATGACATTTACTTGAAGACGAAAGGATTCAAGGTGAATCCAAACGTTTCCATCCACCGTCTCTTTATCTTTTACTTGTACTGAGACTAATCCTTCTTTCATCCAGTTCTAGTAAATCTATTTGTAAGTTGTTATTTGTTTAATTTCACAAGTTTTCATCCATTGTTAATATCATATCTCATATGTATTCAAGGATGGTTCTTAATGACATTAGGGCTTTTGATGGCATTTATCACTAATGGCTCTTAGATTTTGATTGAGGTTTAACAATTTTATATAATTGTTTAACCATTGAAAGTGGTATTCATTAAATCTTCTAAATGTGTAGTACAGAACTATAGAAAATGGAAAAGCACACATCAATATTCTTGATTTTGGGATTGATATGGTTAAAGGAGGTTAGTACCTATTTAATTTTATTTCTATTATTTTATTATGGCACAATAGTTGAAGCCTTTTAGTTTCAACCTTTAATAGATGGAATATCATGTTTGGAAATTCGGATTTGCATTGTATAAGAGTTAGTAATAAGGTGAATATTTCTTTATATTTTAATGAATATATGAATGTGATTGTTTACTTTAACTTACAAAGAGTTTATTAAATCAATCTTTCAAATAGTTATTTTACAATTCATGTGGTCTTGATTAGAATTATACAGTTATTTATCTATATTCCTTCATCATTTATTTCATGTTAATACACTAAGAACCTCATTGACTTTCTTTTCATATGTTTTGACACCAAACACTAACATAAAGATAAAACCAATAGAAACACCAACTGAAACAAAAGCATGTTTGTTTCATTTTAATAACTTGAAATAGCTTTGTAGTATGTGTTGCTTGGACCATTGGTCAGAAAGGTTATGAATTCAAGACTTGAAGGTAATTACAATCTAGCAAGCGATTGGGGTTTCCACATCTCATAAATCAAAATCTTGATAACTAATACATAAATACTATTTCTTTATCAGGGTTGTAAGTGTAAATTTTATCAACTTTGTGTTATTTTCAGGACAACGTTTTTACTTTACAAGCTCTAGTAGCGACTATACTATTATATGCATTGACTCTTTCATGTAAATTAACATTATACCCCATACCATTGTTTCCACAATTCATCAATTGTGCCTTAGCCAATTACATGTTATAGGTAACGACATTCATATCCTTAGTCCTCCTTCAGTTATGATCATATATTCGAGATCCATTATATATTGGTGTCTTTTAATTATATTTTATATTAAACCACATGTCAAGTTTACTGTCTCATTAAAAAGGAAAGAACCATGAAGATTTATACAACAAGCCGTAACATCCATAAAATTAAAGTCAATTTAAAACTTTTAAATTGTTTAAACCATTCTATTATTACAACTTGTTTTCAAAATAGTTTAAACATCAGAGTTCCCAGAAATCATAATCATCAATCGAGGAAGTGTACGGTCACGCTTTCGCCTTCCCGCGGTCATCCGCTGAACCTGAAACAATAAACTGAAACTGTAAGCCCAAAAGCTTAGTGAGTTACCCCCAAAATACCAACGCTATACATATAACCATATCATATAAACATAGAAGTAACCGAAAAACTGTGCATCACGAGTCTACAGTGTGACTGGTCTGCCTGCATCGGGCCTTCAATCCACCTGGTCCACTCTCTGAGTCGACAGTATGACTGGACCGCCCACACCGGGCCTTCAGTCTATCTGGCCCACTCTCCGAGCCTCGGCATGTCTGGACCGCCCTCTCGGGGTCTTCAGCCTATCCGGACCGCTCGTCGGGCCTTCGGCCTGACTAAGTGCCCTCCTGGGCCTACAATCTATCCGGTCTACCCTGGGTATGTTGGCCTACATCACGAAGCAGGACCCGCCTCAACCCAACCCCCAAACTAATCAAAAAATCATGTGCTCATAAATATCATACGCTAGCATGTATATAATAGATAATCATACCGATCTAACAGATCACTAACACAACAACCATCCTATAACTAGGATACCGACCTAACCAGTCACTAACATAACATCATCCTATATACCAGGATACCAACCTAAACCAGGCCACTAATATAATATCATCCTATCTACCAGGATGCAGATCTAACAGATCAATAAACATATCAAGCAAATACCCAGATAAAAATCTGATAAGGGCCGACCTTGGTGCCTTAGACCCTGTTGATATAGTGATAATAAATCACCTTGCAATGCCGGACTGAATCACGAAATAATTCTCCCGAAACACATCCCCAAACTCAAACACCTATAGCCATAAATGATTCAATTCATAAACACCCGCTTACCAATTATCCTCAAAGGTCAAACCGGTCAAACCTTGGTCAAAGTCAAAGTTAATGGTCAAGGTCAATAGTCCATGTTGACCTCAGCTCGTTGAGTACCCTTAACTACTCGCCATGCTCCTTGCATAACTCGCCAACTCGCTGAGTCACTACAGTGACTCGTCGAGTTCCCAAGGTTTGCAGTCATAAACTCCTTGGCTTACTCATCGAGTCTCCCTTGCAACTCGCCTAGTTCATACATGTCCAAAGGGTTGGAAAACCCTAGCCGACTCGCCGAGTCACTCATCTGACTCGTCGAGTCCACGACAATCTTTATTGGACTCACCGAGTTGACCATGCAACCCGCCGAGTCCCTTTATTCCTTCATCTATATAGAAGCTTCTTGATGAAACCAAGGCTCCAAACTATAGATCTAGGCTCCTAGAGTGTTGTTATAATGTAAAGTTGCTAACTTGACGTGCATGCAAGGCTCTATGGAACTAAAACACTCATAACTAGCATTAGGAGAAGGTTTTGGAAATGATAGAGGGTCAAAGCTTCGTAAAGCTTGAGGCTTTCTGTCCACAAAGCCTAAGGGAGTCAAGATCTGAAACTTTTCCCTTGTGACAAGCTCAAACTCGAAAATGACTCTATCTTGCCCTAGAAATGACCATTTTCTTCCACAAAGGGGATATCTAAGCAATGAAAAGTAAAGGTGGTATCTTTATCCCTTAATCTTGATGCCACAATACCGGAAAGGCTGGATCTACAAGCTCTTTCTTGTCCCAAGCTCTCAACTCTTCAAGAAATTCTCCAATACACTCTCTTTTGGTCTCACACACTCAAGAACAGAGACTAGCTGGCTATTAGGGTTTCTCTAGACGTGAAGGTGACAAGAGAGGTTGGGAAGGAAAGTTAATGACCTTTAAATAGGGTGCAAAACTCCAGAATTAGGGTTTCATCCTCCAGCTCCTACTCGTCGAGTCCCTTCTTGGACTCAGCGAGTAGGTCACTTAAACACGTGGACCAACCCGTTGCTACTCGGCGAGTCAGGTAACTAACTCGTCGAGTAGACCTTGAAATCATGAGAAATAATAACAACAAATTGATACTCGGGAATCAGGGTGTTACAATTCTCCTCCACTTGAACTAGACTTCGTCGTCAAAGTCTGTTGCAGTGAACAACCTTGGATAGTGCTCCCGCATCTCTGCCTCTGGCTCCCACGTCCACTCGGACCCTCTTTGGGGCTCCCACTGTATCTTTTCCAAAGGTACCTCCTTGTTCCGCAGAACCTTCACCCTTCTCTCCAGAATGGACACAGGTCTCTTAACATAACAAAGGCGCTCACCGACCTGAATGTCATCCAACGATACTACCGCCTCCTAATCCATTATGCACTTTCGCAAATGCAAAACGTGAAAGATGATGTGAAACCCAACAGACCTTTTAAAAAGGTCTATCCTACAAGCTACTTTGCTAACTGACAAAATCCTGATGATCCAACGTATCGGAAACCCAACATTCCCTCTTCCTGAGGCGAACCCTTAGTGCTGACGAGACATTTGTCCCACAACATCATACAAAAATCAATCCAGTAAAACACGAACACTCATGCCTGGCCCAATCAGCCTCGGGGTGGAATACCAGGCATGCCTACGACGGGGCCAGTCATTCCTATGATGGGATACCCTCGCATCCTACACATGAATCCCAATTCATACACCTACTTCAACTCTTCCTGCTACCATATGATGTTTCCTAGATGAAGTCGAAACCTCCCTGGTCCCACTGTCTGTCCACTAACCGCAACACCGGACACCTCACTGAATACTGAACCAAAAGACCCACACAAACAGCATTCCGATGCGTCTCCCGAAAAGAAAACTGACTGGCTGGACTTGCTTCTACGCCCTATTATCAGCCTCTTCTAACACAATGAACGCTAAATGACCCATGACAGCCTCACCTCCTACCTCATCTCCAGCGACCCATCTCCTCCTCACTTCAGACACACTATGGCTCTTCCAGAGATGAAATCATCCCAAGACACGCAATAATACTCGAACGATCATCAACATACCTACCATTATTGGCCCACCAGTACGCCACTCATATCTAGCCCATACCACCCTTTAGGCGGGAATACCAATATGCCAAGTCCAATTGATCATAGGGTCCAGTCATCCTCGGGATGAAATACCCTAGATTGGAATACCAACATGTCAAATCAATTCAACTATCGAGTTGGAATTCTCGGGGATTGTTGGCCTACCGCCTCAACCCCACCGCTCCTTTTGAGCCTCCGTGCCTACGACATTTAGTCAGCCCGCACCGGGTATCTTGGCCTACTGCATAGGGCAGGAACACCTCAACCCTACCCACATAACACATATACACTCAGAACCTGATCATATAACTATAAAAAACCCATGCAAATCCTTCTGCATAATCCATCAGCATGTTCAATACTTGTGGACAGACCTACTGATTGATATAGCATAGCAGCATGCTCAATACCCGCACACAAATCTACAAACACATACATAGTCTTCAGCATGACTGGACCGCCTTACCAGGCCTTCAGTCTATTTGGACCACTCTCATAACCTTCAACATGTCTGGACCGTTCTCCGAGCCTTCGGCCTGACTGGTACACCCCACTGGCCTTCAACCTATTCGAACCGCTCTAAACTATTGAGCATTTCCCTGGACCACCCCTCCTGGTGGTCCTTCCCATGCAGACTGTTCTCACCCACTTGGGGTTCCTAACTCCTGATCCATTATGTGGACTCTAACCCTGGCCTAACTCTAGGCCTCATGTCGATCGTCCATCCTCTCGGAAATCCATGGTTTGTTCCCTGATTCGCATGTCTACCACTTATGGTAAATAATCCGCATACCCGTTGAATGCACTGTTAAACCCTGGAAACTAACAGAACCCTCAATGGATGATGCTCCATCTGAGAATTTCCAATTCTCCCCCACTTGGGACACTAACTACTACATGCTGGTGGCAAAACCATAACACAACTCAGCCGTTCCTAGGTATCATCACCCTTAACTATGGAACGATCAACCCCGGAGTGAACAACCTCCGCAGAACAGCCCTCCTGGCTTGGATCAACCGAACTTCAAAGAAGCCATATCCTAGCTGAACACTTATGCATCTCCGTTTCACCACTACTGCCTCTGGAATGGTGATCCTCTATCCAAACTCCCCATGCCCAATACCCTTGGAAACTAACCGTCTATAACCCCTCGATACTAAACTCCCCTGACCTTCCTATATTCTAACGACACATACAGAATGAGGAGGAAAAAAATTTCACAATATAATCATAAACAGTAAGATAAGAATAGAAATGTACCCGCAGTCGCATCGGGTACTGACCCAACCTCCTCTGCCGTAAGCTGGAAGGCACGTCCCTGAGCCCTCAGAGGCTCCGCTCTACCATGACCCATAACAGTAGTCCTCAAGGTAGCAAGCTGTAGACAGTTGGTCTTCACAAGACCAACCTGATGGCAGTGATAATAAATCCTCACGTCCTGAACTAGGGCCAACTTGTGAGAACAAGATCTATGCGCAGGGACAAGGTTTGAAAACTCAAACCTTGAGTGAATGCTTGAGATCAATGTTTGCTTGCTGATATAAGTTCAAGTCAAGACTGGAAAGACCAGTCAAGTCTTAGATAATAAGTTCAACAAATGATCAAAACATTTATTGAAGAATGAGAATAAAAGATCAAGGTAAAGCTAATAAATGAAGAACAAGAAGAATGTTTTAAACATAATAGAGTTAATGCGAAAAGTGAGTGAAAGATCCGTTATTGACTTGTATTGAATGCTCCTTTATATAGGAGTAAATGTTATAGTGAATTAACCCAAGTGTTTACATAGGACCGGGAAAAAGAGATAAATCTCACATTCTGATTGTCCAAATACAACTATAGACTAAGTCCTATGAAACAATACATCAATAACAAGACAAAAGTAATAAATGAACAAAAGACAACTTATAGATGTTCCGGATCAGTATGCATTTTTGACATGAGGGTCAACTCCGGAATGCCTTCATTCTTCTCATCTTCTCACTTGGTCCGGACAGGTTCTGGACCACTCTTCACTTTGGAAGTTACACACTTCGGAATCAAGACTTAGGATTGCTAGAGGTTCACTTTCAGGTTCCAACAATCTCCCCCTAAGTGAAAGCAATCCAGCAAGCTTAGATCTTTTCTTCATTGATGAAGGTGTAGGCTCAGAACAGCCATTCTCGCACCGTAATGTACCATGCTAGCTAACTTACAAACTTCGCCTTCACATGTTCCGGAGCATTAGTCTTGGATGCACGCGAAATAAACTTCTTTAGAGCTTCGGTAGGAATCAAGTGTTTGTCCAGAGTTCGGAAGTTGTCCTTCTTGTTTTTTTTTTGTAGTGTAGACAAACCCAAGAACAGGCTCTTCAATAGGACCATCAACAAGGAGTTCAACTTCCGGAAGGATGAAGTCAATCTTAGGAACAAATTTCTCAGTTCCATAAAGATGGGCAAGGTCATAATCTCTTCGGCTGAATTCTGCAACGTAATCTTTCAGGAAGCCTAGTGCAGAATCATAGGCTCCCATACTGAGGTCATCCTTCTGATTCTCTCTGAAGTAGGTGGCCAAAGTGAGTATGTCATTTGGATTCATAGAGGGGAAATCGGCATCAGTTCCTGTTCGGGGAGTGGGCTTATTCCGGAGAATGTGAAAACGGAACAATGGACAGTGTAGTTCACACTTCACCAGAATTTTTCTTCCGAAGCCATTGACCTTAGTAATCTTCTTCTTTGACCATACTTCCTTGAATAACATTGCATTCTTAGAGTAGAAAGTATCAAGTCTTTCCTTTTCTGTGTGGATGATCACTTCCAGAGGAGCTGTAGGATGAAGTGGAGCAAACTTGGTGTAATATTTTCTGAAGGGAAAGAGAGGAAGATCGAGTTGATCAAAGTCACTTGAAGGAATGTCATAGGACATAACTGGAATGATTTTGTGACTCTGAAGGATGCCTTCACAACACTGAGGAGATATCCCACGCATTGGGTTAGGATTATCTTTCAAGGCCTGGATCCGGATGCTTTCTTCAAGAGCTTGATTTATTTCCTCCTGAGACCATCCGTGTTTTTGTTTGAGAGGAGGTCCGGAGTGCATTCTTGGTTGTTCGTCTGTCATTGATTTCTTGCCTTTGTGTCTGTGAAGTGCAGAGATGACGAGCTTCATGTTCTCATCGATCGTGAATTCCGGAGTAGGATTCGGAAGTGGTTCTTTCAGAATATCATCAGGGGTCCGGAGAGGAGATGCTTGATCGATCGGAGCAATTTTTGGTTCTGGAATGGTTGAGTTGTGAGAAAAGATTTGGCCTTAGCCATTTTGACAGTTTGCTCAAAAACTTCTGGAAGAGAGGATGGCCAAGAGACTGCAGACGAGATCCTCTTTTGTTCTTCTGTAATCACCTTCGGAATGGTCATCTTTGGAGCTTGAAGACCAAGCACTACTTTAGGAGCTTCATCTGAAATATATTCTTTATCGTCTTTGCTTCCTTCAGTGATTCCCAGGAATCTGGAGATGATTTGAACATCTTCTTCTTCGGAATCCATGTCTTCATCCTAGAGTGAGAATTCCGAGGCTGGTTTCAATCTTCTCCTTGGGCCTTCTCCCCCTGTTGCATCGGTGAATCTTGAGACCGGTGCAAGCAATAGCTCTTCTTTGATATCATCAAGTTTGGAGAAAACTTTATGAAGACCTGAGGAGAGTTGAAGAGTGAGAGTGTCATAGGCTTCAGCAATGGGAGCTTGTTGGGAGAGGTTCTTGAAGGTGCTACTAAGGATGACAATCATCTCATCAAACTTCCTGTTTGGAACATCAACCATGTTCCAAGTGGAGCGCAGGAGTTTGATGAGAACTTGTTGAATGATGAGTTTCACCTCATCCTTTTGCTTAATTTCATTTTCGAGCCTCTGGATCTGTTTCTCATGGCGAACGTGGGTCTACTTTATCAGTTCATTGGTAGTAGACACCAGATCATCATGGACCTTGAGCATTGAGGTGATGGTTTGGAGATAGTTTTCCACCAATGCATCATATTTTGAATCAACTTGTTCCATTGTATGTTTGAGTCGGATGGAGACAAGCTGATCAAGGTGTGCTTCTCTTTCAGCAACAGATGGTCTGGATTGCTGAGAGAGTGTCCGCAGAATAGCATCCAGTTTGGAGTCAAGTCTGGAGACTTTCTGATCCAACCTAGAGTTCAGCTCCATTACCGATGATTCCACAAACGCCACTTTTGCGTGGTGTCAGATATATTGGTCCGGATCTCCAGGAGAGCGAAAGGTTCGACATAATCACCAGCAGAGGATTTAGAGTCAGAGTCGGAGTGTTGCGGAGGAGAGTTGGGAGAGTGAGGATGATTTGAGGTACCAGGTTGGTTGGTAGCATCATCTTCTTGATGTTTAGAGTTTGAGCCTCCGTCCGAAGTGGTAGAGGATGAGGATCCGAAGTCATATACAGACTTCGAAGTGGATGGCTTGGAGGAAAAGTGAGCAGAAGCCTTGAAGGTGTTTTCCAGAACGACTCTTGCTTCTTCGTCCAACAATACTTCTTCGGAGATTTCTTTTTCCGGTTCGACTTGTAATGCACTTTGATGAGTGGTGAGTGGTGGTTGTTCTGAGTTTAGCTCAACATCCGCATCGTTATTAGTGGGAGCAACTGTTAGGTCCAACTTAGTGTTGCGTCTTTTGGGCTCGTTAGTTAGTCCAAGTTTTGTCTCCGGTATGGGCCTGTCCATCCGTGAGTTTTTATGTAGGGTTTGTTATAAATAGATGCTTGCATGCATCCTAGAACGTAACGATTAGATAAGAATTGATAGAGATTTACAAGCGTATTCATCGTTCTTATTTTTGTAACCCTAGAATCCTCTACAGCGGAAGTTCTTAATCGAGCTCTGCTGAGGATTGAGTTAATCTAATCATTCGACTCATTCAGATCCATACTTGTGTTTTATCTCTCTGTTTTTTACGTTCTTTATTTACCTGTTACAAAGATCTAATCGATCTAAGAGTTTTTATAACTCATCAATTGGTATCAGAGCAGGAGGCTGTGTAATTCATACACATCTCTTCTGTGAAAGAAGCGATTAGGGTTATTCCGCATTAACTAATATTTATTGAGCCGTCATTTCATAATTGACGTAACTCAGCATTTATTTGTTTTGCCCTAATATTACATATTACAAGTCTGATCTTTCAAACAGGTTAAACGATCAAGCATGGACGAGTCTCAATCTAATCCTATCAACATCTCAAACAACATTGGATCAACGACAAAGATTCCTATTCTTTACACCCAGGATTATGAGGTTTGGGCGCATCATTTTGAAGATTTTGTCATCGGATCTGAAGATAATGGGTATCTTATTTGGGAAGCAATTGTATCTGGAACATTCGCTCACTCAGGAACATCTAAAATCATTAAAACTCAGAAAGAGTTTAATGATCTGTTAAAAGATGTAAAAGAAGTTGCTCAAGACCAAAAGGAAAAGTTTCAGTGCAACATTAAAGCATTGAGACTGATCCGATTCGCTCTTCAATCTGATAAATTTAGGTTGGTGAGTTCCTGCACCACCGATAAAGAAAATCTGGGATAGGTTGCGAGAGCTATATTCCACAGATGAAGATTTGGAGCATTCTATTCAGACCTTGTTTCTGTCTGAGTTTGGTGAATTTAAGCAGAATTCTGATGAAACTGTCACTCAGACGTTCGATCGCTTCAATCATCTTCTTAGCAAGATGATCAAACATGATATAGAAAGGAAGCTGATTGAACAGAAGGTCACCTTTTTGAATGGCCTAAGATCTGAATGGAGAGCTGTCGTGTCTACAGTTAAAGCTCATGAGCAATTCAAGTCATATTCATTGGCAAAGCTGGTGGGAAATCTGAAATCCCAAGAAAAGATTGTCATGCAAGAAAAGAATGTGGTCTCTAATTTGGGGTCCTTGGCCCTCCTATCAAAAGGCAAGAATGCAGTGGAAGATGAAGATCTGAACCTAGAGGACTATGATCTTACGTCAGAAGATTATGCTATGATGGTATCCAATCCCAAGATATTCATCAAGAAGAGATTTCCTACCAATAAAAACCGAAATTGGCAGGGAAGCTATAGTTCTGAAAAGGTTAGGGAGGAGCTGAAGACAGAAGAACCAAAGAAAGAGGCAAAAGTTGAAGGAGATTCTGGCGTTAGCTGCTATTATTGTGGAGGAAAGAACCATTATGCCAAAGATTGTGTTCTGAAGAAAATGGCAGAGAACGATGAGGAGAAAGATGAAGAGGCTGTCTTGATGAAAAAGATGGAAGAGATTAAGAGGAAGAAAGCTGCTACTAACCCTTCTTTGAATGCTCTTATTGTACAGGGTTCGGCAGAGGATGACGAGTTCGGTGGCGTGCAGGTATGGTCAACCGACTCAGAGGATGATGAAGTGAGAAAGCCTTCACATGGAAAGGCATATGTTGCAAGAGGTGACGAAAGCAGTGGGAAGTGTTTAATGGTGACTGATGTATCTGACATGAGGGGATACAATACTGATGGTGGAAAAGAGGACACCAAGGAGCGAGAGGACTTATGCTTCACAGCAAAACCACTCAGTGTGCAGATCAATGAGCTTGATGAATTGATCAAAAAGGTACAATCTCTTTTCATTTCGTTCAAAATCCCACAGAAATCATATGAAAAAAAATTAAATAGCTTAAATTCAAGAATCTCAAATCTAGATAGTTGTTTAACTTAAACACGGGTCACCAATTCTAACCTAATTGACCAAATAAGCAAGGTGTCATCCAAGAGTGAGGAGCGGAGGATGTGGATAGAGCTGAAGGAGTCGGAGCTGATAAAGTCTAAGGATGAAAACATTTATTTACAAAGAGACAATTTAAAACTTTTAAAACAGAGAAATGTCTTTTGTTTGATTGCTAAACGACTTTATGCTAACATCACTCAATTGCATCTGAATTGTGAAATAGGGCAGAAAATTCATCGCATGATTTTGCCCTTCCTTGAGTTTAAGGAGGATGAAATCGATGCTGAAGCATATAACTGCAAGAGCGTTGTATCGTCTGATGATGTGAATCCCACTTACATGTATGGTCTGGACAAAATAGAATCTTTCATAAAGTCCAAGGACCATAAGGACATGCTGAAAAACCTTTTGGATGAAAATGATAAGCTGAAACTAAGGACCGAAACCATACAAAAATTTGACTCATTGAATGCCAATTTAAGTTCAGAAAATAAAATTGATGTTGAAAATGCATCTGAACTTAATGAGGACGATGATATGAGTGTAATTTCTGTAGAGGATGAAGTCGACTGTTCTGAGTTTGTCAAGAGCGAACCCAAAAACCACAAAAATCTAATTTCTGAAAATTCTGTGGAGTTTGCTCGTTTGTCCCAAAATAAGTCCCCGATTCTTGAAGAAAAAGCAGTTATATACCAAAAGGTGAGAACAACGCCAAATCAGGTATATAAGGTCACAGGAGTAACCGAGCATCAAACAGCCAAACTCACTGCCATAGTGAACGAAGATAATGCAGATGGCTGTGATGAGTTTTTCTGGTCTGCTCCTATAGATAATGCTGATGAAACTGTTGGTCTGTCAGAGCGGACGTCCTGGAAAACCAAAGGCAAATATGTACCAGAGCTACTGAACAAGCCTGACAACTTTGACGTGCCAAGCACTAATGGTACAAAAGAAGTTCCTGTAGAAGAAGTCACTTCCACAAGTGAAACATCATCTGTGAAAAGTGAACCGGCTGACAAGAAGCAGAAGCAAAAGGCTAACATCCACAAACAACCGAAACAAGTGAAGGATCAAAAGCAGCAAAGGAATCAAAGATACAAAAAGAATCTCTCTGAGCGAAAGCAGTTTTGGCGCTCTCAAAACAATCATTTCTCTTATCATGATAAAAATTCAAAGCCAAAGAAAAGTGCTTTCAGGCCGCAAGAGGGTAACAACAACCGAAAGGACAGGTTCAGTTCAAACAGCAATCAAAAGGATAGGTTCGATCCCGAAAGCAATAGCTACCGAACGTCCAGGTTCGGTCCCTCCAATGACCAAAAACAAAAGGGTCATATCGAACCGCAAGTCAGAAGAAATTCTCATTCTAATTCTTTTTGTTCTCAATTCTCTTCTAAACCCAATTCTGTTCGTGCACAAAATACTAAATCGTCAACGAACCTGAAAGGAAAATCGAAGATTTCCTCTGTCCAGGAAGACCGAAAGCAGTCTAAGGCCCAAACACCAAAACCTGAAACCAAACCCACTATTGCTAATCCTAATAAAATCAAAGTGTTTACCATTAAAAGAAAAGATGAAACAACATTAATAAAAAGAACCTATCTTGTTGATGTTTCTCTTACTATTCCTGTTCCTGTGAAAGGCTCACGTGGACCCAAGAAACTTTGGGTTCCTAAATCTGCTTAATTTTTGAAGGTTATTAGTGACGAGCAGTTCGACGAAGAATGGTACATTGACAGTGGCTGCTCACGTCACATGACAAGGAGGAAGGAGGAGCTGAAGGCGTTTCGATCTCTTCAGAATGGTGGGAATGTCAAGTTTGGGAACAACTCATATGGAACAATAAAGGGTTATGGGATGATAACCAATGGAGACTTCATAATAAGAAAGGTGGCGTATGTTGAAGGTCTACAACATAATCTCATCAGTGTATCTCAACTGGTAGGAGGTACCGGTCTCAAAGTTTCATTTGACGATGAGGGTTCAGAAATCATAGAAAAGAAAACAAAAAGAGTGATTCTCAAATCAGAACGCAAAGGCGAAATGTTTCCTCTCAATCTCAAACCTATCAAAGGAAATCCAGCTATATGTCTTTTATCCAAAGCACATTCTGACGAAAGCTGGTTGTGGCACCGAAGGCTCTCACACCTTAACTTCAAAGACATCAACAAACTTGTCACAGGGGGGTCATGTTAGGGGTCTCCCATTGCTCAAGTTTGATCGAGAACATTTGTGCGCTGCATGTGAAATGGGGAAGCAGAGTCGTAAAAGTCATCCATCCATTATAAATACAAAAGTTGCTGAACCACTTGAGTTGCTTCACATCGACTTATGTGGTCCATCATCAATAGAAAGCATTGGTGGTAGCAAGTATATCCTTGTTATTGTTGATGATTTTTCACGTTTTACATGGGTGTTCTTTCTGAAGCACATATCTGAGGCTACTCTCAAGCTAAAGATGTTTATTAAGCAGGTTGAAGTGCAACTGAGAAAAGTCGTTCGCAACATCAGGAGCGACAACGGACTGGAGTTCAAGAACAAAGAATTTGAAGACTTTTTGGCAGAAAAAGGAAACAGTCACAACTTCTCAGCTCCCTACACACCTCAATAGGACGGAATTGTCGAAAGACGAAACTGATCCCTGTGTGAGGCGGCCCGAACCATGCTATGTTTCGCTTCTCTTCCTTTATATTTCTGGCCTGACGCTATTGCTGCAGCATGTTTCACGTAGAATAGGTCTTATCTCAACAAGCGTTTCTCTCTTACTCCTTATGAGATCATAAACAACAGAAAGCCAAACGTAAAATTCTTCCATGTATTGGGCTCATGATGCTTCATCTTCAACTCCAAAGAACATCGTAACAAGTTTGACATTAAAGCTGATGAAGGAATTTTTCTAGGATACTCACTTACTTCAAAAGCATACCGGGTTTTAAATAAGCGTTCGAGGAAGATTGAAGAAACGTATTATGTGACTTTCGATGACAGCTACGTCAAGAAGCTAAAGGCCACTGAAGAAGCAATTGGAGAGATTTTCATCAAACAGGTCAAGTCACGGCCTCAATTGCTAATTTGTTTGAGCAGTTTGTAGAACTATTTGATGAACCGAAGAAAGCTGCTCTCTCGGAAGCCAAGGCAGCAGACAACAAAGTCGACCATCTGAAGCAAATCGTCGAAGATGCCGCCAAACGAATGGGTGAAGGAGAACATGTTCCAAACGAACCTCCAAAGCATGGTGCTTCAGTTGAGGGGGAGAATCCATCTTCATCACAACAACCGAGCTCACAAGTTGAGGGGGAGAATTCCATTCCAGTTCCACCCGAAAGCTCAACTGCACCCGAAAGCTCTACAGCACCCGAAAGCTCAACTGCACCCGAAAGCTCTTCAACACTCGAAAGCTCCTCAATACCCGAAAGTCGTGTAGCACCAGGAAGTCCAGTTACACCGGAAAGCTCATCAGTCGAGGGGGAGAATGCCGATATGTTCTACGACAACGATAGTCAATCTGAATTGGAAGAAATGGTGAATGCTAAATTGGATCCATCATATGATCCAAATTACCCTCCTCTTGTTAAGTGGACCAGAGATCATCCTGTATCTTAAGTAGTGGGTAATGTCTCTAAAAAGGTCCTGACCCGATCTCAACTGAAGGCAAAGAAAACATCTCTATTCTCCAAAGTAGAATTCTGCATGTATAATTCTTTCGTCTCAAAGGTCGTCTCGTGGTGAAAGGATACTGCCAGGAGGAAGGAATTGATTATGAGGAAACGTTTGCTCCTGTAGCGAGGCTGGAATCTGTTCGAATATTTCTGGCCTATGTTGCACACAAGAACTTTGAAGTCTACCAAATGGACGTGAAATGCGTCTTTCTGAATGGAGAACTTGAAGAAACAGTTTACGTGGAGCAACCTCCTGGATTTGTTAATGAAAAGTACCCCAATCATTGTTATATTCTGGACAAAGCAGTTTACGGTCTGAAACAAGCACCTAGGGCATGGTATGAAACGCTAACCAAGTTTTTAAAGATGTCAAAATTCAAAAAAGGTTCGGTTGACCCAACCTTCTTTCGTAAGAAGGAAGGTAACCACCTTATGATTGCTCAAATCTATGTCGATGATATCATCTTTGGCTCAACAAATCCTAGCTTAACAGCTGAATTCAGAAAGCTGATGGAGACTAAATTTGAAATGAGCTCAATGGGTCCGATTAACTTTTTCCTTGGTTTGAATATTAGACAGGGACCCGAAGGCATCTTTATCAACCACGAAGCTTACACCAAGACTCTTCTTGCAAAATTTGGCATGATGGGAGACTCAAAGGTTAAAGTTCCAATGGCATTCGGCACCAAGCTTACATTATCCTTGGAGAAACCGGCAGTCAATATTACGTTATATCGCGAGATGATTGGTTCTTTAATGTACCTTACTGCCAGCAGGCCTGATATAATGTTTTATGTATGTTACTGTGCCAGATTTCAGGTGAATCCTCGTGAACCCCATATGCTTGCAGTGAAAAACATATTCCGGTATCTAAAACGAACCACCTCTCTCGGTTTATGGTATCCATCAAACTCAGGTTTCTTCGTTCAAGCCTACTCAGATGCCGACCTTGGAGGTTGTGGTTTAGACAGGAAAAGCACCACTGGAGGCTGCCAATTCCTAGACGGGAAGTTGGTTAGCTGGCAATCAAAGAAACAGACATGTGTATCTCTGTCTACAGCCGAAGCAGAGTACATCGCAGCTGCCTCCTGTACATCTCAAGTGATTTAGATCCAAAGTCAGCACCAGGACTACGGACTCAATATGAAAAAGATCCCACTATATTGCGATTCAGAAAATGCAATTAGGATCTGTCATAACCCAGTGCAACATTCCAAGACCAAGCATATAGCACTGAGGTATCACTTTATTAAGGATCATGTGGAAGATGGGAACATTGAAATTCACTTTGTTCGAACCACTGATCAACTGGCTGACATCTTCACCAAAGCTCTTCCTGAAGCATCTTTCAACAAAATTCTACAAGGGCTAGGAATGATGGAATCGGAGTCAGTACCAAAGACTACTTCTCAAAATTAAAAGTTGGAAGCGAAATAGACCGAACGTTCAGGTTCGGGTCTCATGTGTGCCGAAATGAACCAAACGCTCGGGTTCGGGTCTTGTTTTGGTATATCGAAATGAACCGAATGCTCGGGTTCGGTCGTATTATCTGATCGTCGCTTATCACTAAAAGGTAGTTTCTTTGGTTGTAACACTATTTTTATTATTTTCTCAAATTTAGTTATCTTATTTTCAAAGTTCTGTTCTTTTTCAATTTTTTTAAAACCAAAATAGACCGAACGCTCGAGTTTGGTTCCAAAAAATTTTTTAAACCGATATAGACCGAACGCTCGAGTTCTGTTCTAAATTTTTTTTTTGTATCTCATTTTTTTTATTTATTTAAATTTTTTTTTAATCAAAAATTCCAAAAATATTTTTTTTCTTATTTTCTTTTCGTGAATTCAAAAACTCCAAAAATATTTTTTATTATTTTGTTTTGTTTTATGTCTTATCTTTTTGTGTGTCTGTTTGTGGGGAAATCATATCAATAGTTAAGTGTCCCTAGAAGCATGTTGTTTTATGTGTCCAAAGCCTCACCTGATTCTGAATAATAGCCTTACTGACTTGGTACATACAAACCTTGTCTTCCCAATTAGGCTTTCATATTTATTCTAATCATGAGCTACCTAACTCTCTTCTCACATGAGATACGAGTTTTCTGCTTGGTCCCTATTTTAACAGCAGAGGTACTTTGGTTTCTTTACACCATGTACACTACTTTTCTCCATCTCATTCACCTCACAAACGTAACCCTTTAGACTCTCAGAAATTACCGCTGAGGTTTATGGTTACACAATTTCTATGTTTATGATCTTAACTTCGTGCCACTACGAACTAAGTGAAACCCACAATTCAATACCTACTATGCATTGACGGTGAACAATCAATTTTGCTCTAAGCTTTCACTAACGAATTGACGGATGTATCAATGAGGATGAAAAGTAAAATCTCTAATTTCCTTTTGAGTGATTCCTATGAAATTGTTAAATCCAATAACATTTCTTCCCTTGGAATCCAGTTTTTTTTTTTTTTTATCTAGCCACTTAAATTATTTCAAACCTACTTGTTCAACAGACTACATTGGTCTCACAAGTACTTCGTTCGATTTCTGTCTTATATCAAGATCAGGAATTCTGAATTGAAGCGAAAGCCACCCGAATAAGCCTAATTAAAAGAAGCCTTTCCAACACTTCTCAATAAGTGTCTGATCGTTATTCAACGGGAAACCATACAAACACTTTAAAGTCTCTCTTGACTTTGAAGGAAGAGATTCGTGCCCGGGATCCATTATTTCGTGTCTTTATTGACATCACAAAATCCCTCATATGTGTTGCTTTATTCCTTTTCTTTTACACACTAAGCACGAAAATCTTTTTGATTTTCCAAAATTCTGGTTTCATTAATTACAAGGCATAATTTTTAAATGGGATTTGAAGTTATAAGGGAGTTGTGGTTAATATTAATCCACGTGGTCAATTTTTGCTTTAAGATGTCGTTTCATCTAAAAGGATAAGATGCTGACTCAGGCGGGAGTCCAATCAATTTGATTTTTAAACGGCGCTTGACAGCCAGGCGTGTGAAGTGGAACCGTTTCATTTCTAAACAGCGCCTGATGTGAAGGCATGTAAATCGGGACTGACACTCTCTCTCATGCGTGATCATAAGCGCTCATAACTGTCACGCATCCATCACTTCCGAAAAACCCTTCGCATTTCCCTCGAAGATTTGGGACGGATTCTTCTCTCTCCTCTACCCACAGTATAAAAGGTAATGTAAACCATTGTTTACCTCTTTACTGCACCCATATTTCAGAGAGTAATAAAACCTTCATACATTCTACTGTTCATCATCTCTCCCATCTTCTTCACAACAATGGCAGATTCTTCATCAGTTCATGCTACTTCTCACATCTTGCCGATTCGTCCCCAACAGAGTTTGATCATCGATCTTAGTCCTCAGGTCTATGACGCTTTCATGTTCCCGATAATCGAATGTCTCAAGTACTCGCCGATTGCTCCTGCTCTCACCAAAGTTGAAGCAGTTCCTATGGAGTTATTATCTCAGATCTTCGCCACTACTCATTACGACAAGGCAGTCGACATGATCTTCTTTGACGTGCTCGATCAAAAGGCGTCAATCTCCAAGCAGAGGTTTTGCTCAATTTTAGGGTTTGAACCTGATTCAACTAGGGTTAACCCTGAATCGATTCCGGTGGGTCACATGTTCTCTATGTTCTACAACATGGGGTACACTGAGGTGCTGACAACGGTCACGAAGTTCAAGAAATTGTGCCTGCCTCCTCAGTGGAATGGGTTGTTTACAGTGTTGTTCAAGGGGCTGTCTGAACGCAATGCTGGATCAGACGGGGCAAGTCGTCTGTTCATCTCGATTCTCTACGGGATCTACAACGGTATCAACTTGGACTACGGGTCGGTCCTTTGGCAACAGTTGATTCAGAGTCTGTCTTCTACATCTCGGCATTCCGAGATTTCCTACGCTTGTTTTTGGACTCTTATTACAAAATGGGTGATTGAAAAGTACCACGTCCCCATTGTTACAGGTTCCCTAATGTCTTCGATTGGTACTTTCCATACCATGAAAATCATTGTCTCCGATGCCTCCAAATTTCAATTCATTGGCTCAATCCCTGAGTCGATGTATGGAGACGTTCCTGCTGACAGCCGGATTATCAAAACATACAAGGAGTTTCGACGCTCTGGTCCGAGAGAGCTTACTCCTGAAATGCTCAAGTCCATCCATGAAGCTGACAAGCCTGCGTCAAGGGGAAAGAAAACTGACAAAGGCAAAGACAAGCAAGTTGGTAAGGGAACGAAAGGCCCATCTCCCAAGAAAAGAAAAACCACCAAGGCTGTCCAATCCCCTCCGCTGAAGAAGAGAAAAACCCAACCAAGGCGAAAGCTGGTTATCGCTTCCTCCTCAAGCGAATCTGAGGGAGAGAGTTCTGACTCTGATGGATCTCCTCATGGTAACACTCCACCACGATCCCCTACTTCAGAAGCTCACTTTTCCACTTCTCCAATCTCTTCTCCACCAGTTACCATTCCCATTTCCATTCCCCCCATAACCTCCACCACTCAAATACCATCCACCTCCATCCCAGTACCCCCACCCATCTTTACAAAAGCGACCACAACAACCGCTGAAGTAAGAACCAACATATCTGATACGGGGGTTCATACTGACGCACCCAAACCCCCACCAACTACCGAACATACAACCCAACTCGAACCTACTACAACTACCGAGCTTCCACCATCACCACCACCCTCATCTCCTGCTCATGCAGCAGAGAGTGAAGAACCATTCCTCGGCGGAGAGGACATGACCTTCGATTCGGTCTATTACAGTCCGTTTCAAGTTCAAAGTGATGACGATGATGATGCTCCCGTTACCAAGAAGCATCTCAAGGAGCTTAACGATAAAATAGATTCGCTCATCGCCTCCTCTTCTTCATCCCAGTCTACCATCTCTGAAGCTGCCATTCAGAAGATTGTTGATGCTTTTTCCAAAGCTCATCAAGTCTCTCTAGACTCCGCCACTGCAGCCATTGATGCCTCAACCAAAGCCTGTGAGGCAGCGACCGAAAAAGTCGATAAACTATTCACTGATGCTTCTTCTTTGTTACAGTCATTACAGGAAAATGCTGAAGCCACCAAAACAACGCTGGAACCCATTGTCAACCAGCTGGCTACATCCGTTTCATCAGAACTGAAGTCATTTGCTTCTCTTCGTCAGACTCTATCAGACGACCACTCAGCGTTTAAAGTGACGATCGAGGAACGATTGACTAAGCTCCATGAGGATCTTGCAGCTGAAAACTCACTCATGGACGCTCTGGCCAGAAAGACCACCGCTCTGAAGGTCAAGACTCTTCAACTCTCCAATTCTCAAAAGGAGATTGAGTCTCTTCGATCTGAAAGATAGGTGATTTCATCGTGTGTTTCGGATGTCCACGCATCCATTTCAAACATACTGGAAGCACATGACCCGATACTCAACTATTCTATGAGGCGTGATCGTGCAGAAAAACTTGCTCTTGCCCTCTCTCTCCTGAGCAAGATTGAAGGGCTCCTTGATTTTGTGTCCATTCCGAAACAAGGGGGAGAAAAAGAGAATGTGTCTCAACCGCCTCCTACTTCAACAGCAACACACACAACCGAACCTCCTCCTACAGGCCAAGCCTCAGGTTCGGGTGTAAAAGACAAGGGCAAGAAAATTGCTGAGGAGAGTGATGATGAAGTCAAGGAGACCATTGCCGACCTTTTGAAAAGGCAAAGTCGAGATAGAGATGCTGACATCAGCGCTTGTGTAGCTAGAGAGGCTGAAGAAGCCGAAAGAAGACAGAAAGAAGCTCACGACCTTCTCAAGAGCAGGAAAACTCTTTTTCCTCCTTGGACTCTTGAGAAGCTGCTGAAAGAAGCCATCGAAACACCCAACATCTTGTGGCTAGAACCAGTGATCTCTCTAGATCGTTCTAATACTATCGATTCTCAGTTCGATATGCCACTGACCCGAAAGGCGTTTGTATTCCATGCCTTTGACAATATTGTTGAGTTCCCTCATCCACATCCAAAGGTTGACAGGGACTTAGTCGATTTCTATCTGAGGGCCGCTCAACCACAGTACCAAACATGGAACACTCAGAAGATTATCAATGTTCGGGTTCTAAAGCCATACAGGGAAGGAAACTTTACCAACATTCGGTTTAAGGTGCTGAGAGGATCTGCCAAGACCGAACATGCCATCTCGCTTGCTGATCTTCCCAACTTAAATCCACACGACTGGATCATCTTGCACAACATCCTTCTTACTAATGAAGCAGAATATGGTCCGATCATCGACCACTTCAAGAGGATGCTTGTTTGTTACATCATGGAAGTAGCCAAGATGGATCAGGAGATAGCGAGCGTATTCAAGAAAAAGCCTACCATATCTCCTGTTGGCTCAGCAAGTGACCTAAACATGATGCAGATGGGGAAGATAGACCCGAAGAGAAACTCCGTTATGCTTACCAGAAACGAAGGCCAGAAATGTATTTTCGCTTTGGCAGACAAACATCTCTATACCACTGCATGTCTGGAACATGTCTTAGGGATCATCCATCGGTGCAAGCAGAATTCGGCGGATGACAAGAAGTACTTTGATGATATGATTCAATGGTACATTCGCTTCAGACAGACAATTCTCGCCCTGATCTCGTGTCTGTTTGATACAACCAAGAAAGTTCCAGCAGCTGGTCCAAGCAAGAAGAAATGATAGTCTCGCTCCAAATTGACGCAAAGGGGGAGATTGTTAGGTCCAGCTTAGTGTTGCGTCTTTTGGGCTCGTTAGCTAGTCCAAGTTTTGTCTCCGATATGGGCCTGCCCATTCGTGAGTTTTTATGTAGGGTTTGTTATAAATAGATGCTTGCATGCATCCTAGAACGTAACGATTAGATAACAATTGATAGAGATTTACAAGCGTATTCATCGTTCTTATTTTTGTAACCCTAGAATCCTCTACAGCGGAAGTTCTTAATCGAGCTCTGCTGAGGATTGAGTTAATCTAATCATTCGACTCATTCAGATCCATACTTGTGTTTTATCTCTATGTTTTTTACGTTCTTTATTTACCTGTTACAAAGATCTAATCGATCAAAGAGTTTTTATAACTCATCACGAACATATGCCATGTTGCTCTGAATGGCCCTACTCCTCATGGAAACTAGAGTGGATTCCACTTGAGCTCTAGTTAGGTCCAGATGCCTAGATGCTGCCCTGTCAACATAATCTTCCCAATCAGGATCATTAGCACCTGGTCGTCGTTTTCACCTTCCGAGTATTAGATCAGTTCAGGCATCGGAAGTTGGAGGGACTGCTCCTCTTTCCGGATGCTTGGGGTCCGGAATAGTGGTTCCGGAGTGTGTGCGTGTGGAAGAGATAATGGTATGAAAGACCCCAACTTTCATATTTCTGAAAGACCCAAACTTTCATACTTCAAAATATTATTACTCCAAAACATGCTACTTGCATATTCATAAAAGCAATATTTTACATTGATAAAGAGGTTAGAACCTATTGGATACAAACCCACTATTACAAAATGTTATATATTATATAACTACCCAGGATATTGTAATTTATACAAACATAACTGAAGTACGAAAGTATTATTACAAACTATTCTAATTCTTTCAACAATATATGATTATATTGTTTACTTATCACCTGCAATTGTTAAACATTAATAGGGTAAGCGGTGACGCTTACTGAGTTCAACAATAGATAAAATATAATGTTATGTCATATATATATATATATATATATATATATATATATATATATATACTTGAATATGGCAGAAGCAAAGAGAATCAAGGAGCAACAAAGGCATATGTAAATCATGTGTTAAGCTTTCTATATCAAACAATGAATTGATTCAAAGGTATATAATCAGTGAGACATAACAATTTCCATACTTGATATACATCAATAAAACTTCGGCCCAAATGGCACAGAAGAATAAGATTTCTGATTAATATCTTGGTAGATTTCAGGCTTATAGCCTTGTCTAACCATTTCCCAATACCATAGAATAGAAGTCATTCTCTTACGAAGACATGCTCTACATGGCCAGAGGCTACGTACCAGTACCACCGTGAATCTAAGTCCTTTCACTGATCACATGGTCAAAGGTATAACTTTGCTATTAAAAATAGCGAATAAAATAACACGAGAAAATAACTCGGAATAAAAACACTGAAACGGACATAGCACATATACCACATAACATACAATTGTTCCTATATATTGAACTCACCTTGAAATAACCAAGGTTGAAATATTGATTTGGGCAGCACTTCGACTCTAAATATGACTTTTTGCGACGAAATCGGGGTTTTTAGTTGAAAATCGGACTTTATTCGGGCAGAGTTTCGATTTGAAAATAAGATTTTCTCGGGAACTTCGGGGTGTCGGGACTTGCTTCAGATGTCGGGAGTGATAACGGAACTTCTGGGGGTTAAAAGTAGCTTAAATGGGTGAAAGAGGGTGTAAAAGAGTGAAAATGAGCAAACATTTCCGGAGAATCTCGCTTACTATTTATAGCAGGCCGAAGCCTCGGAGTACGCTGGGCGTACACGAGGAGTCATCAACTCGAACTTTGGGCCTCGGACGTGGCTTCTATGTGGTGACCATGCGAAGACTGTAGACGTGGCTGACTCCGGACCGGATACGTGCGAGGTAAGTTGGGCGTAGCCTCGTGTACGGCGTATGGCCTCGGATATGATTTTGATTTTTCATTTATTTTTATTTAATAACTTCAAAAATTCATATCTTTTGAGTACGAACTCCGTTTTTGACGTTCTTTATATTCACGCGTAGGTGAGAGTATACTCTACAACTTTCGTTTCGACTCCATCGGCAAATTTTGACTTCATTTTTAATATTATTATTTTTAACAGACCGGGACCGGAAAATCCGTTAAAAATTTATAACTTCTTCATCTGACGTCCATTTTCGTCATACTTTTTACCATTGTAGTACAAATGACGAGATCTTCAATTCTCGTTTAGGTTGTGTCGGCTAAAAATCACTCGATCTAAAATTCGAGTTTTTAGCTGTCTACTGCTAAGCTGAAACTTGTAAAAATCATAACTTCTTCATACGAAGTCAAATTTTGGCGTTCTTTTTATTGAACTTCTCGGTTTAACGAATACTATGAGTTTTATTTAGATCACTAAGGCTAAAAAGTATTTTATCAAAAACTCACTTTTTACATCGTTCGGCGCCATGTCGGTTTTGTCGTGAACCTTCGATTGGTCATAACTTCTTCGATATAACTCGGATTTCGACGAGGTTTTCGCCTACAAGTTTCTAACGAGATTATTTACAACTTTCAATAATAAAATTTTACTTATTTCAAATTTTATATTTTCTCTAAATTTCACTATTTGGCTTTAAATTGGAATCTCATAAGACTTCCAATATTTTATGAGTGATTCTAAATATAGTTTTACTTCATTTCTAGTAAAAACTATCTGTTAGAACTCAACACTCAATTTCACATAGTATTTCACAATTTTATTCATTACAAAACATGTATGTTACAAATACCTCCTTCTTTTGAGGATTTCGTCCCCGAAATTACATCGATTAAAATAAATGGGGGTATTTCGCTTTTATCTCATTCTTATTCTCCCAAGTATAGTTTGGGCCTCTATGGTGTTTCCACTTGACAAGCACCAATTCTACTTCTTTATTACGTAGCTTAGTTGTTCTTTCATTCATGATCTCTTTAGGCTCTTCAACATATCTTAACTTATTATCGAATTTCACCTCGGATAATGGAACCGTCTCATCGTAGATGCTCAAGCATTTGCGCAGATAACTCACATGAAACACATCATGAATACCTGCCAAATCTTCAAGAAATTCTAAGCGGTATGCTTCCTTTCCAATTCTCTGGATGAAAAGGACCAACAAATCTAGGACTCAACTTTCCTTTCTTCCCAAACCACATAAGGCCTTTCCATGGGGATACCTTCAGCATCACGAAATCACCCACTTGGAATTCTATGGGTCGTCTTCTCTTTTCTGTATAGGACTTCTGTCGATCCTGGGCCGCTTTCATTCTTTCTCGTACGATTTGAATTTTGTCGGTGGTGTCTTGAATCATTTTAGGGCCTCCAAGGATCTTCTGTCCTACATCACGCCAACATAATGGTGTACGACATTTGCGACCATATAATGCTTCATATGGTGGCATTTTGATTGAAGTTGTAACAACCCGAATTCCCAGGTATTATTCATTCTTATATTTTTGGTGATTTGTGAGGAGACTTGGCGAGTTGGAGCCCAAACTCGCCGAGTGTGATCGCGGCTATGGGCACGGGTTCGCGTCTGGACTCGGCGAGTCCAAAAGGTGGACTCGGCGAGTCCATGCTGTTTAATGAAACCCTAATTCCCCGGTTTTGGAGCCTATTTAAGGGCACTCATAGCCTCCCATTGCGGCTACCAGCCCCTTGAGAGAACCCTAAGAGAGCTAATTCGTTTTGGGAGAGAGGAAGTCACTTTTGGGCCTTTGTATTCCTTGTTTAGCAAGAAGAAGGTGGCAAGAGCAAGGAGGAGGTGAGATTCCAGCTGATCCAGAGTCCAGAGGCTTCATTTTGAGGTAATTGTTCGAACCTCCTTCAGTTTTAGGTTTGATCTTTAGAGTTAAGGTTTTCTAACCCCTTTGGAGAGTGATTATGTGAAGCAAATGGTCCCTCTTCGAGTTTGTGCCTTGGATCTGGACTCAAAGAGGTCCAAAGACCTTAACCCTTGGAGCTTTTTGGGTTATTATGGAGTTATTGGACCTAGGTTGTCATTTTTGGGGCCAAATCTCCTTTTGATGCCTTGTGGGGGTTATACAAGCATCAAGTTTCAAACTTTACGTGACATTCATGCTTGGGAAGGCCAGATCTATGGTTTGGGAAAGCAGATCTGACCTCAGAAGGTCAATAGAGTTTGTGCATGGCATGAACTCGCCTAGTTGTTCTTGAGACTCGGCGAGTAGGGTTGGGGTTTCACGTAAATTGTTCAGCGAGTAGACTCGCCGGGTTGGGAAATGACCCAGTGAGTTAGGGAGAGTCAATAGGGGGCTGAGTCAAGCCGGAACTCGTCGAGTTGTTCTTGAGACTCGGCGAGTTGAGTCGTGGTGGCCTCGCGATTCATGCCAGGTGGAACTCGTCGAGTTAGGGAAGTACTCGACGTGTCAAGAGAGGATCCTAGGGAGTCAGTGAACACGTATAGACTCGCCGAGTCGCTCTAGTGTACTCGCCGAGTCCGGTCAAAGTTGACCCTTGACCATTGACCAGAGTTGACCAGTGTTGACTTGATAGGGGTAGTCAACCTTAGTTGTGAAAGTGTTAATTAGAGATATATTTTGTTATAGGAGGATTATAGCTCGAGGGATCGAGCGCGAGTGATTTCCAAGATTTGCGAGTTATCGAGATACGCGAGGTGAGTCTTCTCACTATAATTTACCTTGAGTAGGTAATCAGAGTTATGTGACAGAGTATTTGTATGCTATATGTATGTTATGTGTTGTACTGCATTATATCTATGTGATTTATGTTGTGCATGTTTATAGAGTTGGAACCGGAAGGTGCATAGAGTTAGAACCAGAGGGTTCACATAGTAGGGTCCACGGACCCACAGAGTTATAGCCTCGAGTGGCTAATATGTGTTATGTGTTGTATTTTGGGGAACTCACTAAGCTTTGTGCTTACAGTGTTGGTGTTATTTGTTTCAAGTACTAGTGATGACCATGGGAAGGCGTCGGCTTGATCAGTACACACACACGGGATTTTTATGTTATGAGATCTTGGGATTTTTGTATGGCATGGATTGAGTTTCAAACATTGATGTTTTTTTTAATGATTAACCGAATTGTGTTTTTATAAAATGCGAAAAATTGTTTTGAAATTTACGGTGTTAAAGAAGTGTGGTAACTATTATTATATGAAAACTCGACAAGAGGCAAGTATTTATCCCAGTTACCACTGAACTCCAAGACACATGCACGAAGCATATCTTCTACTGTTTGGATTTTTCTCTCTATCTGAACGTCTGTCTGGGGACGATAAGCTGTGCTGAGTGCAACTCGAGATCCCAATTTACGTTACATACTCGCCCAAAGATGGGAAGTGAAACGAGTATCACTATCGGAAATGATCTTTAGTGGCACACCATGTCTTGCAACAATTTCATCTAAGTATACTTGTGCGTATTTCTCCATTGGATCCGTTGCACGCATGGCGAGAAAATGTGCACTCTTAGTCAAGCGGTCAACGATTACCTAAATGCTATCATGTTGTCTAGCAGTCTTTGGCAATTTGGTAATAAAATCCATGGACAACTCTTCCCATTTCCATACAGGGACACTAAGACTTTCTGGGGTTCCATATGGTTTTTGGTGCTCTGTTTTAACTTGTAAGCATACTAAGCATTCCTGCACATATCATCCAATATCTCTCTTTAATTCAGACCACCAATAATCAGCTCTTACATCATAGTACATTTTACTTGTACCAGGATGTATTGACAGCTTAGACTTATGAGCTTCATCTAAAATCTTCTGTCTTAATCCACCAATCTTTGGAATCCATAGCCGATTCTTAAATACTTTTAATACTCGTGGATCATCAAGTAAAATATCAGGATAATGTACCATCCCTTCCTTCTTCACATTTTCTGGCTTTAAGGCCTCCACTTTCCACTTCTCTAGTTCATCAAGAATAGTGAACTTCACCGTAGTATGAGTAATAGTATAACACGTGCTATTACGATAAACCTTCCTGCTAAGTGCATCTGCAACCACATTAGCCTTTCTAGGATGTACAGGATTTCACAGTCATAGTCTTTGATCAGCTTCATGGCTCGTTGTTGTCTCATGTTCAAAGTTTGCTGACTGAATATATATTTGAGACTCTTATGGTCGGTAAACAATTGGCATTTCGTACCAAAAAGATAATGTCTCCAAAATTTTAGGGCAAATACCACTGCAGCGAGTTCGAGATCATGGGTGGGATAATTCTTTTCATAATCTTTCAGTTGTCTTGAGGCATAGGCTACCACTTTACCACGTTGCACCAACACATAACCGAGTCCCAATCTTGAAGCATTGCTATATACGGAGAAATCATCATCAACTTCTGGAAGTGATAAGATGGGAGCATGAGTCAAAAGATCTTTTAAAGTCGAGAAAGCTTTTTCTTGGGCTTCACCCCATTCGAACTTTGCTTCCTTTCGAGTAAGACTAGTGAGAGGTACAGCTATACGAGAAAAGTCTTTAATGAATCTTCGGTAATAACCTGCAAGACCCATGAAACTACGAATTTCGAAAGCATTACGGGGCACTTCCCAATTTTGAATGGCTTCGATTTTGGTAGGATCTGCGGATACACCGTCACCAGAAATAACATGGCCGAGAAATTGAACTTGGCGAAGCCAAAATTCACATTTCGAGAATTTAGCATAAAGTTTCTCCTTTCTAAGAAGTTCTAAGATTTCACGAATATGAATGGCATGATCAGCTTCAGACTTGGAATAGATTAGAATATCGTCAATGAATACGATGACAGAATTATTGAGCATTGGACGACATACTCGATTCATCATATCCATGAATACAACAGGAGCATTTGTCAAATTGAATGGCATGGCAAGAAATTCAAAATGCCCATAACGACTACGGAAAGCAGTCTTCGGTACATCTTGCTCTTGTACTTTCAACTGATGATAGCCAGATCTCAAATCAATCTTTGAGAAATAGCTAACACCCTGAAGTTGATTGAACAAATCGTCGATGCGAGGTAGTGGGTACTTGTTCTTGATAGTCACCTTATTCAGCTCACGATAATCAATGCACATTCGCATCGATCCATCCATCTTCTTTACAAACAATACTGGAGCACCCCAGGGAGAGGTACTCGGTCGAATAAAGCCATTGTCAAGTAATTCCTGCAGTTGGATCATCATTTCTTTTATCTCGGCTGGCGCAAGACGATAAGGAGTCTTTGCAATCGGAGCAGCACCAGGCACAAGGTCAATTCGGAATTCTACTTGCTTGTCCGGAGGAAGTCCGGGCAGATCATCGGGGAAAACATTAGGATATTCGTTAACAATGGGAACATCATTTATAGTTTTATTCTCCTTTCTTGAGATGTCAATTGTATAGGCTAGATAGATAGGGCAACCCTTCGATATAAATTTACGAGTTTTGAGGAAAGAAATTACTTTTAAGATCCTTTGTTCACCGTAGACATGAATAGGATCTTCCCCTTCAATAGGAATGCGTACCATCTTTTCGTAACATAAGAGATCTGCGTGGTTCTTTGACAACCAATCCATGCCGAGAATAATATCGATGTTGGGCAAGGATATATGGATTAGGTTAGTAAGAAAATTATAGCCTTCAATTTCTATGACACAATCCCTATAGATTTTATCAGCAAGTAATGATATACTTCCCATAGTATCTACGTGAAATGATTGCGCGAGTGCATAGCAAGTAGTTTGAAAAGAATCCGCAAATTCATAAGATACAAAAGAATCTGAGGCACCAGAATCAAATAAGATGTGAGCAGGTCTAGAGTTGACAAGAAATGTACCCGTCACAACATTCGGGTCCTCGCGTGCTTCCTCAATGGTAATATGGAATGCACGACCCTTAGCTTTTGGCACCTCCTCCTTTTTAGTTGGAGTATTCTTTGGTTGTTGGACAGGGACTTGACTTCTCGCCGGTTGTTGAACAGAAGCTTGACTTTCCGTCACTTGGCTGGTAAGAGTAGGGAAAAACCGCTTCTTATGGCCAGTAATACCACATGCATAGCAAGTCACATCCTTCCTTGGGCAAGCTGGCTTTATATGACCAGTTTCTCCACACCCATAACATACAATGGATTCCTTGTCTATTTTGCATTGACCCGGATGATTCCTTCCACAAACACGACATGAAGGCGATTGAATAGAAAAAGATTGTGACCTGCCGCGGCCACGAAAAGCACTCTGAGATTGTGCTTGCTTGCTAGGATCAGTTCGAACAGATTGAGATGGGGGAATAGTGGAAACAGGAGTAGTTCTTTCAGTACGTGGATGCTTTGGAAAAGTAAGAGTTGCACCACGTATCTCTAAGTCATGCTCACGTCTTCGAGCATACTTAACGACTTTATCGAATGACATAACTTCTCGATTGGCAATGAAATCATGGATTTCGTGTCGTAGTCCCTCCATGAATATTTGAATTTTCTCGTCTTCAGTTGGAATATACTTTGTAGCAGACCTTTCTCTTTGATTAAACTGAGTTTCATACTCATTCACAGTCATTCCTCCCTGTTTAAGCTCGAGGAATTCCTTCTCCAATCTTCTCCTCATATCTATAGGACAATACTTCTCTAGCACACGAGTTTTGAACAACTCCGAGGATAAATTCTCCTGGTAAAACCCGTTGAGAGCTTCATATGTTGCTTCCCACCAGACCAAGGCTTCTCCGATGAGCATTGCGGAAGCATAATTAGCCCCGTCTTCATTATCCAAATGAGAAATACGAAACACTTTCTCTATGTTCTGGATCCAAGTAAGAACAATAATGGGATTGAGAACACCGGAAAAGTCTGTAGCACCACTACTCTTGAAATCTTTGAACAAGGGATGCTTCACCTCTCCTTTTGAAGATTCTCAAGTGGCTTTCTCTTTTCTGTTATCCCCATTCTTTTTGTGTTCTTCGAGAGTTTGTAGAATAACACCGGTAAGTTTACCCAAGTGTCGCTCCTCATGAGGAGATACTGGAGTATTCACTTCCTCGGGTGGAGGACCTCCACCAACCTCAGGGGTATGGCTACTTGCTTGTTCAGCCATCATTCTAAAATTTAGGAGTAATATAGAATTTTTAGAATATTAGGATTTATTAAAGCCTAATACTTCACTTAAGTCTTTCCTATGGTTTGTATCCATATACTTATAATGATTCAGTTCATATATTGAACTTCCAATAGTTTAAGTCTAAATACCAATCAGGGGCATTTAGTTCACTTAAACTACTGCTCTGATACCATTATTGAAAGACCCCAACTTTTATATTTCTGAAAGACCCAAACTTTCATACTTCACTATATTATTACTCCAAAACATGCTACTTGCATATTCATAAAAGCAATATTTTACATTGATAAAGAGGTTACAACCTATTGGATACAAACTGACTATTACAAAATGTTATATATTACATAACTACCCAGGATATTGTAATTTATACAAACATAACTGAAGTACGAATGTATTATTACAAACTATTCTAATTCTTTGAACAATATATGATTATACTGGTTACTTATCACCTACAATTGTTAAACATTAATAGGGTAAGCGGTGACGCTTAGTAAGCTTAATAATAGATACAATATAATGTTATGTCATATATATACTTCAATATGGCAGAAGCAAAGAGAATCAAGGAGCGACAAAGGCATATGTGAATCATGTGTTAAGCTTTCTATATCAAACAATGAATTGATTCAAAGGTATATAATCAATAAGACATAACAATTTCCATACTTGATATACTTGATATCTTGGTAGATTTCAGGCTTATAGCCCTGTCTAACCATTTGCCAATACCATAGAATAGAAGTCATTCTCTTATGGAGACATGTTCTACATGGCCAGAGGCTACGTACCAGTACCACCGTGAATCTAAGTCCTTTCACTGATCACATGGTCAAATGTATAACTTTGCTATTAAAAATAGCGAATAAAATAACACGGGAAAATAACTCGGAATAAATACATTGAAAAGCACATAGCACATATAACACATAACATACAATTGTTCCTATATATTGAACTCACCTTGAAATAACCGAGGTTAAAATATTGATTTGGGCAGCACTTCGGCTCTAAATATGACTTTTGGCGACGAAACCGGGGTTTTTAGTTGAAAACCGGACTTTATTCGGGCAGAGTTTCGATTTGAAAATAAGATTTTCTCGGGAACTTCAGGGTGTCGGGACTTGCTTCAGATGTCGGGAATGATAACGGAACTTCTAGAGGTTAAAAGTAGCTTAAATGGGTGAAAGAGGGTGTAAAAGAGTGAAAATGAGCAAACATTTCCGGAGAATCTCGCTTACTATTTATAATAGGCCAAAGCCTCGGAGTACGCTGGGCGTACACGAGCTGTCACCAGCTCGGACTTTGGGCCTCGGACGTGGCTTCTATGCGAAGACCATGCGAAAACAGTAGACGTGGCTGACTCCGGACCGGATACGTGCGAGGTACGCTGGGCATAGCCTCGTGTACGCGGGGCGTATGGCCTCGGATAAGATTTTGACTTTTCATTTATTTTTATTTAATAACATCAAAAATTCATATCTTTGCGTACGGAATCTGTTTTTGACGTTCTTTATCTGCACGCGTAGGTGAGAATATACTCTACAACTTTCTTTTAGACTCCATCGGCAAATTTTGACTATATTTTTAATATTATTATTTTTAACAAACCGGGACAGGAAAATCCGTTAATATTCATAACTTCTTCATCCGACGTCCATTTTTGTCAGACTTTTTACTGTTGTAGTACAAATGACAAGATCTTCAATTCTCATTGAGGTTGTGTCGGCTAAAAATCACTCGATCTAAAATTCGAGTTTTTAGTTGTCTACCGCTAATCTGAAATTTGTAAAAATCATAACTTCCTCATACGTCATATTTTGGCGTTCTTTTTATCGAACTTCTCGGTGTAACGAATACTATGACTTTTATTTAGATCACTAACGCTAAAAAGTAGTTTATCAAAAACTCACTTTTTACATCATTCGGCGCCGTGTCGGTTTTGTCGTGAATCTTCGATTGGTCATAACTTCTTCGTTATAACTCGGATTTCGATGAGGTTTTCGCCTACAAGTTTCTAACGAGATTATTTACAACTTTCAATAATAAAATTTTACTTATTTCAAATTTTATATTTTCGCTAAATTTCACTATTTGGCTTTTAATTGGAATCTCATAAGACTTCCAATATTTTATGAGTGATTCTAAACATAGTTTTACTTCATTTCTAGTAAAAACCATCTGTTAGAACTCAACACTCAATTTCACATAGTATTTCACAATTTTATTCATTAGAAAACATGTATGTTACATGGTTATATCAAATTTGACACGTGGGTGTGTTCCAGGGGGCTGCTAGGAACTTTGCTTAACACCCGCATCACCCTTTTGGGAGAGTGAGGGTGGATTATGTGGAGACTCCCCGTGAGTGTGTGCAAGTGGTTTTGAAACATTGAGGGGTACCTCAGATGAATGGGTAGGTGGGGTGTGCGGACGACCAAAATCAGCCGGAATGTCATGGGTACCCTGCTGTTGAGAGTAGACACTGACTTTGGTTTTATTTTTGGCCTTAGCTTTGGTAGGTGAAGCCTTTCGTATGGCTAATTTCTTAATTTTGGGTCCGGACAAGGCAGGATCAGCCTCTTCCGGAGTAGGCTCAACAGAGACTGGGGCAGGTTGTGTTGGGTCGAACATAACCGAAGTCTCAAGGTGCTGTTTTAGATAGGGAGATTTGGAAGGGATGATGGCCAACATATTGTCCGGAAGACGTCTGACTGGACCAAAAGATGATTGGTCCGGAATTTTATAAGACTTGATTGTTTTAAAGGAGATACATACCTCTGGAGGAATGATGTTAACTGGAAGCAGTTCCGAAAGCTCTTTGAAAATTTATTGAATCGTCAGAGCCCAAAATCTAGGGCTTGAAATCTCGTTCAGTATCCTTTTGATGGTGAACTTGAAGCAGTCTTGCCACAAGACTTCAGGAATGTTTATAGCATTGTTGCATCCAGAGTAAAAGTTGAAGACTAAATTCAGCCAATTCTTGATGGTGAACTTGCAGCAGTCTTGCCTCGAATGATGAGATGCATAAGAACCGTCCATATCCCAGAAACGGCGGTTTTCTTGAAATCCTTTGTCGTGTAGTCTTGCGTGTAACCAATGAAGTTCAGAAATTTCTGAAAGTCTTCAGCCGTTGGTTCAACAACTTCGAAAACTATAGGGTTAGGTGTGAAACCAATCGCCTTGAGAAAGGTCGATTTGTAGATAGGAATGATGCGATCTCCAATAATGGTGGTTTCCATAATCCCATCCTTCAGTTTGATGTTTGTGAATTCTCGATGAAGATGATGAATTGGTAGGGGTGGATCTGGGATTTTGGTAAGTGGGATGGAGATGGGATGGTGTGTAATGAACTTGATCATCACTCTGATCGATTCATCGTAGTCTAGAGGGTTCAGGGAGAAGAGTTGGGTTGTATCTCTGAGAAAGGGTTCTTGATCGGAAGAAGAAGATGAGCCCCTTGATCCTTTTGATGATTTCTTCTTGGCGATTGATTTCTTGGGAACTGATGCAGTAGGAGTTGTGTTCTTCGAAGACTCCATTGTTGAAGGCTGGTGAATGCTTGATGAACACGAAGAACAGTGAAGGAGTTTTGGAGGTTTGAGAGTTGAGAGAGCGTACAGAGGTAAAAGGGAATTTATAGGTAGGGGAAGGTGGGTCGGGTTGAAAAGATAATGATGAAGATTCGAACGCAAATAGGTCGCATTGAATGAAATTGTACCTTTTTAGGGTTGCTGGGACAGGATGGTGAAAGGTTGAATTGTTAAAGGTTTAAAATGGAAATGTTATCGGCGATTCGATGTTTGCTTTTAGGTAACCTACAACCGTGGCACGAGAATCAAGGTTGATAGGATAAGAATTGCCACAAGTAACCATTGTGAATGGTTCGTCTTAAAACCCTTTGGTATTCAGGATGAGTGAGTTCGAAATGGTTATGATCCGGTAGGCACATTGATGAGTTCTGAATATCTTCTTTTAAGATAGTTCCTGAGAAAGAAATAGTTAGGCACAAGATTTGAGATTCCGGAGCAGTTTTGAAATTTTAGGAGCAGTTTGAAAATTCCGAAGCAGATTGAAAATTTCGGAGCAGTTTTGAAATTCCGATGAAATTTTGAAATTCTGGAGCACGGAAAAAAAATTACCTTTCCGGAGTGGAATTCCGGACTTCCATTATGAAGCGCGTTCTGAAATAAAGATTTTAAAGATGGTTTGAACTTGATACTTGTGATTCAATGAGATAAACTGTACAACTTAAAACTCAAGTGAATGTTAGAAAATAAAGATAAGTGAGACGATCCTAAGTATCTGAGAGAAAGTAGTTCCGAGATGAAGAGATTTTGAGATCGGAACTAGATTTCTTTCAGATATGTCTATCAGAGAGAACAAGTCTCTTGAAAGAACTGAGGATCTGGTACCATCATACCCATTTTGTTGAGAAAACCATTGAATTTGGTTTCGTCCAATTCCTTGGTAAAGACATCAGCAATCTCATTATCAGATGGAACAGAAATGAGTTCAATGTCACCATTAAGTACATGATCTTTTATGAAATGGTACCTTATGTCAACGTGCTTGGTCATGGAGTGCTGAATTGGATTATGAGAGATTGCAATAGAACTTTGAGAGTCACAATAGATGGGAATGCGTTGAAAGAGGTAACCATAATCCAAAAGTTGAGACTTCGTCCATAGAACCTGAGAAGTACAGCTGGCATCAGCAATCTATTCAGCTTTGACTGTTGAGAGAGCAATGCAGTTATGTTTCTTGCGTGACCAACTGACCAAACAACCACCTAAGAATTGACATCCACCTGAAGTGCTTTTACGATCAAGTTGAAGACCACCATAGTTCGAATCAGAGTAAGCTTGAAGTAGGAAGCTCTCATTTGCTGGATACCAGATTCCGAGACTCTTGATACCTTTGAGGTATCGGAAGATTTGTTTCACAGCCAAAAGATGAGACATCTTTGGATTGACTTGAAATCTAGCACATAAACATGTTGAGAACATAATATCCGGACGACTTGCTATGAGATAGAGTAGAGATCCAATCATTCCACGATACTTCTTTTCATCAACAGAAACACCCAAAGCGTCGGCAAAGATCTTGTGTCTGAAGCCCATTGGTACCTTTGCAGAGGCACATGTGTCCATAGAGTATTTCTTGAGGAGTTCTGAAATGTACTTTTCTTGGTGAATGAAGATTCCTCTGTTAGTTTTTTTGACTTGAAGACCAAGAAAGAAGCTTAACTCCCGATTCATGCTCATTTGAAATCGATTGATCATAAGTTTAGCAAAATCAGAAACCATAGATAGGTCCGTAGATCCAAAGATGATGTCGTCTACATAAATTTGCACTCACATCAGATGCTTACCATTTGATCTTCGGAATAGAGTGGGATCAAGAATACCTCTTTGAAAACCTGAGCGTTTGAGATTTTCGTACCGGGCCCGTGGAGCTTGTTTGAGTCTGTAGATAGCCTTTCTGAGTTTGTAACAATGGTTTGAAAATGAGAGATTCATGAATCCGGGAGGCTATTGGAGATATACTTCAGTGTCAAGTTCACCGTTAAGAAAAGCACTCTTAACATCTATTTGGTAAACTTTGAAGCCTTTGTGAGCTGTATAAGCAAGAAAAATTATGATGGCTTCAAGTCGTGTCATAGGAGCAAAGGTTTCATCGTAGTCAAGCCCTTCTATCTGAGTGAATCCCTTAGCCACCAGCTTTGCTTTATTTCTAATAATCACTCCTACATCATCTAGTTTGTTTCGAAACACCCATCTCGTACCAAAAATGGGATGATTTGGAGGAGGAGGCACGTGAGACCAAACTTCGTTTCGGTCAAATTCTGCCAGTTCTTCTTGCATGGTTGTAATCCAATCAGCATGCTCCCATGCTTCCTTGATGGATTTGGGCTAAACCATGGATATGAATGTTGAAAAATGACATTCATTTTGAATGTTGGTAGCTGATCGAGTTTGTACACAAACATTAGGATTGCCGATTACTTGGTTCGGAGGATGATCCTTCGTCCAAACATGTAATCGAGGGAGTTCTTATGCAGTCGTAGATCCTACATCAATAGTGGAATTGATTTGCTCCCCCTGAATGATTTGAATATTGGGATGATGCTCCCCCTGAACTTCTGAACCGGAGTGGTTAGCATCATCATCAGAAGGGAACTCGAAGAAATTTTCATTTTCACCAATGTTGAGAGGATTAGAGTCGTCGAAGTCAGCAGCTGCATCTTGGAATCCATCCACATTTGATTCAAGAGAGGGATTTGCATTATTCCCCCCCCCCCTCAACCTGAGAAGGTTGAAATGCTTTGGAATCAAATGGAGGGAGGCTTGGAAGTGAAACGGAGACGTTTTGTGAGACTGGAGCTTCCGAAGCAGGTATTGGAATGAGAGATGGTCTTGATCGAGATTCCGAATCAAGAGCGATTTCAGAAGGACGAAAGAGAGTTTCAAAGTCAACTTCAAGAATTGTCTGAGAGTTTAGACATCCTGGCGGAGGAGCATCGGACTCCACGATGTGAGTTGTAACGTGAGTAGGGTCAGAATTCCGAACGAAGTTGTCATCGAAGGTAACATCAAAGCTTTCTTCCAGAACACGAGTTCTTCGATTAAGAACTCTTTACGCTTTCGATTTTGAGGAGTGCCCAAGGAAGATGGCTTCATCAACTTTAGGTTGGAACTTAGTAAGCTGATCACGATTGTTCTTGATAAAGCATCTGCATCCGAAGACATGAAAAAACGAGATTGATGGTTTTCGACCATTCATTGCTTCATATGGTAGCATGTTGAGGCGTCGATTGATAATACTTCGATTCTGAGTGAAGCACGCAGTGGATACAGCTTCAGCCCAAAGATAAAGAGGTAGATTTGCAAAGTTCAACATGGATCGAGCAGCTTCAACGAGAGTTCTGTTGCGTCTTTCGACTACACCATTTTGTTGTGGAGTATAGGGAGCTGAGAAGTTGTGGTCGATTCCTTTTTTTATGAGGAATTTTTCAGTGGTGGAATTTGTGAATTTCGAACCATTATCACTTCAGATTCTCCTGACTGGGAGTTTGATAAGAACTTCTATTCCTTTGATAAAATTTATGAGCTCTGAGGTTGTTTCAGATTTCATCCTTAGGAGGAAACCCAAGTGAACCTTGTAAAATCATCTACAATCACAAGAATATATTTCTTATTATGAAGACTCTCTACAGTGGATGGTCCACAAAGATCAATGTGTAGAAGCTCTAATGGTTCCGAAATGGACTTTTCGATGATGACAGGATGACCTTTCTTTGATTGCTTACCACACTCACAAGCTGCACACAAATGTTCGTTTTCAAACTTGAGAAGAGGTATTCCTCTTACCATTTCGCCTGATACAAGATCATTCATGTACCGAAAATTCAGATGAGCAAGCCTTTGGTGCCATAACCAACTGATATCAGGAACAACTTTGGAGAGAAGGCAAAGTTGCGGTTTGCCAATAATCATGTTGATGTCAAGCGGGCACATGTTTTTGTTGCGGAGTGACTTTATCAAACATTCTTTTCGATCTTCAGTCATTACATAGCTATACTTCTTGCAAAAATCCACACAACGAATTGAGTCAGTGAGCTGAGCAACACTTATCAAGTTATGTTTCAAATCAGCTACATAAGAAACATGTGAAATAGAGAAGTTTCCATTGGTGCGAGTTCCATAACCACAAATTTGTGAATTGGAGTTGTTTCCATATGTTAGATAACCAGCATTTGGAGTGAGTTTTAAGTCTCGCAGAAATTCCTTCTGCCCCGTCATGTGCATGGAGCAAGCACTATCAATATATCATATTGTTTCTTGCTCTGAAGCGCAAAGTGCCTACAAAAATTAGTGAGAAATGGAGTTTTAGGCTCTGAATTAGATTTTGGGACAAAGGCATAGGCTTTGGACTTAGACAATGATTTTGGAACAACTTTGTGTTTTTGAGTGAAATTCTTTGAGTCTTTGGGAAACATACAAAAGACTAATGTCTTCTCATCTATCCAGAAGTCATATTCAATGACTTGGTGATTCGAAATGTCTGTTTCGGACACTTGACTTCCGGAGTGTTGATAACATTAGCTACCTCCGGAATTGTCTTTTTATCAATAGGAGTTTTGATTTTTGACACAAGATTTTCCTTTAAGGACTTTGAAGAAGAGATTTTCTTTTGATTTGTGGATTTTCTTGATGACACATTTGATTTGGTAGATTTTGGTTTAAAAATTGTGACATCAGATTTTGCAATGAAAACAGATGAGTTTGTCCGAGGAGGTGTGTTTTGAGGTTTTGTGACATTCTCATGAGATTTGGGTTGTGTAGAATAATCTTCTTTCTTAGATTCGACACGACTATGAGACACGGAAGGTTGTTTGAGAATCTTAGTGGGAGGAAACGAATTTTGAATAGAATTGTCAATGAACTTGGAATTTTGTCTAGTCTTAACTTCCTTCTTAAGTGCAGTTCTAGCTTTTGTTTTGGGATCTATCATATCCTTCCTATTCAAGATTGGATTTCTCTTAGTGTGAGACAAAGACTTTGAGGTCTGTCCTGCGGAAGGATTATTAAACTTAGGAGAAATGGGAACCAACTTAGTTTTTGAAACAACTAACAAATCTGAATCACAAGAATCAGAGGAAACACTACTTGATTTTCCAACATTATCATCTAAGGATGCCCATACAACCTCATAGGTATCAGTTTCAGTTGTCATGGTAGGAATTTCTTCAACAACACAATTGTTAGTGATATTGCTTCTAGGAACATAATTGTTGAATAAAAAAAAGTGACCCTCTTGAACTTTAGCTACCGCAGCCTTCAAGCCACCGCAGTCAAGCAATCTTATCATCTGGTCATCCGAAGTCTTTAGCATCGCAGTCGTTATCTTTACATAGTTTATTTTGTCTTTTCTGTAAAACATTCTAATATCCAATATGCCTTGCATGGTTGCTTTTAGAGTTGTAAACTTGTCTCTATAAATAGAGCTCATTCTTATGTAATCTGTACCGGTGTGAATCTCTCATCAAATTCTAATACACATCAGTTCTCATTCTATCTTACTTATCAAACCTTCTTACTCTCATAATCAATTACCATCTCTTTTAAAGAGCAAGTCACTTGTGACTTAATCACTAAGCTAGATCTCATTTACTAACTTGGTTTGAATGCATTCCTTGTTATGAATCTGCTTATGTGTATACTTGATATAACAATTGTTGTCATTTACATTCCTTTACTTTTCTGCATCTAACTCACTAAATTCTAACACTTAATATTATTGTTGAGTTAACAGATCCTTCGAGATTAACTATTCCGCTATATACTTGTTCTAACAATTTGTTCAAGTGTGTCTCAAAGTTTTTCTCTCAACAATTGGTATCAGAGCCATAGTGGTTGCTTTTTGAAAATCGGAACTCTGATTTTTCGAAGAGCCTTCTATACCACTAAAGCGCATTTCCAAAAAAAATTAAAAAAATCTTCAAAATGGCACAATCGTTATCACTGAATGTCTCCAACAGTGTTGGTGGTTCTAATCGAGCCCCAATATTGGTGGCGAATGAGTACCATCACTGGTCTCAAAGGATGGAAAGATATCTTAGACGACTTGGTAGAGATGTTTGGCGTTCTACAAAAGAAGGACCACATGTTCCAGTCCTCACACCAGTCCAAACTGATGGAGCCACAGCAAGACAAGGAGGAGGTCAACCAGCTTTGAACTGTCCCACTAAAGATGATCTCGACAAGATGGAAAATGATGCTATTGCCTTTTATGAAATCTCTTGCAGAGTTTCTCCTGTCAACTTCGACATCATCATAAATTGAAAATCAGCAAAAGAGATCTGGGATGTTCTCAAAAACTTGTACGAAGGTTCAGAGCAGGCTCAAGACAAGAAGCTCACTACGGCCCTCAATGAATTCAACAACTTCAAAGCTCACTCCGGTGAAAGTTTGGAAGACTCTTTTAAGAGATTCAACTTGATTGTCACAAAACTGTCCAATGCAGGCACCGTCCGCAGCAATCATGAAACAAACCTACAGTTCCTTAATGGCTTGGGAAGACATTGGACAACCGCCAAAATGATTGTTCAAGGAGATAGGAAGATTCACTCGTTGTCCCTCTATAAGCTCTATGGAGAGTTGCAAGCTCAAGAGTCCACTGTACTCAAGGACTGCTCAGACTTCGGAGGTCCACTTGCTTTTGTAGAACAATCGCATCACACTCAAACTTATCCCACTTCATATGACTCATCACCTCAGTCATATGAAGCAGACTTAGAATATGATGATGAAGAAGAGTTTCAAAATGCCATTGCCCATGTTAGTCAGAAATTCAATCGCTTACCACCTTCATTTCGTAAAAAACAACAGTACAACCGACCACCTTTCAACCGTAACTTTCAAAACAATCACTTTCTTTCCACCAAGAATCCTCTCCCTCCACCGCAGCCTTAGCAAACACAGTCTAAAGATGTACCACCGCAGCCTCAACCAACTAATTCTGGTACCTCTTTAGAAGACAAAAGTGACATTGTTATATGTCACAAGTGCAACAAAAAAACCATCTTGCTAAGGATTGTAAGGCAAACGTAGTGAAAGAGAGAGCCTTCTATCTCAGAATGGCTCAAGAACTGGAGGACAAAGAAAAGGGAAAAGGCTACGTTACTCAAGTGAAAAGAAATCATCAAGTGTGGTCATCCGGAGACGAAGATGAAGACGACCGCAGTAAAGGAGAAGACAAGATCTGTATGATGCCAACTGCTGATGAAGACGGCTCAACCAAGCTAAAGAAGAACCATTGCTATATGGAGAAAGATGGAACTCTCAGCATTGTGGAACAGGTAAAACTTATGATTCAAACTTTAAATTATAGCATGCACAACTGTCAAACTTACTTGGACACACTTAATGACACATGTGTTGCCATCCTTACAGACTACAATAAAGCCTTAGATGAGAAGAACATCGCTTCGCAGGAGATGTTCCACGTTAGAGGACGTTTGGACAATAAGAGACTCAAAATGGCAATGTTAGAGAAGGACTTGATGCTAGAAAAAGATGCTAGGATGTTAAGCAAAACACAATTAGAAATAGCTTTAAATCAGAGAGATTTAGCACAGGATGAAATTGTACACTTAAATCTTTTAATTGAAAAGCTTTTTAATGAAACCGAGGCCATTGAGAATCTTGTTAATAATGGGAATGTTGATAAAACTTTTAACTCGGGTTGGTCCAATGGGTATCCAACCGTAACGGACACCTCACCTCGATTCACACCGGAACATCCATATGTCCCTCCAAACCACAATTTCTTCTTCCCAGTCAATGACAAAACATTTTCGGAGGATATCCAAGCTCATTTTGGTGAACTCCATGATCTGAGTAATAACTGTGTTATCGAGGAAATTCTCCCTGAATTTTCTAATCATGTTGATAACATAGATCACTCTGATTCTCAGACATCATCCGTAGCCGATGAGGAAATTGTTGTAGAAAGTCCTAAAGTCTCATTAGACTTCCCATCTCTGGAGTCTGACTGCAGTGTTCCGAACCGCAGTCATGAACTGCAAACCGTCCCATTACCCAGTAACAATTGTCCCACTAAAGTGTCCACGAAGACTTACTCTGCGGTTGTCCAAAGCTCTACACTGTAGACCATCGTCAAAAGTTATGTGACTATTGAACCAATTAATCATGAATTACCGATCAAAAATTTTGAATTTGGTCAATGTTCTCAAAGTCCTGACTTCTCCAGTTGGGATGAATCAAGTCCGTGTTTTTCAAAATCTCCAAAAGATTTAAGGAAACCGTAATTAAATGTCACTGAGTGTTGTTCTCCTAAGAACGAAGCAAAAAGAGATTTTAAATATGAATTTCGTTCCCGTAGGAAGCAACGGGAAATTCATTCAAAACGAAAGAAATTTGTAAAATATCCCAAGTCAAAGAGCCCGGAAAAACTTGTTTTCTCAAATTATCATTTCAAATCAACTGTTTTCAAGAAAACAAAAGAGAAGGAGTTTACTGTTTCTGACATTGCTCAAAAATCACCTGACTCTAAGGATAAGTCTTTTCGATCAAATGGTTTTCAGGTCTATTCATTAGACAATCCAAAATGGAAAGGTATTCTACCTACTCCGACTCTTCCAAAGTCACTTTCAAAAACTCAAAAATGGAAAGGAATTTTGCCAACTCCGGCACTCAAAAGGTCACCTTAAGAGTTTACGAAATCACCTCACAAAATGCCTGCACGTGTCTACACACCTGCAAGACCTGCAAAAAACACCTTTTCAAAACACACAAACAAAAGGGTAAAATCTTACAATCCTCAGATTGAACAAAAGCATACTTTTTCTTCAAAACAACAGACTAAGCCAAATCTCCGGGGAAATGATAAAAAGTTCACGTGTCAATGTCAATGTCAAAAGATCTACTCTCATGACAAATCTCATCGTTCTCAAAAGACTCGTAACTATCCACAATTTCACAAAGCTCCAAAATATCTCAAACACCCAGGACTGGGCTTGAAAGTTGACTTAAAACCTGTCCCTGCCACATCACATCATGCACCGATTAATACCTCGTATGTGACTCCAGGCTCCAAATTCGCTTGGGTGCCCAAATTAACCACTTAATTTCTGTAGGCATTGTGCAAGGAGGATCTAGAAGAAGAATGGTTGATCGATAGTTCCTGCTCCTTGCACATGACCGGAAAGTTAGAATACCTTCGGGATTTCAGGCCTATATGCAATGGTGGAAATCTTACATTCGGCAACAATGCAAATGGAATCATCCGAGGTTATGGTGTACTCACTACAGGGAACTTTTCAATTCAGAAGGTTGCTTATGTAGAAAGCCTTAAACACAATCTTATCAGTGTTGGCCGACTATGTAAGGCAGGCGATCGAGTTGAGTTTGATGATCAATTTTCTTACGTTATCACGAGTGATAAAAGTACCTGCTTGATCAATTCACGATCCGAGGGCACCATGTATCCTTTGGATGTCTCTCTCATCATTGGAAAACCGCAGTTGTGTTTTCTCTCTAAAGTTGTATCCAAAGTTAGCTGGTTATGGAACTGCAAGCTCGCTCATCTCAACTTCAAGTATATCAACACCTTGGTTACTGGAGAACTGGTCAGAGGATTACCCATTCTCAAGTTCAGCAATGACACTCTATGTCCTGCTTGTGAATGTGGTAAGCAGTCCAAGGCAAGTCACCCCATGGTGATTGATTCGTCAATATCTAAACCACTTAAACTTATACACATTGATCTCTGCGGTCCATCAACCGTAGCCAGTCTTCATCACAAAAAGTACATACTGGTTATAGTTGATGACTTCACTCGCTTCACTTGGGTATTCTTCCTCAGACTCAAATCAGAAACACCGCAGATTCTCATCAACTTCATCAAAGAGATAGAACTTCAGATCAAACTTCCTGTAAGATGCATCCGCAGTGATAATGGCACTGAATTCACTAATCATCCTCTAAACAACTTCTTGGTGTCAAAAGGTATCTCTCATAACTTTTCAGCTCCGTATACACCTCAACAAAATGGTGTAGTAGAGCGAAGGAACCGCACTCTTGTCAAAGCAGCTAGATCCATGCTCAACTTCGCACACCTTCCTCTTTACTTTTGGGCTGAAGCTGTAGCAACTGCATGATTTGTTCAAAACCGAATCATCGTGTGCAAATGCCTCAATAAAACACCATATGAGGGTCTCAACAACCAAAAACCAAATGTTCGTTTCTTTCACATCTTTGGGTGTAGATGTTTTGTGATCAATAACAGAGATCAACTTAACAAATTTGCACTGAAGTCCGATGAAGGCATTTTTCTTGGCTACTCTACAGACAAGGTTGCCTATCGGGTCCTTATCAGAAGTACGAGGCTTATCATTGAAAGCTTCGATGTGAAGTTCGATGACGCTTACATCCGCAACACCTCTCCATCTATTGAAACCACTGCCATCATGGAAAGCAACATTCCTGCTTCTTCAGGTCCTCTAAACCTGGTTGAGGTCAATTATGATGATCTTTTTGACCCTGTTGAAACTGCAAATCTATCTGAAGTTCTTGTGTCACCAACTGCTCCACAACAACACGTTGATGTTTTTGGTCCATCTCTATCCGAAGTAGGATCTCTCAATACTTTCACCACTCCGATTGAGGGGGAAAGCTCTACTCCAGATCAAACAACAACCATTGAGGTTCCAGTATTTGATGATGCTCAAGCTCCTCTTCCTAAAGGATCACTAGCATCAAACGTATCTTCGGATTCGGATGATGAAATCATAGAGACCATTGACACTCGAACCGACTCAAGGATCATTTCTCTCCCATCAGTAGTCCAGGGAGAACCTTCTCAGGTTCCAGAGGAACTCTCATTAGCAATCGAGGGGGAACCTCCCCAAACTACTCAAGAAAATGTCATTTTCGCTCCAACAAGTCAAGATGATTTCGCAGGCTGTTCACAAATCCAGGGGGAACTTCCTTCCCCATCTAAAGCAACCACTGATATTGAAAACATTCCTTCTACCGCAGCTGTTGACCATCTGATGCCTCGTCTACACGTATGGATGAAGGATCACCCACCAAGTCAAATTATTGGCAACCCATCCGCTGGTATCCAAACTTGATATGCCAAAGATTTATCTGATCATTGTCACTATGCAGCATTCATGTCCGCAGTCGATCCTCAATCTATCAATGAAGCGTTATTGGAACCAGATTAGATTTCTGCAATGCAAGAAGAAATGGAAGAATTTGAAAGAAACAAAGTGTGGCAACTTGTTCCTATTCCACAAGGCCATACTATTGTTGGTACAAGATGGGTGTTCAAAAGCAAGTTAGATGAATCTGGTGCGGTTATCATAAATAAGGCAAGACTAGTTGCAAAATGGTATAGTCAACTGGAAGGCGTTGACTACAATGAAACATATGCTCCTTTGGCTAGAATGGAAGCAATTCGAATCTTTTTAGCATATGCTGCCCACAAAAACATCAAGGTACACCAAATGGATGTTAAAAGTGCCTTTCTCAATGGGGAATTGAAAGAAGAGGTTTATTTGCAACAACCTCCCAGTTTTGAAAATATTGAATTCCCTGACCACTGCTACAAGCTTCAAAAAGTAGTCTATAGTTTGAAGCAAGCTCCAAGAGCTTGGTATGAGACTCATTCTGAATTTCTAGTCTCTTCAGGCTACAAAAGATGAGTGATTGATCCCATGCTATTTAGAAAAGCAAATGGTTCTCACCTTATGCTTGTACAAATATATGTGGATGATATCATCTTCGGATCGTCTGATCAAGGAATGGTGGATGAATTTGCTAAGCTCATGACAACCAAATTCCAAATGAGCATGAATAGAGAGATTAATTTCTTTCTAGGTCTTCAAGTCAAACAAATTCAACAAGGGATATTCATTCATCAAGAGAAATACACCACTGAACTTGTAACGAAATACTCTATGGACAACTGCTCCTCTGCTAAGGTCCCTATGGCCTTCGGATATAAGATCTTTGCTGATCCCTCTGGCGAATCTGTGGATCACAAGACTTATAGAGGTATCATTGGGTCTCTAATGTATCTCACCGCAAGCCGACCGGACATTGTCTTTGCTACTGGTGTCTGTGCAAGTTATCAGGCTGACCCAAAAGTGTCACAAATGACCGCAGCCAAACAAATTCTTCGGTACCTGAAAGGAAGCAAATCTCTTGTTCTATGATACCCCGCAGGCAATGACTTCAGTCTTCAAGCGTTTACCGATGCGGATCATGCTGGATGCAAACTTGATCGAAAAAGTACATCTGGTGGATGTCAATTTTTGGGAGGTAGACTTATCAGCTGGTCCTTAAGAAAATAAAGATGTGTTTCTTTGTCTACCGCAGAAGCAGAATATGTGGCCGCAGCCAGTTGTTGTTCTCAAGTCCTTTGGATGAAGACACAACTGTTAGACTATGGATACATAATGTTGCGGATACCAATATATTGTGACTCTGAAAGTGCCATAGCGATTTCTCATAATCCTATTCAGCACTCCAAGATGAAACATATTGAACTACGGTATCATTTCATCAAAGACCACATTTTGAAAGGTAACATCGAACTCATCTTTGTCTCTACTCATGAAGAGATTACTGATGTCTTTACAAAAGCATTTAACTCTACCAAACTCAATGCGTTCTTACAAATGTTAGGGATGATGAATCTGGACCCCCAATTCTTCTAGAATTGATAGGTACCGCAGACCTTCTTGGTCTCCGTTGCGGTTATAGATGAAAGACACTTATCACAGATGGTTATGGTACACTCTGTGTACCACAGTCAATGTACCGCAACCATATATTATATCTATCTTTCATGGGTCTTTCTTGTTTGTTGTTACTAACTTTTGTACAAGTGCTCTTCTCAGTTTCTCCTGCTGCAGTCATCCGCAATGCCAAGAAAACCATCCGCAGTGATGTGTTCGTCCGCAGTCACATTAATTGTTTTACAGACGGTTCATTTCTTTTTGAAAAACAAAAATAGTGTGCTATTTAATGATTCTTCATTAAATAAAACATTAAATAAAAACATTCGTTTGAGAAACTGTCACATTCTTTTCTTCCAAAAACCTAGTGTCAGACCTATTTTAGGTATGATAATAAAATAAAAGATTTTCCAAATCAAATCCTCTAAAATGTCTTTTCGTATTACCCCAAACCATCCCATCCGTTAAAATTTCTACTTTATCTAACGGATTTTTCTCAACCCCCCCCCCCTCCACACGTTCTCAAGACGTGATTTTACATCTGACATTTCATTAAATGCAGAGTTCTTTTTAGTTAATCCCAATTTTAATCTTTATCCTTTTTTTGTCAATTTGTGGTTAACATTAAAAGACGCTCATCCAAAGTTAAACCCAAACGTTTTTACCCAATTTTAATCTTCTTCACAAGAATCTTTTACGCTCTCAAAACCCTTGATCTCTCTCTGCATTATTCATGCTCTTATCAACTCAACAATGGTGAAATCCGGTGCTTCCAAGAAACAAACAAAAGCCTCTAGATCAGTAAACCCAACTGGTTCAGATTCTCCCACAATTGCCTCGAGCAATTTCCGAGCTTTTTTCGATGATCAACCCACATACAATGCACCAACAAAATTGATGATCAAGTTCTTGAGGAATCATCCCCTGTCTGGACCTTTTAATGCATTCACATACATTGTTCCTCTTTCCACTCTCTTCAAGTGTGCCTTTTCTGCATATCGCTCAGTCGATAACCCTCAAGAAGTCCACCTAAACCTTGTTAATGATTCCTTGGTCATCCTGACCAAAGAAAAGTTTCTTTCAGCCATTAATCTTCCGATTCATCCCTCCATCAAGTTTTTCACACCATCGATGGCAAACATCACCTCTGCACTATATCAAATGGGCTATCAGAAGCCGATCAAAGGAATTGGTGAGTTCAAGAAGAACCAATTGCCTGCGGTCTGGCAGTTTGTGTGTCACTTCATCATCCGCAGTCTGTCCGACAGAACCGGAGGCACAGACAATATGGGCTAAAAGTTGTTAGAACTGGTTTGGAGCATCTTCACAGGCCGCGATGTGAACTACGGTCAAATTCTTTGGGATGATTTTCTATAATACATTCCCAAGGAGAGCCCAAGGCAGAATCTATCCGAGCTTACTTTTACACGATTCTGGTCTCTGTGCATATCTGACTTTATGCGGATGCCAAGACTGATATGGGTGAGGACATCAATTTCTTCGTCACCAAAGACTTAAAAAGGTACAACCCTTCCTCTGATCAAACTATTTTTGGTCCCATCCGCAGACTCCCTACACACATTCTTTCTTCTCTTGGTCTCGAGACTGCTGATGTCTTAGATCACATAGAGGCTACAGAAGGTATTGAATCATACCTTCCTACCCCACCTCTCCTATCCGCAGCCTTAAACCCTGAAGGTACTGCAGTCCCTTCCTCTACCACTCTTTCTAATGTCTCTCAGAGACACAAACATAAGGTTTCTTCTCTCCATGGTCCCCGCACCTCAAAGAAATCTAGCACTCCCAAAAAGGATGCCCCCAAATCATCCAACCCTCAAAGAAACGAAAAACTCCACCCGCAGCCAAAACTGTTGAACCAAGTCACCATCACTCTAACAGTGACTCAGAAGAGGATAACCAACCCATCTCTATCCTCAAGAAACAAAAAGCTGGTCCCACTAGCCAAATGCATGACCGGACCGATACCTCAGTCTCTCAACAGGCTCCGGTAGTCCTTGGGATGCCTGCACATCCATTTGACAACACCATCCTTTTCCTTTCAAACTTAGAAAGTGAGTCTGAATCACAACAAAGAGGAGACTCTCCTCCAGTACATTCCCAAAGGGATAATACTGGTTCTCGCCCTAAAGTCTCCAGGGCTTCCCGACTGCATATTTTTTCATCCGAGGAGTTGAACTCCATCCTGTTGAAAGTCACCCATACACTCCGAACACAGTCCCATCCGCAGGGCACTTCATCTGCCTTTGCCAGAACTAAGCTGAGGCCAAACTTGACCACGGGTCAAGGAGACCAAGGAAGCTCAGGAAATCCTACTCTGCTTACCTTACAATCAGTTGGTTTAGGTACGGTGAGCACAAATGTGCAAGGATCCGTGAACCCAAAGGACACCTTGGTGCGATTTATAGGAATTTACGGAGAAGACTCTAATGATTCTTGGAGCAGATATCAACCCTCTAACGAGGCTGAAGCGAAGAAATATGCCGCTTTTCGTAGGGAATTTCAAGCTCGCAAGGATCAGCAAATCAAGCAACAACAGCTCAAGGAACAGGAAATTCAAGCCAAGGCCAAGTATTGGGCAGATGCCATAAATAATGCCAATACCGTAGCTACCATCCCGAAGGTTCAAGAATGGATGTCCGCAATGACAGAAAAAGTTTAACAAGCTCAACAAACTGCTGCTGATCAACATGTTTCTCAACCTCCCCCTTCTCCCCCTGCTGCAGGTTCACAAGATGAAGAAGCTGAAATCGAAGTGAGCTCTGCTTCCATTTTTGGCTTCGATGATGATGAAACACAAGAGGTAAACAAACCCTCTCCTTCTGATGACGATCTGATGATGTTTGATGAAGATGAAGAATCCAGTGGTTTACATCACTCCACTTCTAAGCCAAAAGAATAGAAGAAGAAGAAAAAGCAAGCAGTCACAAGAAAAGAATTCCGCGGTCTTCAGGCTAAGGTTGATCAAACCTTAGTTGCGGTCAAGCCAAATCAACCGCAACCAGAAGATAGCCCGGGACCGCAGTCCCTGATGGAAAGAATAGAAAGATTGGAAACCAGAGAGCGAATGGATGTGGAGCGTATCTCTCTGAAAACTGAAATGGGAATCAGATCACTTGAAAACAATCGTCAAGCTGATCACAAGGAGTTTATGGTTGCTGCGGAACGCCTCATCTCTGAGGTTACCGCAATCAAAACTGACCTTCAAGCAGCCATTGCGGATCAGGCTTCACATTCTGATAAGTTGATTGCTGAAACTCATACTGCCTATGAGTCCGCAATCTCCGTTCTCCAAACAACAATCAACAGAATGCAACGATCACTTTCTACCAACTTCCATGGGCCGGAAATTCTCCAAATCACCAAGGAGATTCATAAACTACTCTTCAATCCCTCCATTCCCAACAATCAACATTTGGCAGACGCCCTCAAAGCACAATTCCGAATAGTTTTTGACAAGGTTGATGGCCTTCGTCAATGGCTTGAGGAGGCTCTGGGTCTGTACTCCTCGAGAGGGGGAAGTGAAGAAGTCCATCATTCCAACCAATCCCCTTCACATCATCAAACTTCCCCGGGCTCTACTGAAAAAAAATTCCCACTCCGCAACCATCTCATCATACTCCACCTCACAAATCCCCTCCTCAAATTGACATTACTCCTGAAAAACCAAAGACTCCCCCGCACTTCAAGAATCTGGAGGAGTATATGTCTTTTCCCAGCATAAACGACTCTCCTGCCACTGCTCAAAGAAAAAGTGATTAGAGAGCAGCCAAGCTTGCTGAAGAAGTATGGCGACTTTGCGGGTTCGACACAACTATGGATGAATCCTTGATAAACTCTTGGATCAATCCACACTGTTAGGTCCAGAAGGTGTTGCGTCTTGGGCTTGATATTTAGTCCATTTAATCTCCGGTATGGGCCTGTCCATCCGTGAGTTATTTTGTAGGGTTTTATATTTATAGATGCTTGCATGCATCCTAGAACGTAGGATTTGAGAGAGAATTTAATAATGTTCATTGTTCTTATATTTTGTAACCCTAATATTCTCTACAGCGGAAGTTCTTCATTGAGCTCTGCTGAGGATTGAATCAATTGAATCATTCGACACATTCAGATTCATTCTTGTGCTTTATCTTACTATTTTTCGCTTTCTTGATTTACCTGTTATAAGATCTAATCGATCAAAGAGTTTTATAAACTCATCAATTGGTATCAGAGCAGGAGGCTGTGTAATTCATACACATCTCTTCTGTGAAAGAAGTGATTAGGGTTTATTCCGCATTGACTGATATTTATTGAGCCGTCACGCCATAATTGACGTATCTCATTATTTATTCGTTTTGCCCTAATATTACATATTACAAGTCTGATCTTGCAACAGGTTAAATGATCAAGCATGGACGGTTCTCAATCTAATCCTATCAACATCTCAAACAATATTGGATCTACAACAAAGATTCCAATTCTATACACTCAAGATTACGTGGTTTGGGCGCATCATTTCGAAGACTACGTCATCGGATCTGAAGATAATGGGTATCTAATATGGGAAGCCATTGTGTCTGGACCATTTGCTCATTCAGGAACATCCAGAATTATTAAAAATCAGAAGGAGTATAATGATATGTTAAAAGATATGAAAGACGTCGCTCAGGACGAAAAGGAGAAATTTCAGTGCAACATCAAAGAATTGAGGCTGATTCGATTCGCTCTTCAATCTGACACATTTAGATTGGTGAGCTCATGCAGTACTGCTAAAGAAATCTAGGATCGGCTGCAAGAGGTGTATTCCACAGATGAAGATTTGGAGCATTCAATTCAGACCTTGCTTTTGTCTGAGTTTGGAGAGTTCAAGCAAACTCCTAATGAGTCCGTTACACAGACGTTTGATCACTTCAATCATCTTCTCAGCAAGATGATCAAACATGATATCGAAAGGAAGCTTATTGAACAGAAGGTTACTTTTCTGAATGGCTTAAGATCTGAATGGAGAGTTGTTGTGTCTACAGTTAAAGCACACGGGCAGTTCAAATCATATTCACTGGCGAAACTGGTGGGAATTCTGAAATCCCAAGAAAAGATAGTGATGCAAGAGAAGAGTGTAGTCTCAAACTTGGGGTCCTTGGCCCTCCTGTCTAAAAGTAAGAATGCAGTAGAAGACGAAGATCTGAACCTGGAGGACTATAATCTAACTTCAGAAGATTATGCTATGATGGTGTCCATTCCCAAAAGGTTCATCAAGAAGAAGTTTCCTACCAATAAGTACCGAAATTGGCAGGGAAACTACAGTTCTTAAAAACTAAGGGAGGAGCCGAAGACTGAAGAACCAAAGAAAGAGGTGAAGGTTGAAGTGGATTCTGGTGTCCGCTGTTATTACTGTGGAGGAAAGAATCATTACGCCAAAGATTGTGTTTTGAAGAAAATGACAGAGAAAGATGAGGAGAAAGATGAAGAGGCAATCCTTATGAAAAAACTGGAGGAGATGAAAAGGAAGAAAGCTGCTACTAATCCCTCTATGAATGCTCTTATTATACAGGGTTCAGCAGAGGATGACAAGTTCGGTGGCGTACAGGTGTGTTCGACCGACTCAGAAGATGATGAGGTGAGAAAGCCTTTTCATGGAAAGGCTTATGTCGCAAGAGGTGGTGAAAGCAGTGGAAAGTGTCTGATGGTGACTGACGTATCTCACATGAGGGGATATAATACTGATGTTGGAAATAAAGACACCAAGGAGCGAGAGGACTTGTGCTTCACAGCAAAACCTCTCAATGTGCAGATCAGTGAACTTGATGAACTGATCAAGAAGGTACAATCTCTTTTTATTTCGTTCAAAATTCCACATAAATCATATGAAAAGGAATTAAATAAGCAGGGTGTCATAAATTCTAACCTAACTGACCAAATAAGCAGGGTGTCATCCAAGAGTGAGGAGCGAAGGATGTGGATTGAGCAGAAGGAGTTAGAGATCATTAACACGAGAGATGAAAACATTTATTTACAAAGAGACAATTTGAAATTGTTAAAACAAAGGAATGTTTTTTGTTTAATCGCTAAAAGGCTTTATGCTAACATTACTCAACTGCATCTGAATTGTGAAATAGGGCAGAAGATACGTCACATGATTCTACCCTTCCTTGAGTTTAAGGAGGATGAAATCGATGCCGAAGCATACAACTGTGAAAGTGTTGTATCTCCCGATGATGTGAATCCAACTTATATGTATGGTCTGGACAAAATAGAATCTTTTATAAAGTCCAAAGACCATAAGGACATGCTTAAAGATCTTCTGGATGAAAATGATAAGGTGAAAGTCAAGACCAAAACCAAACAAAAATTCGACTCATTGAGTGCCAACTTAAGTTCAGAAAACAAAATTGATGTTGAAAACGCATCTGAACTTAATGAGGACGATGATATGAGTGAAATTTTTGTAGAGGATGAAGTCGACTGTTCTGAGTTTCTCAAGAGCGAACCTGTAAACCACAAAAACCTAATTTCCGAAAATTATGTAGAATTCGCTCGCTTGTCCAAATCTAAGTCCCCAGTCCTTAAAGAAAAAGTTGTTGTGTTTCAGAAGGTTAGAACTACTCCAAATCAGGTATATAAAGTCACAGGAGTAACCGAACATCAAACAGTTGAACTCGTTGCCATGGTGAACGAAGACAATGCAGATGGATGTGATGAGTTTTCTGGTTAGCTCCTATAGATAATGCAGACGAAACAGTTGGTCTGTCAGAGCGAACGTCCTGGAAAACCAAAGGAAGATATGTACCAGAGCCGCTGAATAAGCCTGACAACTTTGACGTGCCAAGTACAAGTAGCACAAAAGTAATACCTGTAGAAGAAGTCACCTCCACAAGCAAAACCTCATCTATGAAGAGTGAACCGGCTGTCAAGAAGCTAAAACAAAAAGCTAATATCCATAGACAACCGAAACAGGTGAAAAATCAAAAGCAGCAGAGAAACCTGAGATACAAAAAGAATCTTTCAGAGCGAAAGCAGTTTTGGCACTCTCAAAATGCTCACTTCTCTTATCCTAATAAAGATTCAAAGTCAGGGAAAAAGACTTTCGGGCCACATGAAGAACAGAACCAAAATGAGAGGTTCGGTCCTGAGAACGACAAGAACCGAAATGATAGGTTCGGTCCTGAAAGCGACAAGAGCCGAAAAGATAGGTTCGGTCCTGAAAGCAACAAGAACCAAAAGGAGAGGTTCGGTCCTGAGAGCAACAAGAACCGAAAGGATAGGTTCGGTCCGATCAACAACACTCAAAAATCCAACTTCGGCTCATCAGTAAGTAGCTACCAAAGGTCCAGGTTTGGTCCCTCCAATGACCATAAACAAAAGGGTCATTTCGAACCTCAAGTCAGAAAAAATTCCCATTCTAAATTATCTTTTTCTAATTCTTCTCATTCTCAATTCTCTTCTAAACCCAATTCTGTTCCTGCACAAAATTCAAAATCATCAATGAACTTGAAAGGAAAATCGAAGATTTCCTCAGTCAAGGAAGACCAAAAGCAGACTAATGCCCAAACACCAAAATCTGAAACCAAAACGACTGCAGCTAACCCTAACAAAATCAAAGTGTTTACTATTAAAAGAAAAGATGAAACAACATTAATAAAACGAACATATCTTGTTGATGTTTCTCTTACTATTCCTATTCCTGTGAAAAGCTCACGTGGACCCAAGAAACTTTGGGTTCCTAAATCTGCTTAATTTTTGCAGGTGATTAGTGACGAGCAGTTTGATGAAGAATGGTACATTGACAGTGGTTGCTCATGTCACATGACAGGAAGGAAGGAAGAGCTGAGGGAGTTTCGATCTCTTCAAAATGGTGGCAATGTCAAGTTTGGTAACAACTCCTATGGAACGATAAAGGGTTATGGGATGATAACCAATGGAGACTTCACAATAATAAAGGTGGCTTACGTTGAAGGATTGCAGCATAATCTCATCAGTGTATCTCAACTGGTGGGCGGTACCGGTGTCAAAGTTTCGTTTGACGATGAAGGTTCAGAAATTATAGAGAAGAAATCCAACAAGGTCATCCTCAAATCAGACCAAAAAGGCGAAATGTTTCCTCTAAATCTCAAACCAATCAAATGAAATCTAGCTATATGTCTTTTGTCCAAAGCTCATTCTGACGAAAGCTGGTTGTGGCACCGAAGGCTCTCATATCTCAACTTTAAAGACATCAACAAGCTTGTCACCGGAGGTCATGTTCGGGGTCTTCCCTTGCTCAAGTTTGATCGAGAACACTTGTGCGCTGCATGTGAAATGGGGAAACAAAGTCGTCAAAGTCACCCATTAATTATAAACACAAAAGATGTTCAACACTTGAGTTGCTTCACATCGACTTGTGTGGTCCATCATCAATCGAAAGCATTGGCGGTAGCAAGTATATTCTTGTTATTGTTGACGATTTCTCACGTTTTACATGGGTGTTCTTTCTGAAGCACAAATATGAGGCTACTCCTAAACTAAAGATGTTTATCAAGCAGGTTGAAGTGCAACTAAGAAAAGTCGTTCGCAACATTAGGAGCGACAATGGACTGGAGTTCAAGAACAAAGAATTGGAAGACTTTTTGGCAGAAAAAGGAACCAGTCACAACTTCTCTGCCCCCTACACGCCTCAACAGAACGGAATTGTCGAAAGGCGAAACCAATCCTTGTGTGAGGCGGCCCGAACTATGCTAAGTTTCGCTTCTCTTCCCTTATATTTCTGGGCTGATGCTATTGCTGCGGCATGTTTTACCCTGAATAGGTCTTATCTCAACAAGCGCTTCTCTCTTACTCCTTATGAGATCATCAATAACAGGAAGCCGAACGTAAAATTCTTCCATGTGTTCGGCTCACGATGTTTCATCTTCAAGTCCAAAGAACATCGTAACAAGTTTGACGTTAAAGCTGATGAAGGAATTTTTCTGGGATATTCTCTTACTTCAAAAGCATACCGGGTTTTAAATAAGCGTTCTAGAAAGATTGAAGAAACATATTATGTGACTTTCGATGATAGCTACGTCAAGAAGCTAAAGACTACTGAAGGAGCAATTGGAGAGATTTTCTCTCAAACAAGTCAAGTCACAGCCACGATTGCTAATTTGTTCGATCAGTTTGTGGACTTATTCGATGAACCTGAGAAAGCTACTCTCTCGGAAGCCAAGGCAGCAGACAACAAAATCGATCATCTAAAACAAATTGTCGAAGATGCAGCCAAACAAATGGGTGAAGGAGAATAAGTTCCAAACGAACCTCCTTAGCACGGCACTTCAGTTGAGGGGGAGAATCCATTTTCTTCAAATCAACCGAACTCACTCTTTCAGGGGGAGAATTCTATTCTTGTAGCACCCGAAAGCTCTGCTACACCCGAAAGTCCTGTAGCACCCGAAAGCTCAACTACACCCGAAAGTCCTGTAGCACCAGAAAGTCCAGCTACACCTGAGAGTTCTGTTGCACCCGAAGGTACAAACCAACCTGAAAATCAAAGAGATTCATCAGTCGAGGGGGAGAATTCCGATATGTTCTACGATGACGATAGTCAATCTGAATTGGAAGAAATGGTCAACGCCAAATTGGATCCATCTTATGATCCAAATTATCCTCCTCTTATTAAATGGACCAAAGATCATTCTGTATCTCAGATAGTGGGTAATGTCTCTGAAAAGGTCCTGGCCCAATCCCAACTGAAGGCAAAGCAATCATCTCTATTCTTCAAAGTAGAGTTCTGCATGTATAATTCTTTCGTATCCAAAGTTGAGCCGAAGACAGTTAACACGGCTCTTGATCATTCTGATTGGGTTCAAGCATTGCAAGATGAACTCAATGAGTTTGAAAGAAACAAGGTATGGCTCCTTATTCCAACACCTAAAGATGCCTCAGTCGTTGGTCTCAAATGGGTATTTAGAAACAAAATGGACAAGGAGGGTAATGTAATTCGAAATAAAGCTCGTCTCGTGGTGAAAGGATACTGCCAGGAAGAAGGAATTGATTACGAAGAAACTTTTGCTCCGGTAGCAAGGCTAGAATATGTTCGAATATTTCTGGCCTATGTTGCACACAAGAACTTCGAGGTCTACCAAATGGATGTAAAATGCGCCTTTCTGAACGGAGAACTTGAAGAAACAGTTTACGTGGAGCAACCTCCTGGTTTTGTGAATAAAAAGCATCCAAATCACTGTTATATTCTAGACAAGGCAGTTTACGGTCTGAAACAAGCACCTAGGGCATGGTATGAAACGCTAACTAAGTTCTTAAAGATGTCAAAATTCAAACAAGGTTCGGTTGACCCAACCTTCTTTCGTAAGAAGGAAGGTAACCACCTTATGATTGTTCAAATCTATGTCGATGATATCATCTTTGGCTCAACGAATCCTAGCTTAACAGCTGAATTCAGAAAGTTGATGGAGAATAAATTTGAAATGAGCTCAATGGGTCCGATTAACTTTTTCCTTGGTTTAAATATTAGACAGGGACCCGAAGGCATCTTTATCAACCAGGAAGCATACACCAAGACTCTTCTTTCTAAATTCAGCATCATGGGAGACTCAAAGGTCAAAGTTCCAATGGCATTCGGCACCAAGCTCACACCATCCTTGGAAAAACCGGTAGTCGATATAACGTTATACTGCCAGATGATTGGTTCCTTGATGTACCTCACCGCTAGCAGGCCCAATACAATGTTTTTTGTGTGTTATTGTGCTAGGTTTCAGGCGAATCCTCGTGAACCACATATGCTAGCAGTGAAAAACATACTTCGTTATCTGAAACGAACCACCTCCCTCGGTCTATGGTATCCATCAAACTCAGGTTTCTTTGTTCAAGCCTACTCAGATGCAGACCTTGGAGGATGTGGTTTAGACAGGAAAAGCACCACAGGAGGCTGCCAATTCTGAGATGGGAAGTTGGTTAGCTGGCAATCAAAGAAACAGACATGTGTTTCTCTGTCTACAGTCGAAGCAGAGTACATTGCAGCTGCCTCCTGTGCATCTCAAGTGATTTGGATCCAAAGCCAGCTCCGTGATTATGGACTCAATATGAAAAAGATCCCACTATATTGCGATTCAGAAAGTGCAATTAGGATCTGCCATAACCCAGTGCAACACTCCAAGACCAAGCATATAGCACTGAGGTATCACTTTATTAAGGATCATGTGGAAGATGGAAACGTCGAAATTCACTTTGTTCGAACCACTGATCAACTGGCCGATATCTTCACCAAAGCTCTTCCTGAAGCAAGTTTCAATAAAATTCTACAAGGGCTAGGAATGATGGAATCGGAGTCAGTACCAAAAACTACTTCTCAAAAAAAAAAGTCGGAAGCGAAATGAACCGAACGTTCGGGTTCGGTTCACGTGTGTGCCGAAATGAACAGAACGCTCTGGTTCGGTCCTATTCTCTTATCATCGCTTATCACTCAAAGGTAGTTTCTTTGGTTGTAAACCTTTTGTATCCTTTTCTCAATTTCATCTCTCTTATTTTCAAAGTCTTTTTTCTTTTTCAAATTCATTTTTTTGCAATCGAAATAGACCGAACGCTCGGATTCGGTTCCAAATTTTTTGTGTCTGTTTTTTTTATTTTTTTTTATTTTTCTTTCTTTAAATCAAAATTTCCAAAAAAAATTTTAACATCAAAAACTCCAAAAACATTTTTTTATTATTTGTGTTCGTTCATATTTTTTTGTGTGGATATTTGTGGGGAAATTATTTTATTAGTTAAGTGTCCCTAGAAGCATGATGTTGTATGTGTCCAAAGCCTCACCTGATTCTGAATAATAGCTTTACTGACTTGGTATATACAAACCTTGTCTTCCCAATTAGGCTTTTATATTTATTTTAATCATGAGCTACCTTACTCTCTTCTCACATGAGATAGGAGTTTTCGGCTTGGTCCTTATTTTAATAGCAGAGGTACTTTGGTTTCTTTACACCATCTCTAATATTTTTCTTCATCATATTTCGATCTCATACACGTAACCCTTGAGACTCTCAGAAATTACGACTGAGGTTTATGGTTACACAATTTCTGTGTTCATGATCTTAGCTTCGTGCCACTACGTGCTAAGTGAAACCCACAATTCACTACCATCTATGCATTGACGGTGAACAATTAAATTTGCTCTAGTTTTCACTAAAGAATTGACGAATTCACCCTTGAGGCTGTACCTTGAAATCTCTGAATTTTCTCTTTGTGTGATTCCTATGAAATTGTTAAATCCCATAACATTTCTTCCCCTGGAATCCAGTTTTTTTTTTTTTTTTGAGATTTCACCTACAAATATTTTCACCATGCCACTCAAATTCTCTTCACACCTACTTGTTCAACAGACTGCATTGGTCTCACAAGTACTTCAGTCGATTTCTGTCTTATGTCAAGATCAGGAATTCTGCACTGAAGCGAAAGCCACCCCAATTAGCCTGATTAAAAGATGCCTTTCAACACTCCTCAATAAGTGTCTGATCATAATTCAACGGGAAACCAAACAAACACTTTAAGGTCTCTCTTGACTTTGAAGGAAGAGATTCGTGCCCGGGATCCATTGTTTCATGTCTTTACCGACATCACAATTTCCCACATATGTGTTGCTTTATTTCTTTTTCTTTTACACACTAAGCACGAAAATCTTTTTTGATTTTCCACAATTTTGGTTTCTTTCCTTACAAGGCATAATTTCGCTATGGAATTTGAAGTAATAAAAGTGTTGTGGCTCACAATTTTACACGTGGTCATTCTACTTTATGATGACAGCGCACACTAAAGGGATAAGTTGCTGACTCAGCCGAAAATCCAATCGATTTGATATTTCAAACGGCGCTTGAAGGACAGGCATGCGAAGTGGAACCGTTTTTTTCAAACGGCGCCTGATGGGAAGGCGTGTGAATCGGGACAGTTTTTTCTCTCTCCTGCGTAATCATCGGGGCTCCAAACTGTCACGCGTCAATCACCTAAGGAAACTCTTTTTATTTTCCTCGAAGATTTGGGAACAGATTCTTCTCTCTCTTCTCACCACGGTATAAAAGGTAACTTCGACCATTATTTACCTCTTTACTGCACCCAAAATTCAGAGAGCATGAAAAGCTTTGATTATTCTCCTGTTCATCATCTCTCCCAACTTCTTCACTTCAATGGCGGACTCATCCTCAGTTCATGCAACTTCTCACATTCTGCCGATTCGTCCTCAACAAATCTTGATCATCGATCTCACTCCACACGTTTACGATGCCTTTATGTTTCCGATCATCGAATGTCTCAAATATTCGCCGCTAGCTCCCGCTCTCGCCAAAGTTGAAGCTGTTCCAATGGAGTGTTTATCGCAACTCTTCTCCACAGCTCATTATGATAAGTCTGTCGATAGAATCTTCTTCGACATTCTTGATCACAAGGCATCCATCTCCAAGCAACGATTCTGTTCGCTTTTAGGGTTTGAACCCGATTCATCTAGGGTTAACCCTGAATCCATTCCAGTGGGTCAGTTGTTTTCCATGTTTTACAACATGGGATACACTGAGATTTTGACGACGATCACAAAATTCAAGAAGTCCTGTTTGCCTCCTTAGTGGAACGGGTTCTTCACAGTGTTGTTCAAGGGATTATCGGAATGCAGTGCTGGTTCAGACGGAGCGAGTCGTCTATTTATAACGATTCTTTATGGGGTATACAACGGCATCAACCTTGACTATGGGTCGGTTTTATGGCAGCAGCTGATTCAGAGTCTTGCATCTACATCTCGCCATTCAGAGATCTCCTACGCTCGTTTCTGGACGCTGATCACAAAATGGGTGATGGACAAGTATCACGTCCCAATTGTTGCTTATTCTCCACTCTCTTCGATCGGTACTTTCCATACTACAAATATTATTGTCTCTGATGCATCTAAGTTTCAGTTCAATGGCTTAATCCCTGAGTCGATGTTTGGAGACGTTCCAAGCGACAGCCGCATCATCATAACCTACAAGGAGTTTCGTCGCTCTGGTCCTAGAGAGCTCACTCCTGATATGATTACATCCATCCACGATGCTGATAGGCCCACTCCGAGGGGAAAGAAAAATGAAAAGGGAAAAGACAATAAGGTTGGCAAGGGAGCGAAAGGCCCTTCTCTGAAGAAACGCAAACCTACCAAGGCGGCTCACTCTCCTCCACTGAAGAAGAAGAAAACCCAACCTAGGCAAAAGCTGATACTTGCCTCCTCCTCCAGCGATTCTGAGGGAGAAAGTTCTAACTCCAAAGAGTCCCCCCGTGGTAACACTCCTCCACGATCGCCTACCCCAGAGGTACACATTTCCACTCCACCTGTCTCTTCTCCACCAATCTCCATTTCTATTTCCATTCCCCCCATAACCTCCACTACTCAAATACCACCTACCTCTATCCCCGTACCCCCTCCCATATTCACTGAAGCTACCACAACCACCGCTGAAGTAAGAACCAACGTATCTGATACGGGGGCTTCTACTAAAGCACCCGAACCCACTCCCACTACCGAACATACATCAGCACCCGAACCTACTTTCACAACCGAGCCTTCACCCTCACCTTCACCCTCATCTCCTGCTCACTCCGCAGATAATGAAGAACCTTTTCCTGGTGGGCAGAACATGACATTTGATTCGGTCTATTACAGTCCGTATCAGGTGCAAAGTGATGATGACGATGATGCTCTTGTCACCAAGAAGCATCTCAAGGAACTTCACGAGAAGGTTGATTCTCTCATTGCTTCCTACCCTTCTTCATCACAGTCTACCATCTCTGAGGCTGCTATTCAGGGGATTGTTGATGCTTTCACTAAGGCTCATGAAGCCTCCATCAGCTCAGCCACTGCCACTATTGACGCCTCCACCAAGGCATGTGATGCTGCGACCGAAAAAGTTGAAAAACTATTTGTTGACGCTTCTTCTATTTTGTAGTCTTTACAGGGAACTGCTTATTCCAACGCAGAGAGGCTCGACTCTCTAGTCAACCAAATTACTACCTCAGTTGCCTCTGAACTGCAATCGTTCACTAGTCTTCATCAGGCTCTCAGTGATGACCATTCATCGTTTACGGCAACTATTGAGGAGCGCCTAACTAAGCTACATGAAGATCTAGCTGCCGAGAACTCCCTCATGGACGCTCTCGCTCGAAAGACCACTGCTCCCAAGGTTAAGAATCTTCAACTCTCCAATTCTTAAAAGGAGATTGAATCTCTTCGATCTGAACGAGAGGTTATTTCATCATGTGTTTCGGATGTCCATGCTGCCCTTTCCAACATCCTTGAAGCACATGATCCAATACTGAAGTACTCAGTGAGGCGTGATCTCGCAGAAAAGCTTGCTCCTGCCCTTTCTCTCCTGAGCAAAATTGAAGGGCTCCTTGAGTTCGTATCCATTCCGAAACAAGGGGGAGAGGATGTATCTCAACCGCCTCCCACTTCTACAGCAACAAAAACAACCGAACCTCCTTCAACAGGTCAAGCCTCAGGTTCGGGTGTCAAAGGCAAAGGGAAGAAAATTGCTGAAGAGAGTGATGACGATAAAGAGACGATTGCAGATCTCTTAAAGAAGCAAGGTCGTGATAAAGATGCTGATATGAGCACTCGGGTTGCCAGAGAGGCTGAGGCAACTGAAAGAAAAATGAAAGAGGCTCATGACCTTCTTGAGAGTAGGAAAACCCTTTTTCCTCCGTGGACTCTTGAGAAGCTTTTGAAGGAAGCGATTGAAACTCCCAGCATTTTGTGGCTTGAACCGGTGATTTCACTGGATCGCATCAACTCTGTCGATTCACAATTTGACATGCCACTGACCCGAAAGGCCTTCATCTTCCATGCCTTTGATAATGTTGCTGATATCCCTCATCCTCATCCAAAGGTTGATAGGGATCTCATCGAATTCTACCTGAAGGCTGCCCAACCACAGTATCAAACTTGGAGCGCTCAGAAGATAGTAAACGTTTGTGTCCTCAAGCCGTTTCGAGAAGGGAACTTCACGAACGTTCGGTTCAAGGTGCTGAGGGGTTCTGCTAAGACCAAACATGCAATATCGCTTGCTGATCTTCCCAACCTGAATCCACATGATTGGATTATTTTACACAACATCTTCCTCACAAATGAAGCAGAGTATGGTCCGATTATGGATCACTTCAAGAGGATGCTTGTATGCTACATAATGGAAGTTGCCAAGATGGATCAGGAGATCACTAGCATATTCAAGAAAAAGCCCACTATCTCACCTGTTAGCTCTGCCAGTGATCTGAACATGATGCAGATGGGAAAGATTGACCCGAAACGAAATTCTGTCATGTTTACAAGGAACGAAGGCCAAAAATGCCTGTTCGCTTTGGCAGACAAACATCTCTACACCAGTGCATGCCTGGAACATGTTTTGGGAATCATTCATCATTGCAAGTAGAATTCAGCAGACGACAAGAAGTACGTCAATGACATGATCCAGTGGTACATTCGCTTCAGACAGACAATCCTCGCTCTCATCCCACGTCTGTTTGAAACTACTAAGAAGGTTCCTGCAGCTGAACCCAGCAAGAAGAAGTGATAGTCTCGCTCCAATTGACGCAAAGGGGGAGATTGTTAGGTCCAAAAGGTGTTGTGTCTTCGGCTCGATATTTAGTCCATTTAATCTCCGGTATGGGCTAGTCCATCCGTGAGTTATTTTGTAGGGTTTTATATTTATAGATGCTTGCATGCATCCTAGAACGTAGGATTTGAGAGAGAATTTAATAGCGTTCATTGTTCTTATCTTTTGTAACCCTAATATCCTCTACATCGGAAGTTCTTCATCGAGCTTTGCTGAGGATTGAATCAATTGAATCATTCGACACATTCAGATTCATTCTTGTGCTTTATCTTACTGTTTTTCGCTTTCTTGATTTACCTGTTATAAGATCTAATCGGTCAAAGAGTTTTATAAACTCATTACACACAGAAGACTTCTTGATGATGACTATGTCCCTCATCTTACCTATGCGGAACCCCCCTCAGACAGTTACTGGGATGTCCCAATCTCACCGAATGCCAGATACTTCACTGTATTTGAGCAGTTCGACCGCAGCCTTCCGGACGACAAAAGACTTCCGATGGAGTTCGAGAGACTTAGCCAATTCTATGCTAAGCATGTGTCTCCAGTTGAACACATATGGTCTAACGATAGACCATCCGCAGTAAAAAATTACAAGATCCGGAAGTTCATGAAGGCTGAGTTCATCCAGTACACCCTGACCAGGAGGGAGCACGACTACATCCGCACCCAGGCTGATTTTCCATGTATGAATCCTGAAGAAGTCTTTCTCATCGCCAAAGTTTTTCAGCACAAGTCTGAGAAGCATCCGAAGATGAAGATCGCACTAGAAAGGGCCAGTACCTTTCTTAAGGAAACAGTCTGTGACTTCGCCAAAATAGATGCAGACATTCATCCCATCATTTCAAATATTGCTGATTTGCCACCACTTGACCCCGCACCCATGCCTACCGAACGCTATGAGGAAAGATCATTAGGAGCAACCAATTATCCTGATCTAGGAGTCATTTTCAAGAGGAAGACTGACAACGTCAAATATTTTATTCTTATGATTGCCATGCACCGTCTCACCAAAAAACAACTTGAGATCTGCCACAACGTAGTTGAAAACTCCAAGCATACCACCGCAGAGGTCAAGTTTGAAATACTAAGAAGAATCAACTGGTTAGAGAACGTCAGGAAGTTTTGGTGGATCATGATCAAGTTCCTTAAACTTGATAACTGATCAAAGTGAAAGAGGTCACTTAGGGGAAAATTGTTGAATAAAAAAAGTGACCCTCTTGAACTTTAGCTACCGCAGTCTTCAAGCCACCGCAGTCAAGCAATCTTATCATCTGGTCATCCGAAATCTTCAGCACCGCAGTCGTTATCTTTACTTAGTTTATTTTGTCTTTTATGTAAAACACTCTAATATTCAGTATGCCTTGCATGGCTGCTTTTAGAGTTGTAAACTTGTCTCTATAAATAGAGCTCATTCTTATGTAATCTGTACCGGTGTGAATCTCTCATCAAATTCTAATACACATCAGTTCTCATTCTATCTTACTTATCAAACCTTCTTACTCTCATAATCAATTACCATCTCTTTTAAAGAGCAAGTCACTTGTGACTTAATCACTAAGCTAGATCTCATTTACTAACTTGGTTTGAATGCATTCCTTGTTATGAATCTGCTTATGTTTATACTTGATATAACAATTGTTGTTATTTACATTCCTTTACTTTTCTGCATCTAACTCACTAACTTCTAACACTTAATACTATTGTTGAGGTAACAGATCCTTCGAGATTAACTATTCCGCTATATACTTGTTCTAACAATTTGTTCAAGTGTGTCTCAAAGTTTTTCTCTCAACAATAGTCTACACAATTTGGAAGACTGTGATGAAATTTTGTGGTCCGATTCAGGTCCAGGTTTATCAGAGGCGGAATTTGCATGGAATCAGGACATTTGACAACAATTGGTTTAAACTCAGAAATTAGGAACTCAAAATGATCAGTGGTCTCTGGAAGGGGTGACAGAGGAGAAACAGGGGTGTCCGAATGTTTGAGATTCGGAACTTCTCCCATAAATGTCAAATTTTGCAATTCCTTTAGAGGACTAAAAATTGGTTTCGGAAACTCGCTTCCGAGACCAGGTGCTTTAGACCATGGAAGAAGAAAATTGTGAGTCATCCGAATGTCCGCTTCAAGCATGTCAACATAATTATGCAAAGCATCTATTTTGACATTAAGACATTTACTATCAGAAATCAACACTTTACGTTTGGAATAGGTGATTTCACATTTATCTTTCAAAATGATACATTCATCGTTTGACATTACAAGTTCATGCTCTAAAGACTCGATTTTCAATTTTTTATCCTCAAAACGTAACCTAAGATGACTTAGTTTGCAATCCTTCTTCTCACTGGCTTCTATGGCAGATTCATAGGATTTATAAATGGTGTTTATATCTGTTTGGATCTGGGTTAGATAAGGTTCACATAAATTTAAATCAAAATTATTATCAGAGATCATAGATTTTACCTGTTGAACGATGCTTCGACCTGATGGATCGTTGGTGGCCTTGTAGCAGTAGTGAGGTTCAGCAACATCATCTTCATCTTCGGACCCAGAAGACCAATATCCTTCATCACATTCAACCGTTTTTCTTGCCATCAGACACATGTTTTTTCCAATAGTCACAACATCATCATCCCTAGAGGACCAATATCCTTCGACATCTCTTGAAACCGTAGTAACAAAGGCTTTCTCACTTTCATCCATTTCTTGTGCTCTTCGGACATAGTAACCTGAGTCTTTGATTTTTGGTTTTTGTGGAGCATCAGCTAGACAATCTTTGGTAACGTGGTTTGCATGACCACATTTAGGACACAAGATTTTTGGTTTGTCTGATTTTGTACTCTGAGACGGTTCGGAAGTAGAGCTTGTTTTAGGGAGGTTTGGTTTGTATGCAGGAGGATTCTCGGATGGTTTAGATTCTAGAGTTGAAAAAGTTTGAGGATTGTTTTGATGAGGAGCATGGAATCGGTTTTGGTATGGTTTATAAGAAGAATTGAAGGGACGTTTGTACTTCATAGAAAGTAGTGCGAACTCCTACTGAAAACGTAGTTCAGAGTTCGTAGCTTCGGAATCATCAGCGGGATAGGTTTGTGTTGATAGGGAAGGTGTGGATGATTGAATGGACGGAACAATGGGTTTGAAGGGATCCGAAGTGGATGAGTTTGAGATGTTTGATTTGAAAGAACTGACAAGAGCAAGAGGACCTCCGGAGAGTTCCCTTATTGTTTGAGCAACATTGGACTCATGGCCTTGAAGTTCATCAAAGAGTTGATAAAGCTTTAGCTTTTTAAAGGAGCCATTACTTCGGAGACAGGATTTTACATTTCCCCATCCTTTCCCCAGACTTTTTATGAACTTGAGATTGTACTCCAAAGGAGTTCGAACAATCCCATGAGCAGTCATGTTGTTGACTACGATTCGGTAACGGTTGGAGGTTGAGGCTACAGATTCACCTAGAGTAGTGGTGAAGGTATCAAAGTCATTGACAACCGAGGTAAGGCATTTGTCCTTCATATTTTCAGAACCTTCAATCAAATCCTGAAGAGTGTCCCAAATTTCTTTGGCTGATTTGCATAGTTTGATATGCTCAAAGAGTGATGGAGGAACACCAAAAACCATTTCTGAGAAGGAAACTTGATCAGCATGCATCTTTTCCATATCATCTGTGGTTAGAGGAGCCGGACGAGCTTCATCTTCTCGCATAAGTTGTGCAGCTGCATCTCTTACAACTGTTCTTCCAAGAACATGAGGTCCTTCTTTGACGGATCTCTAGATTTGTTTACCCTTATCTTTCGCCAGTAAAAACCTTTCCAATGATCATATTCTTCCACAACTAGCAATGCGGCACGTGTAGGGCCACCCACGCTATTTGCAATTTGCATTGAAATCATTTTTTGAGGATTAGAAGCAGCCATTAAAGTCAAGATATCTTCAGGCTAAAGCGGTATATAGAACTTTTATCCTTATCACATAAATGGTTGAAATACCAAGGTAAATTCAAGCCAACTACAATCTGATCTTATAGATTCAAAGGACAACCACTCAAGCTCTGATACCAATTGTGAGAACAAGATCTATGCGCAGGGACAAGGTTTGAAAACTCAAACCTTGAGTGAATGATTGAGATCAATGTTTTCTTGCTGATCTAAGTTCAAGTCAAGACTGGAAAGACTAGTCAAGTCTTAGATAATAAGTTCAACAAATGATCAAGACATTAATTAAAGAATGAGAATAAAAGATCAAGGTAAAGTTAATAAATGAAGAACAAGAAGAATATTTTAAATATGATAGAGTTAATGCCAAAAGTGAGTGAAAGATCCGTTATTGACTTGTATTGAATGCTCCTTTATATAGGAGTAAATGTTACAGTGAATTAACCCAAGTGTTTACATAGGACCGGACAAAAGAGATAAAGTTGACATTTTGATTGTCCAAATACAACTATAGACTAAGTCTTATGAAACGTTAAATCAATAACAAGACAAAATTAATAAATGAACAAAAGACAACTCATAGATGTTCTGGATCAGTATGCATTCCGGACATGAGGGTCAGCTCCGGAATACCTTCATTCTTCTCATCTTCTCACTTGGTCCGGACAGGTTCCGAACCACTCTTCACTTCGGAAGTTACACACTTCGGAATCAAGACTTAGGATTGCTAGAGTTTCACTTCCAGGTTCCAACACAATTGTCGACAATCCCTCGCATAGTGCCCCTCCCTTCCGCACTCGCAGCACGCACCACTGGACTTGCAAACTCCCATATGACCCTTCCTGCACTTCGCATAATTGCGGTTGCTCTGTTCTCCAACCCTAGAATTAACGGTCTTGGACTGCTTCGGCACCGGCTGAGACTGCACCGGGGCCTGACTCTGCTCTCGCAACTACAACTCAATCTCTAGCTCCCGCCGCCTGACGGCCTCCTGTAAATATAGTAACGTATCACATCTCTGGGTAGCAACGAACTATCTATTGTCAGTCTTGAGCATGCTCAGATATCGTGTCATCTGAGCCTACTCGGAAGCAAACTCTGGGCAAAACATCGCCCTCTCAGTGAACATACGGGTGATCTTCTTCACCGACTCCGAGTCCTGCTTCAACTCCAAGAACTCCTGAGCTAGCCGTTCACGCTCAACCCGGGGAATGTAACGGGAGCGGAACATCTCCCTAAATTGGTCCCAAGAAACTACAACCCTCCACTCGTCCTAATAAGACCCTGTCATCAACCTCTACCAATCCTTCGCCCCGGACCTCAACATGTTCAGGGCACACCTGACCTTCTGGTCAGTCGGGCAGGAACATGTGAAAAAGCACCCCTCTATGTACGATAGCCACCTCATGGCTATGATAGGGTCCTAAATCCCATCAAAAGTTCGGGGCTTCGTGTTGTCGAAGTCCCGGTACAGGAAGCCCCGACCGGCTCCTCCCCCTGCCACTACTACAGCCGATGTAGCTATTGTGGCAGCCATCTCAGCTAGAGTTGCGTATCTGTCATCAAAAGACTCCATCATAGCGGTCTTGATAGACCCAAACAGCTCCAGAATCTGACTCCGAACAATCTCAACCACCTCCTCACGGATGATCTCCCTGACTCAATCCTCTGTCAATGCTAGTCCATCCTGACTGATGACCTTGGGTGCTGCCAGGGCACCCTGATCATCCTGTCCTGATCCTGATCTGGATCCCGTCAGGAAACGCCTCGTCACCACCATAATGAAAATGTAACAGGAAGATATTAAACATTCTGCACAACGACGGGGAATCTAACCCCAACCACACCCTAGGGGTTGTAACTTCCTTGCTATGTGTATGGGTCTTATAATTTCAATAGTACGAGCCCATACTACCTTCCACACCTACCCATATTTGTCTCAAGTATCATCACAAAACCCTAACAAAATACATAAACATAGCGAGCGCTCAATCCTCACTCCTAGATGGAGGCTAACTGTCTCACAATTGATCTAGCAGTCCTACATACTCCACCCCACCATGAAACTTCCACCAACCCTGTAGCACTAGTGTGTGCTAGCCATGCATAATGTTGGACCCTATAGACTTTCGAGTATCCAATCCTACCCTAAGTCCCCCAATCAGACAAGAACAGAACATAAGGCCAAATCAAACATTCTTAGGCTATAAGATCTTAATTGTGTATAACCATGATACATAAACTAAATAACTACAGTAATGATGTCAATCTCATATAAGGAAACCCTAGGCTAGCAGGCATCATGTGATCAGGCAATTCTTATCATGCAACTCCTCAAGATCCCTAGCCTAGTACTAGCATGCTGTTTTAACATATCACAATATCAAATAACCGTATGGTATTTTGGGGTCTACTTACTGGATCCGGTTGATCGTACACTTCGCATCCTCTTTTACTTATTTGGAAAACCATTTAAAAATCATTTTTGAAATCTTTCCTTGATTTGAGACTGGATTCACACGAATGTTCCTCAGATTCACTCAAACCAAGCCTCTGATACCAACTTGTAACATCCATAAAATTTGAGCCAATTTAAAACTTTTAAATCGTTCAAACCATTCAATTATTACAATTTGTTTTCAAAATAGTTTAAAACTCAGAGTTCCAAGAAATCATAATCATCAATCGAGGAAGTGTACGGTCACGCTTTCGCCTTCCCGCGACCATCTGTTGAACCTGATATAATAAACTGAAACTGTAAGCCCAAAAGCTTAGTGAGTTACCCCCAAAATACCAATGCCATACAGATAACCATATCATACAAACATATAAGTAACAGAACACCCGTGCATCATGAGTCTACAGTGTGACTGGTCCGCCCGCACCGAGCCTTCTGTCCACCAGGTCCACTTTCTAAGTCTACATTATGATTGGACCGTCCGCACCGGGCCTTCAATCTATCTGGCCCACTCTCCGAGCCTCAGCACTTCTTGACAGCCCTCTCGGGGCCTTCAGCATATCCGGACCGCTCGTCGGGCCTTCGGCGTGACTAGGTGACCTCCTGGGCCTGCAGTCTATCCGGTCCGCCCTGGGTATTTTGGCCTACAGTACGAAGCAAGACACGCCTCAACCCAACCACATACTAATCAAACAATCATGTGCACATAAATATCATACTCTAGCATGTATATAACAGATAATCATACCGATCTAACAGATCACTAAAACAGAAACCATCCTATAACCAGGATACCAACCTAACCGGTCACTAACATAACATCATCTTATATACCAGGATACCAACCTAAACCAGGCCACTAATATAATACCATCCTATCTGCCAGGATGCAGATCTAGCGGATCAATAAACATATCAACAAAATACCCAGAAACAAATCTGATAAGGGTCGGCCTCGGTGCCTTAGACCCTGTTTATATAGTGAGGATAACTCGCCTTGCAATGTCGGACTGAACCACGAAATCACGCTCCCGAAACACTGCCCCAAACTCCAACACCTATAACCATCAATGATCCAATTCATAAATACCTGGTTACCAATTATCCTCAAAGGTCAAACTGGTCAACCCTTAGTCAAAGTCAAGGTTAACAGTTAAGGTCAACAGTCCATGTTGACCTAAACTCATCAAGTACCCTTAGCTACTCGTCGAGTTCCTTGCATAACTCACCAACTCGCCAAGTCACTAGAATGACTCGTCGAGTTTCCAAGGTTTGTGGTCATAAACTCCTTGGCCGACTCGTCGAGTCTCCCTTGCAACTCGCCTAGTTCATACATGTCCAAAGGTTGGGAAAACCCTAGCCGACTTGCCGAGTCACTCATCTGACTCGCCGAGTCCACGACAATCTTCATCAAACTCGCCAAGTTGACCATGCAACTCGTCGAGTCCCTTAAGTCCTTCATCCATACAGATGCTTATTCATGAAACCAAGGCTCCAAAATGTAGATCTAGGCTCCTAGGGTGTTGTTGTCACATAAAGTTGCTAACTTTACGTGTATGCAAGGCTCTACGGAACTAAAACACTCATAACTAGCATTAGGAGAAGGTTTTTGACATGAAGGAGGGTCAAAGCTTCATAAAGCTTGAGGCTTTCTGTCCACAAAGCCTAGGGGAGTCAATATCTGAAACTTTGCCCTTGTGACAAGCTCAAACCTGAAAATGACTCTATCATGCCCTAGAAATGACAATTTTCTTCCACAAAGGGGAGATCTAAGCAATGAAAAGTAAAGGTGGTAGCTTTATACCTTAATCTTGATGCCCCAATACTGGAAATCCTAGATCTACAAGCTCTTTCTTGTCCCAAGCTCTCATATCTTCAAGAAATGCTCCAATACACTCACTTTTGGTCTCACACACTCAAGAATAGAGACTAGCTGGCTATTAGGGTTTCTCTGGACGTGAAGGTGACAAAGGAGGCTGGGAAGGAAAGTTAAAGACCTTTAAATAGGGTGCAAAACCCCGGAATTAGGGTTTCATCCTCCAACTCCTACTCATCGAGTCCCTTCTTGGACTCGGCGAGTAGTTCACTTAAACACGTGGACCAACCCGCTGCTACTCGGCGAGTCAGGCAACTAACTCGTCGAGTAGACCTTGAAATCATGAGAAATAATAACCACAAATTGATACTCGGGAATCGGGGCGTTACACAAGCATCCAAAATATATGTTCTAAAGTGTTATATATGTATCATTTCAGTAGTTATGTCCATTAATTTTATAAAATTATACTTTAACTAAATACATCTGAAAACACTATTAAAAAATTTCCCTTAATTTTTTTTTTTTGTTTCCGAGTTCAGGAAGACATGCAGAAGTTATGAGTTGGTGGTGAAATATTACCTCACTACCACCAAATGGAAAGTGATGACATATGGTGTTGTCGAAGGACCGTAAAGTCTAAAATCAAGCAATAAAGAACAAGTATAATCAAAAATAAATTTTGATTAATAAATTTCTCTAAGAGAGAATGCAAAAAGCCATAACTTTTACAACAAACCCTACAACTACTTATATACTATGAATTACACAAAATATGAAAATCCCTAAAACCGATGGATTTAAACAAAACTATACAAGATAAGATCTTAATCACGAAGATATCAGATCTAATAAACGAAGTGCCCAAGAAATCTTCATGTTGGCATTGACGAGATGTGTAAAGCATGCTAGACATTGTATAATCATCAACATGAAGTGTGTTTGGCTCATCAAACTATAAGGTTTTACCTTACAATATCCCCCAATCTGATGATGTCAAAACTTGTAGATATTACCCACCATACTCAAAACAAACTTTTACAGCTTCAACCATAATCTCTGGCTTGATCCATTTGTCGACATCAAGTTTGAGTTCTTTTCTTCTTATACGTAGCTCAAGGAGATAAAGCAATGATAATTTTCAGCAATCTATTCATCCACACATAACATCCTTAGATGAAATAAGTGCATACTAGGAGCCTTGGGAAGTGCATTTGAATGTTGAAAGTACATATGACCATTTCCATCACGATAGAGAACTCCTTGCACTAGATCTTTGATACTAAGATCCTCGATACGGGGAATTTCCACTAGTAGGGAGTTGTTGATGTAGAAAGTTCCAAAAGGAAAAAGAAACATAACATGTTTTTATCTTCACCTTCGAACCATTTATGGAATAGATGGATGCTTTTCTATTGAAGTTGAAGCTAAATCTTCAGAAGGAATCAGGTTCAAATTCCTGACTTTTTTATCATCAGCATCAATGTCAGCTTTATTTCTTGTGCATATATTGTAACTCCCTGTTCCGAATCGTTACCCATTAAGGTGTGGGTGATGTAATGTAGATGATTCGTATGTTCGGATTTGGTTTTGGAGCCAAGGGGTATTTTGGTAAAATGGCAGCGATCTTTTATGGAAATCAGATTTTTGTTCGGGAAACTTTGTGGAAAGTATGATTTGATTAAAGTTTAGAGCTTCTCGTTACATTTTCATGGATATAAGGATCGTAGAAATCGGAGTTGTATAAAAGAAGTTATGGCCTTCGGAATATGTTAGGGTTTGAGGGGAAACCCTAGTACACGGGGCATACTAAAGGAGTACGCGGGGCGTACTAATGCGAAGGTTATTATGTTGTGCGTAATGGGGTGTACGGTTAGCATACTATGAGGATTGGATCGGGGTGCGAGACCTCGTACATTGGGCGTACGAGGAGTACGTTGGGCGTACAAGGGTAAGTAAGAAACCCTAATTTTTCGCAATGTACCCTATATAAGATTTATGTTAGCCTTTTTTGTTCATTTCTAAGCCAGTCTCCATACCCTAAAAACCCTAAATCGACCCCATATCCCCTTAGTGGTGTTCTTGAGCTATTAAGAAGACCTCGTTGCTTATTTTGCCTTAGTGAAGGAACTAGAGAAGTTTGAGGATTGCTTTGTTTGGTGGTAAAGGCTTTGGATCCATAATCAGCATCTTGTGGGAAAGCTTTCTGAGGTATCAAGTTTGCATCTTGGCTTGTATATGTACAGATCTCTTCTTGGTTAGTTTTTTATGATTTTGGTCTCCTTTTTAGGTTTGTGGACGAGTTAGGTCATTTAAGGGCTTGTTCTTTCAAATCTGAGTTTGTTTTCGTACCCTTAAGCATAAAGGTGCAAGATTTATGTGAGTTTTGGTGTCATGCATGCATTTAGTCAACTATTAAGTCCCTTTTAAGCTTAAGAGCTTCATTTAGCCATGTATGAACTTAAAGTTGGCAACTTTACGTGATAATCCAGCTCAAGGAATTCAGATCTACGTTTTGGAGCTTTGTCTAAATGGATTAAGTGAGAAATCAAGTTTTAGGCTGAATGGTGTGAGTATGTTGGGCGTGCAAGCAGGTACACTTAGCGTACAAGCCTCCAAGCAAGTACGCTGCGCATACATGCTGAGTACGCTCCGCGTACTTGGTCTGTTGGGCCTTGCATGTTTGGGCTTCGGTTTAGGCTATCTTTTAGGCTTGGTTGCCTGGGGCTTTGTTGGGCCATCTGAGAATAAGTGTTTTAGATTAGAGAAAAGTTAATGGGCTTTAGGGTATGGCCCATGTAAGTGTTTGGGTCCAATTTGGAAAATTGGGCCATAAGTGGGCTTTAGATGATTATTGGTTTGTAGGCCTTTATGATTGAAAGTTTGGGCCTTAGTCTTGGACCAAACTAGTTGAGGGGTAAATGGTATTTTCACCCCATATTTGGATTATTGGTTTTAGATTGGAACCCAATTGTTAATTGGGTGTTATTTTTTTGATAGTGTAGAAATTCTAGCGGATCTACAACCAGAGATTTATTTGTTGGTTCGGCTATCGAGGTGAGTCTCATCACTGTACTATGCGTCGAAGGAACCAATGTTGTCCCATTTGGTTTATTTATTATACGAAGACCAGGTTTGGCCCTTGCCATTTGAATGAAAGACCAGGAGGTGGCTCCTGGCAGATCTGTATGGAAGACCAGAGTTTGGACTTTGGCAGTTAAGTAGATAAGTACTTATAGATTGTATGCTAGTTGTCTTTGTGATGCTTTCATGGAAGACCATGAGGTGGCTCCTAGAACTTATCTATAATACCTAGGGTTTTGATCCCCATCTTCGCAAGGAAAGACCATGATACAACTCTTGGCATAATGGCAAGACTATCGTTGGCATATAGCACCTCCTGTTGCATGTTTGATATGTATGACTCGTATGTTATATATGGTATGTGGTATTTTGGGGGAACTCACTAAGCTTTGTGCTTACAATTTGTGGTTTATGGTTTCACGTACTTCTGATTCGAAAGGGAAGGGTCCGGCTTGATCATAGCACATACACTCGTGTTTTCCGCAACTCATGATTTTGGGAATGTACTATCATGATTGTTTTTATTTGAAATACTTCTAAATGTTTTAATAAAGGATAAATGAGTGTTTCAATTATATTAAAAATGAAATTTTTATCCAGTGATTTTCGGGACGTTACATGTATCCCCCTATGGCTTTTGATGATAAAAGAGATTTCAAGACACTCATTGTAGCCATACTTCACAAGGTCGAACACAAGAATTTTCTCATGGTATTCACATTTATCATTTTTTATAGTAAGATGTACAAGGAATATTTTTTTATATTTGGGTTTAGTACGTATCATTTTTACAATTGGATATGGATATATTCTCCTTGAAAACATATCGACATATTTGAAAAGATATATCTTTGTGTTTATTTCATCCATCTACTTTTTCTTCGTAACTTCATTGTCAAAGTGTTTAAACATTTATTTTTGTTGATCCATATTTCCTTCATCAGTAACCATATCCTCAATGAATTTGTAATCATGCTCTAGAATAGTTCTATTGCACAATGCATGATTATGTTCAGAAACAAAAACTTTCACTTCTTCTACTAAAAACCCCAATTCCTTAATCTTTTTAGAGAGAAGAATAGTCTTTAGACGTTTTACTGGAGGAACAGAAGAAGAAGTTGTAGCCTTCCTTTTTCTAGATAATGGTTGATCGTCATCAAACTCAACGTCACTAGCAGTGTGACGCTCCCCCTAACGTTGAGTCTCCCATCAGTATGTTTCTCCCCCTAAGATTTAGAACCACCATGCCGCTAAACATCTAGCATGATTGTAGAGATGGGAACAACATTATCAAACACTGAATCTCTGATAGATCCAAAAACCCTTCCTCATCAAACAATCCTCTAAATAATCCTCATTTTTGACATCACCTTCACGAAATAGTGGATAAATATCAACAGTTGCAGTTCTTGTGATAGTAGTTGTAGGCCCTGAAGTTGGAGTTTAGGTAAATAGATTTGGTGGGGTGGTGGTGGATTCGAGGGTGGTGGAGATGGTTGTAATGGTGAATCGGAGGGTGGATAAGATTGTGGTGGTGGTGGATGAGAAGGAGGAGATGGTGGTGGTGGTGGCTCAGAGGGATAGAACTTCCAAAAGAAGGAACTACGCCTCATTTGATCTCAACAACATTGGTCTCAACATGTCCTAGGCATTCAACAAACACATCAAAAATCCCAATAAGCATATAAAAGAATTCTAGCATTTATGATGATAGAGAATGGACTCACGATGAACAGGTTGAGTGGGTATATGCACATATCTTGACTCTTCATGATCAAAGGTATTATGAGAAGGAGATTGTGATTGAGTTTCATCCATACCAAAAATATGTTCTAAAACTGTTGGTTTTAAAGGAATGCCTTGCTAATAATAGGAGGATGAGGATATGAAGTAAATGTTCTTATTTAGAAGTGGAGGAGGTCGAGCAGCAACAACAACATGATCAGGACGGCGTATCATTGAACATCAAATAGTGTGATAGATGGTGATTCAGAGCATTATCTTTTTTTGCCTCTTCATCAATAGAAGACTGCGAGTCAAATAACCTTTTAGAACTTTCTTCAGTAGAAGGTACATCAGTGGATAGGGCATGCAAAGCTTGAAACAGATGTTTCTCGACGTCATATGGATTTCGAGTCCATTTCACCATCCAATGAGTAATAGATGAGTCTTCTAGATTTGGGGCACTGTTGATCAATTTTGAAGACATAATTAATGGAGAAAGTTCATCAACAAGTTGTCCTAGATATCATGTGCCAATTTGTTCTAGTTCTAATGAAATCCACCGAGGATAAGGAACATATATGGGACTTTTCTTTCCTTTGATGATGGACATAAGCTGATTGAAGATGATCTGAGAAAAATCCATATGCTTGTTCTTCACCATGACATACCGAATGCCAAGCTTGAAATGATTGAGTTGATCAAGTCTCGTTGTTTTTTTCCACTTTCTGATAACCCCTATAAGATACTTCCAGCTAGCAAGAAGACAATTGAGAAGAGAATTCTTATGACCATTATGAGTACCTTGGATAGATACATCACACCCAAAGTTGGGAAGAATTTATTTACATTGTTCTTTAGAAGGAAGATTAGAACTAGGCCAACCAAGTAAGATGAACAGTGTCCTTAATGAATTCATAGTGACACGAACATTAAATCTTCAATCTCCAATTATAACAATTTTAGCTTTAGAACTTTTTTCGTAGGTGCAGGATTAGTAGAATTAATATTAGATGTCATTTGTATAAAGATGAGATGCATAGTCTGAAAGTGCATAGAAAAGAGTATGAGTTTTTCAGAAACTCAACAAAACTCTTTGATCCTTTTTTCTAGAAATCTGTAAGAATCACAGTTGATATAGAGAAATTTGTTTCTTTGATGGTAATGGGAGTATATGATGCTCTTTTAGCCTTGACAACATTTGTAGTAGGAAAATTAGAATAGAGAACCGACATTGATACATAAGAAGCTTTCTAGGGTTTTCGGATTTGAGAGAATTTTTGGCAGAGATCTGAAACAACGTAAACTTTGAATGGTGATTAACCTCTAATTCTATAGAAGGAGAAATTGATGTAATTAACCTCTACTTTGATTAAGCATCTACAACCAAAATGTGTAAGAATGATATACTCTGCTTTCAACGATTCATGGCTTCTTATGGTGTCATGTAGAGATGGCGATTGATGATGCTTTGATTTTGAGTGAAGCAGACAAAGGAGACAACTTCATCCAAAAGATAGAGAGGAAGCTTTGCAAACTTCAACATCGATCGAGCGGCTTCAACAAGAGTGTGGTGTCTTCTTTCAACCATACTGTTTTGTTGAGGAATGTAGGGAGTATAGAAATTGTGGTCGATGCCTTTGTCAAAGATGAATTTCTCAATGGTGACATTGGTGAATGCAGAGCCATTTTCACTTCGGATTCTTCGAACAGGGACTTTGACAAGAGCTTCAATTCCTTTAATGAATTTAATGAGTTCAGAGCTGTTTTGGATTTTAGTCTAAGGAAGCAGACCCAAGTGAACCTTGTGTAGTTATCAACAATCACAAGATCATACTTTTTGTGATGTAGATTTTCTATGGTGGATGTTCCACATAGATTGATATGAAGAAGTTCTAATGGTTCCGAAATGGACTTTTTAATGATGACATGATGACCTTTCTTGGATTGCTTCCCACATTCACACGCAACACAAAGATGATCTTTTTTGAATTTGAGGAGTGGAATACCTCGGGCCATTTCGCCAGAAACAAGATCATTCATGTATCAGAAGTTGAGATGAGCGAGCCTCCGATGCCATAGCCAACTTACATCAGGAACGGCCTTTGAAAGAATACATTCTTTTTGCCAGAAACAAGATCATTCATGTTGATGTCTAAAGGATACATGTTTTTGATGCAATCAGGTTTGATAAGACATTATTTTCGGTCTTTTGTCATAACATAGGTATGATTTTTGCAGAACTAAACTCTTCGGTATGTATCGGTGATTTCAGCCACACTGATCAGATTATGCTTGAGATCAGCCACATACAATGCATTGGAGACAAAGAAACTTCCATTGGTCAAGACGCCATAACCTTGAATTTGTGAATTTGAATTGTTTCCATATGTCACGTACCTAGCGTTAGGAGCGAGCTTCATATCACACAGAAAGTCTTTCTTCCCACTCAAGTGCATCGAACAAGCACTATCAATATACCATATTATATCTTGTTCCGAAGCACAAAGTTCCTGCAAAATCAATGCGTTTTGTAGTTTTTAGGCTCCGAGTTAGACTTAGGGACTTTGAAATGGGCTTTGGACTTGGATTGTGATTGGCATCTTGAAGGGCTTGTTTTGAGATTCTTTTAGAAAAAAGCAAAATGTCATGGTCTTTTCATTTACCCAAAAATCGTATTCAACCAATGGTTGTTTGGATACTACTTTTCTCAAAGCAATAGTTTTCCGAGATGTTGTAGGAATGACTGTGTTCATAGATGTTACAAACGTGTTTTCAGACTTTTTTACTTTTCGTTCAAACTTTTGTTTCGAGTCTTTTGAAGATTTCTGAACAATAGTGCTCCTAGGAACTTGTCCTTTGTTTGCTTCTTTCGAAGGCGCATTAGGTTTTAGAAATTGTTTTGGTTTGAAAATCATGCCATCGGATTTAGCAATAAACACAGAAGAACAAACAGTCCAAGGAGAGTCATTTTTAATAGAATGAGTCTCAAAAGTGACCTTTTTTTGTATAATTATTGACATATTTGCAATGTTTTAAAACCCGGGTCGACCCGACCGGTTCAACCGGTTGGACCATGACCCAGGGTAGAAGGCGGGTCAATTGAGAACGGTTTTTTTGTAAAAATACAGACTGGATCGAACCGGCCGGGTTTCTCCTAAACCATGGTCAAACCGGATTGACCCGTTTTAATAGGGCTTGGATACAAATAGCGAACACCGAAACTATGTTTTGTTTTGTTTTTAGTACTCTATGTGGCTGTTTATTGTGTTTAGATTGATCTATACCATGTTTTGATATGTATTTCAATGTTTAAACTTTGTGGACATCAAATTATTGGTTTTATATATTTATGCATTATGCTCGAAAGTAAAAATATATGAAAAAAAAACCATAAAACGGGTTGACCCGACGGTTCAACGGGTTGACTCGTGAACCGGTAATCACACCGGGTCAACTAATAACCTGGGTTTTTAAACATTGCATATTTGTTTTGAGAAACCAAACTAGCGTAATTAGATGGCCTCTTAAGGATCCTGACAGGCATGAACGTATTGGGGTTCCTAGTAGCTAGACTAACTGTTCGAGACACTTTCTTCTAATACTTCTTAGTGAATCTGGAATGTTGCCTAGACCTAGTTACTTTCTTAAGGGAATTCTTGGCTTCAGTATTTGGGTGAACAATGTCTTTCTTATTCAGCCAAGGTTTCTTCCAAGAGTCAGATGATGACTTGGAAGTTTGTCCAATTGATGGATTTTTGAAAGGAGGCTTAATTGGCACTAGAGTCAATTTCAAAATCACATCAGAGTTAGAGATACAAGAGTCATATGAATCGTCACACAAAATTTCTTCATCTACATCACTATCAAATGACACCCAAATGAAGTTTGATTTGTTAGAGTCATGTCCATTTATCTCAGGAATGATTTCCTCGACAACATAATTGTTTGGTAGGGTAGAGTTCGGAAACTGAACTCCAGTACAACCAGTGTCAAGGAAAGATCCCGAAGACTAATTTAGGTCCAATGATATCAGAGGCGGAAGAGGCATGGAATCAAGACATTTAAGAGTGATAGGTTTGAACTCGAGAATCAGTGATTGGAACGGTCCAAAGTCTCTGGAAGGGACAACAATGGTGAGACAAGGTATCCAAATAAGTATGGTTCAAAATGTCTCCCATAAACGTTAGTTTTTGAAGTTCCTTCAAGGGACGAACAATTGTTTTCGAAAACTCGCTTTCGAGACCTAATGCTTTGTACCATGGGTGACAAAAATTATGTGTCATTCGTTCGTTTGCTTCAAAAATATCAATAGAGTTATGCAAAGCATCAATTTTGGCATTAAGAAATGTGTTATCAGTAACTAGGATGTTTCTTTCACTGAAAGTAATTTCCCATTTGTCTTTCAAAAGAATGCATTCATCCTTAGTCATTACAAGTTCTCTCTTTAAATATTCAATCTTAAGCTTGTGGTCTTCAAAACGTAATCTAAAACAAATCAATTCACTATCCAACTTCTCACTAACTTCTATGGCAGACTCATAGGCTCTATGAATAACTGTCATATCTGATTGAATTTGAGTTAGATAAGGTTCACAAACAGATAAATTAAAATTATTAACAGTTATCATGGATTTTACCTGTTGGACGATGCTTCAGCCTAGTGGATCATTTGTAGCCATGTAGTAAAAGTTTGGCTTAGCATTGTTATTGTCTTCCTCTGAACTAAAAGGCCAGTATCCTTCATCGCACTCAATAGGTTGTCTAGCCATAAGACACATGTTCCTTGCAGATCTTTCTTCACCCTCATCACCAGAAGACTAGTACTCATCAACATTTCTTAACACCGTGGTAACAAAAGCCGTTTCACTTTCAACTAGTTGTTGGCCTCTATGAGCATAGTAGGCAGAATCTTTTACTTTCGGTACTAGGAAATTTCAGCCAAACAGTCGTTTTCAAAGTGGTTTCCAAGACCACATTTGTGACAAACAATCTTGGGTTTGACTGGTTTCGAAACTTCCTGAGGTTCTGAGGAGTGATTTGGAATGTTGGGTCGATAAGCTGGTGGGTTTTCTGTAGGTTTAGGAAAAGATTAAGGATTGCTTTGATGAGGGGCTTGAAATCGGTTTTGATAAGGTTTATAACTAGGATTCCAGGGATGTTTGTACTTCATAGAAAGAAGTGTGCATTCTTTTTAGAAGCAAAGTTTGGAAACAGCTGAATCAGGATCAAGATTTTCTTCAAATGAATGGTTCGGAACAGGTGGGATAGGTGGAGTAGGAAGTGTTGGTTAAACAGGTGAAACGGGTTGGATAGTTCCAAAAGTATGCAAAATAGATCAGATCAGAATTAGTGGGTTAACACAACTAACTAAGGCAAGACGACCTCTTGACAGTTCTCTCAACGTTTAAGAAACGTTAGATTCATGGTCTTGCAGTTCGTCAAATAGCTAATAGAGCTTTAGTTTCTTTAGAGATCCATTACTCTGAAGACATGACTTACCATTCCCCCATCCTTTTCCAAGGCTGTTGATGAACTTCAGATTGTACTCGAGAGGAGTTCTAACTATTCCATGTGTAATCATGTTGTTCACAGTGATCATGTACCTATTTGATGCAGAGGCTACGGATTCACAAGGAGTTATGGTGAAGGTATCAAAATCATTGACGACAGATGTCAAACTCTTATCCTTCATGTTCTCAGACCTTTCAAACAAGTCTTGAAGAGTATCCCAAATCTCTTTGGCTGATTTACACAACTTAATGTGCTCAAATAGAGAAAGAGGAACACTAAACACCATCTCTGAGAATGCAATTTGATCTGCATGAAGCTTTTCGATAATATCTAATGTAGTTAGAGGTGTTGGACATTGTTCTTCTTGACCTATGAGAGCAGCAACAACATCTCTGACCATTTGTCTTACTGGAACATGAGGACCTTCTTTCACAAATCTCCATTCTAACTTTCCAGTGATCATACTCTTTAACAACTATCAATGGGACACGCGTTGGGCATCCAATGCTATTTTTTATTTGTATTTAATACATTTGTTGAGTTAGATTATAAGCAGCTATTGAAGTTAAAGTATTAGAGTTCAAGTGGTATGTAGAAGAACTTTTATCCTAAACACATAAATGATTGGGATACCAAGGTAATCTTAGATCAAATATAATTTGTTCTTATGGATTCAAAGGACAATCACTTAGGCTATGATACCAATTGAGAGTGCAAGAATATGTGTGCGAACAAGGTTTGGAAACTCAAACCTTGAATTAACTTAAGATCAATATCTGCCGCTAATATTAAGAGTCCATTCAACTCTGGTAAACCAGTCTTGTCTTGAAGTAAGAAGTTCAACAAAGTATTTGACAAAGTATTTAACTAATAGAAAATGAGTATAAACAATGTAAACATAACTTAAGAACAATGAGAATGATAGAGAGTATGATTTGACTTGAAAGATACTTAGTATTGATGTGAAAAAGAATGTTGCTCAAAGGTTACATTGCATGGAAAACTCATCTCCTTAAATATCCAAGGAGTGATAAAAAACACACAAAATACAAGACTACATGGAGAATGTAGATCTGAGAAGTCAAAAAGCTGACACACGGGATTTTCTCGATGTTGTCCCATGAACTTTACAATAAAACAAATGCTAAAGGACAAGAAACATTAAATGCTAATACATACTCAAAATAGCACTGAATACTAGGTGTTTCTCGGAAATATCTTCATTTTGGAAACAACGCCATCTCAGAACTCATCACCCTCGGAATGCACTTGAATTTGGTTTTGGCTTGGATTCAAATTGATAGAGGTTCACTTCATGTATTAAAACTAAGAAACTTGTATATGTGTATGAAGAGGTCTAAGATCAGAGAAGACAGATCAAGATGCATCAATAAAGGAATTGAAGAAAAAGGATTAGTTCGTTTCACTAACTAACCAAGTGAGTTATTACCCCCCCCCCCCCCCTTCTCTCTCTCTCTTTCTCTTTCTCTTTATCTCTTTATTATGTTATATATATTTATATGTGTTTATGTATGTTTGTATGTAAGTATCATGTGTCTAAACATGATATAGAGAAAGAAAGGATAGGATTATATGTACTATAATCATATGTATGATCATGTACGTATGTTTGTATGTAAGTATCATGTATCTAAGCATGATGTAGATACAGAAAGAATAGGATTATATGTATTATAATCCTATGTATAAGTAGATGATGAGAAGGGTATTTATTGATACCTAAGAGATTATACATAGAGACAGAGTATATTATATGTAGTAGAATCAAAAGTGTGTGTATGTAGTCTTGGTATTAATGGTACGGTATAGAATAACTATATGTTAATAGACATAGATAAAGATAAACACTTAATGAGTTAAGTACTAGATGTGTAATAGTATATCTCTTGATGAGATAAATAGATAGAATGTCCATGGGACAAGTATTATGTGACGAGTCATGTAATAGAGATAAAGATGCTTAGAAAGATGATTCCTTCGGGAATGATATAGACATTCCAACAGGATTAAGATTATGATTCATTCAGGAATAAAGAGTATGATTCCTTCGAGAATAAAGATTATAATTTCTTCGGGAATGAGAATATGATTCCTTCGGGAATAGATAGTATGATTCCTTTGGGAATAAAGAGTATGATTCCTTTAGGAACAAAGAGTATGATTACTTTGGGAATGAGATTATGATTCCTTTGGGAATGTAGACAAATGATTTTTTGGGGAATAAGATTGTGTATGGTTAAAGAAGCTAGAGGAAATGTTCCATGAGTGGAACAAGGTAAGGAAGTTCTTTCAAGAACTTAGATGGAATCTGTGAAGGATTAAGAGTATGGAATCCATAAGTGATTCAAGAGAAGAAGAATGGTTAAGGATCAATGAGTGATCACTAGAGACGGAAGTAACTTCGGATGAGTGTACCCGATAATGCTAGTGGAATGTTGTTTCCCTTAGGAGATATATAAGAGTATAGTATTAGATGGGACCATTAGGTCTAAATGAGAATAGAATGTTATGGCATTAGTGTTGAGAACAGAGAGATGAAAGGTAAGCATAGTATGAGAAGGAATGCTAAGAGTCAGATATATGAGAAGAACAAAGTAGGGGATAGAGAAGATCAATCATAGAGTATAGAGAAGAGTATAGAAAAATTTGAAAATATAGAGTGTGTGAAATAAAGAAAGAGAAGATAGAATATATGTAGAGTATGAAATGAGCCTGAGAAGGGGCTAAGAGAGAGTAAAAGATGATATGAAAAGATTAGAGGAGATAGAGTATAAGATGATGGAATGGAATGCTAAGGCATGAGAAGAGATGGAAGGTAAGGAGATAGATGTGATGAAAAATAGAACATAGTAGATAAGATGAGAAATGAGATAAGTAAATAGAAAGAGTAGAAGAGATAGATGTGATGAGATGAGAAAGAATAGCATTGTATTCTATAAAAGAAATATATTAGATTATAGAGTAAGAAAAAAAGAAAAGAAAAGAAAAAGAAAGATTAGATGAAACATGAAATAGATTAGAAAATAACTCATTAGACCTGTGATACGATGTAGCCAATACGTTTCATGTTTTGCATGTACAGGTAGTAGCTATGGTATGTGAGAAGATAGGAGCACAAGGATCTAGACTAGATTGCTATTTAGGTGTACTTTTCCTTGTTGATGTATTTATGTATTAGATTTTATTATAAACCTGTGATCAACCCCGAGATGTAAAGTGCTTTAATTTTAGTAGAATTCCACACTTAGTAGATAAAACACAACTAATCCCTAGTTAATTAGATATAAGAAAAGTCAGTTCGTTACAATAAATATGCAATAAGATCACACTATTCTAGGAAGAGGGTCAACCATATTTAATATTTGTGTATGATGGGTTGCACGCCATATAGCTCGGAACTAGGTAACCATTATCCATGCACCACAAAAAGGGTAACTAGCCTTTACTTATGAACGTGAAGATTATTTAAAAATTTATTCACAACAACTCAACACGCATGGAATCCTAAGGACTTGACCAATCAAGTAAATCATCCTAGTATGTGTGTAGCATGTAAAATGCTAAAACCACTTTAAAAATAAATATCAACTATTACTATCAAAATACTTTCAAAATCTTGGTCCATGAATCCAACAACTAATTGCATAATTAGAGAAGTAGAAATCAAGTCATGTGATGAATAGTTTCAAAAACTTAAAATTAAATAGTAAGAGATGTATCCTGATAGCTCACCTTAGTCCAATGCTTTACAACACCATGCTTCTCCAAACTCTAATATTCCCAATCAACACCTAATTCCATCATTATAAGGTGCCAAAAGACTAAAATACTCTTCTATAATAGTTCTAGAACTTAAGTATCACCTATAAGTAACTATAAAGGAATCAATGTCCATTAACTGAACGATTAAGCCACTTATTAAGTTCTTGACTAAAAATATAAAATTTATAGTATTAAAGGATTTGTTATTCTAAAATATAAACGTAAACAATGTGTGTTTTCGAGTCCATATGCAAAGTTATGGACAAAACAATTTGATGGTAAGAGAACGCATATCTTTAGCCTAAGCGTCACATTCTACACAACAAATTCCTAAATTTAAGGTTTTTTCATAAATGAACATTCTACTTTGCATATCTTTTGTTGGTCATTTTCAATTCATTTTGTACAACTTTTATGGTTCCCATACATGTGTAGAATATGTTTTATCATACTAAAACATGTAACTTGATCGGTTAATCCTAACCAAAGATCATAAGATCAAAGTGTTCTTAAAACTTTGAATGGAGTAGTTAAGAGTTTAAATTTCCATAGAGCATACTTTAGCTATAATAATTCGTTCCCAACTATTGAATGTATACATAAATGTTTCGAAGTGCATGATATCATGCTAAAATACATTCTAAGGATTATGGACACTTATTGTAACTATGTAGTTACCAAATCCGTTTCATAGTTTTCTCAAATTTCCCTTGTGATCAAACAATCACTATAACCACTTACAGATCAGGTGATCCTTCATGTTTTGCATCCTATTCATTCCAATGTATCAATTGGTGAATATGAAAATATTCCATCAATCTATAGGGATATCACTAATCAAGTAATAAATCCAAATTCAATACTTTTAACGTTGATTCTCTCATTTCATTGAGGTTATGCATCCTTGAAGGATTTCTTATAATAAATGGTCACATATTCCATTAGGCAACAACTTGACAATTCCATGACCGTAATGGGGATTTTAGGGTTTGTGGCTAGATTTAATCCAAATGTCAAATACATCCAAGGAATGTTGCATTTAGATATACAACTACACCAACCATCATAGAATGATTAAAAAAAACTAGCCAATAACTCCTCGTTAAATCGACATGGGGTTTAGTCGGAATCGTCAAATCCAGATTTAGCGTATATGGGCAAGAAATTGTACTTTAAACCTTAAATTATTCAACTCCTTGTTTCCATGAAATCGCATCTCTAAGCTTTCCCTCCCTATATATTTGCGTTTTGGCTTAAATGATGAGTATGTACACATCATAAGATCTCATTTTCTTTTTATTTCTACACTCCCCTGATCATATTTTGACAATAATGATCCTAATATCCAACTAGTAGGACTTGACTTTTGAGAGTTAACTTCATTAATCCCCCACTCCATCTCATTTATAAATTTAATGATGCAAAATCATTTAAGTGAGTCAACCCTATGGTTAAACACATTTTTCCCAACTTAAGGTTTTTATTCCTTAACTTTCAAATGTTAAGATTTAAATCATTAACTATTTCCAGTTACCATTTAAACTGTTCAATTTTTCTTTCTTCCCATTGTTCTAACTTGAACATTTATTTATTTATTAATTTTAATTTATATAAAAAATTTAATTTACATGAAAATTTTAGCCCAAAAAACAGAGTGTTAATTACGTTGGGGTTATTGTGTTTAGTGAGGGTTTGGTTATACGAGTGGTATTGTACGATTTGAAGAGATAAAACCGAACACACAAGTCTTTGCTAATCAAAAAGGTATAATTTGAACATGAAATGCAACTTTAATGGTTAATGATGTACAAAAAAAAAACAAAACAAAAGACAAATATAAACAAAAATGACGATGGATAACATTCCACCGCTAGTCATGATGGTATTAACATAAAATAAGAGTTCAATGGTTAATGTATTAATTGATTATACTAGTAAGTCATTATTTTAATTAAGAAAAAAAATATAGTTATTTTATTGAGTAAACAATTGCATTTCTTGTCATTTTTAGAGTTCATGAATCTATTAATATTTTTAGAGTTCATGAATCTATTAATCTGAGTCAAATGATGAAACGACTATATGAGCCTTAGGTCTTGTTTGAAATGTGTCTGACCGAGTCGAGTCAGACGTTTTTGGCTGACTCGGTTAGTAAAAGTCGTTTGATAGTCAAATTGTTGCATCTGAGTCGGTAAGAAAGAATCTGATTTAGATAGATACAGGAAAGCAGTTGACTGAGAAAAGTTCCACCTTTACCCTTGCCCTACATTTTCTTCTAACGCCTTCATCCTTCTCTTTCTTACAACGCCTCCTTCTCGTCAATTTTGCATCTTCCCCTGCCGACGATCTCCTCCACATCCAGCCTTCATCGGCAATCTCCTGCTTCTTCATCAGGTACGATCCCTTGCCTATTCATCTACGATCTCCATCCTTCTCTTTCGGATTCTGATTTCTTTTATGTATGATTTCTTCAACTGATCATAATATAAACATAACCTGGTTTGAATTTTGGATTCTGATTTGTTTCTTGTTCTAAAATTTTGATTTTTGAATCCTGGATTATGATATTCTATTGAATTTTTGTTCAGCAAAATTTTGTTGTTTTATTCATGTTTGATATTATTTAAAAGTTCTGATTTTTAGTTGTTTTTGTCCATGTTTGCTGCAGAATTTTGTTGTTCAATTGTAAATCAGAATTTTTAGTTGTTAGGTGAGAAATAGCAATTTCCACTTCTAGGTTTCATATTTGTTATGGGGGCACATTAGTCTTTTGTCTAGATAAGTAGACAACAATGCAGGGGAATCCATCCAAGAAAATGAGTCCATATTTGACTTTGGATTGCAAAAGATTTGCATAAATAAGATGCCTTCTACTGATGAGTTTGTTGTTTTTGCTTCTGTTATGTTCATGTTTGATGTTTCTATTTATGTTCTTTTCATATTAGGAAAATATTGGACTTAAATTGAATTTTTGTTGCTCTAGTGATGAATTTTTGTTGTTCTAGTGATAAGTTTGAGAATTTTATTCTTGATTGTTGTTGATTCATACAAGTTTTATATTTTATATTTATATACAACAATATGCATATTTCGTGACTTTGTTCATTACAAAAACTTCCTTGCAAATTCTCAACAAATACCCTAGCCGGTTATAGTCTTTACTAATCAAAGAGTTAGGACATCACCACGTAAATATAAGTCCAAACCATTTGTAAAAATCGACATCAAACAATAATACCATCAGTCACAGTTGTGTGAGGTAACAATTCACCCAATAGGATCAAACCAAATTAATATAAGTGACCTTAATATAACGACAAGAAATGAATAAGTGGAAACATCAACTACACTATATTGTAAAGTTTGAAGCAAGTGTCTACAATTGTAAATGGATGCAGGAAACAAAAAAGAAGTTAAGAATCTACTATGATAACAATTTATTTATTTAAGGACATCATATTCTTATTATTTCATATTCCGCCAATGCGAGAGAATAAAAGGATAGAAATAACACACACATACACACACACACACACACACATATATATATATATATATATATATATATATATATATATATATATATATATATATATATATATATATATATATAAAGAGTAAAATGGTCATTTATCATCAATCAGCATATTCAGTCAGATGTACACTCAAACAGTATGGTTTCTTACTCAGTCATGATTTTTTACCTAAACAGACATTTCCAAGTCAGCACTTTCTTAGTCAGTAACTATCAAACGAAGCCTTAGTATATCTCAGCTAAGAGTTCATGAATCTATTAATCTGAATCAAATGAAGAAAGGATTATATGCTCCTTAGGCTAATTCTATATATACTTCCAATTATTTCCCCACCCCCAAATGTGAGTGTGTAATCTCTGTGTGCCCACTTGTGTGGGTTTTTTAGGTGAATGAAGAGTTTAAGTATAGTAACACGTTATATCTATCTTAAACTCTATTGGACCTAGGCCACTACTTTACATAGCTAGTTTATATCTAATTTTTTTACAAAAAAATTTAATAGAAATAAATAAATAAATAAAATGTTTTTGCCAACATGATTTTATCTAATTATTTTAGGAAATCAAACTTCATCAAGTTAATGGTTTAGCTTAAAAAAAAACTTTTTTTTTTGGTAAGATGATTTAACCAATAAAAGCTGGTATCATCAATAAAGACTTAAAGTCAAGATTTTGAGTATTAAGACCAAAATTTACATTTTAGACCAACGATTATTGGACTAAGTTGATTGTAAGACTTTTGATAAGAACATGATATAATATATGAAAAATAAACTTGTTTTGTTCAATTATTTATTACATAAAAAACATAAAGTAAGGATATCTTAATGACTAAGTCTTCCCTAAAATTTTATTTAACTCCAAACATAAAGTCTTTGTTCTCTCTTGCATAACAAACATAGCAAATTCTACTTTTTTTGGTTAGTTTCACCGCCTTTTGAGTTTGGGTTTGAGTTTAAGGTGTTCTTATTATAGTATTAAGATGATTTAAGGGAACATAACCACATGCATATCTCATAAGTGCTAGTTAAATCACAACTAATCTTGTTTATCTTTTGTCTTGTCAACCAAATTAATGATGATGACAAATATATAACAGTAACACCCACTCACCATCGCTTTCCCCACTTCACCAATTTTTGATCGAACACATGTTTTGCAAAAATCCAAGTACGCTTTGAATAATATACATACATTAAAATATAAATTTTATTTGAACGATAGAAAATTATATAATCTACACATTCATCCACATTTGATAGACAAAATGGATAATAAGTTTTATGTTAAAATTTAAATAAATTTGATTTTTTTTATGTTTAAGATGTGGGTGAAATTAGAAAAAAAATAATAAATAAATAAAAAAATAAGAAGAAGAAGAAAATGTGACATCTTAGTGGTTTAAGTGTTGTGGGCCAAAGCCCATGGAGCCCGCCTCCCTGCGGCCCTGCCCTAGAACGGACTGATGCCTATCCATCTAAAGTTTTTATTTTTCGGTTTTACCCTTCAGCTTTTTTAGTTTTTACGATATTTATTTGAATTTATTTTTATAAGAAAATAAGGTCTAAACTTCTTATTTTAAAAATTCCTTCAACTTTTACAATTTTTATCTTTTTTTTAATAAAATATTTGTTTTAGAAATTTTATTTTACACCTTTTAAATCTTTTATAAACATGTTTTTTAAAAAAAATAATTTATTTTGACAATTCATTTTTTGTATTTCTCTAGGTTAAAACCCATGGAAACCACAGCCTATAGGTAAGAAAAAAAATGTTATTGAAAAGACAAAATTACATAAATGGTCTATATGGTTTACCATGATCACAAACTCAGTTTTGTTAAACTGTAAAGATAAAATTAGTCTTATATTGACGGACAAAAAAGACCAAGTTAACCTCACACTAATTGAAGAAAAGTAACAATACGAAAAAATAGATTATCCACACAAATTTTGGAAACCAATGAACCATGTTCGTAAAATAAAAAGATAGTATTATGACTTTTGGTACCATTTATGTAATTTTGTCTTAAAGTTATATTATATTGATTTAAGATTAAAAATGTAACAATTTAAAAAAAAAATCCAATTGTCCTTTTGTTTTTTATATCCATGTTTAGTTTTTTTTTTCTTCAAAATTACAATATTATGATTGTGACTACATTGACTTAACATATTTCAATAATAATTATTATCATGGCTAACATAGTATCAATTTTTTTCTTTTTAACTATAATAACAATATTTTTATAGAAAATAAAAAATAATAGCTGCTAATAAAATCTATAATATCTATATAAAATAAAGTGATAATATAATAAATATATTGATTAATAAAATAAATAGCAAGTTAAATATAAAAACAATTATTATGTTTATGATGCTTATCAATAAAATATACATCTAAACATTCAAACTTATTTTTTCACCAACGTTTACAATTATAATCATAGCCCTTATCTTAATTTAACTTGCTCGAAAATGCCGCAGATTATTATAACAACAACTTAATATAACAACAATTATAATCACAATTATCTTAAATGAAGTTGTTCCAAATTCCCCAGATTATTATAACAATAACTTAATCTAACAATTTAATATAAAAACAAATAATTTTGAGCGGAATCACTACTACTAACTCATAAAAAGGATATACAATAATGATATGACTTTGACAATTCTTATTTCAAAAAAGGCATCACATTGATATCAATTACAAGTACATCAAACCAAAAATTCAATACGAAAAGTTACAGTCGCCAACATAGAAAGAGTTATAAGTAGGAACAACAAATTCCAAATTCATGAAAATTCAATTCAATATTCTAAATCAAAGGCAACAAGTGCACTTAGGAAGGGGGCGAAGAGCCATTAAAAAAAGTGGTTTAACAAAACAAAAAAGTCAAACTCAATACAAACCAAAATTAAAACAAAAGGGTCCATCTAGAGTCATGACTTCCATATATGCTTAGAACAAACGCAAATGCAACTTTCAAGAAATGACATTTGGGGTATTCTATTGAAAATTTTATCATACTGTTTAATCAGTCTCATGGATTGGTCTAATTGCACTCTCTCACCATATAAAACTCCAAGTCCATATTGAACTCATTAAGTGACATCAAACTATCAGTGAAGCGAGTGTCATCACTAATTTCTTATAGGTATGTTTTAATGGAAAATGTCACACCCCCAAACTAGAACGGCGGAAACGTTCGGGGGTGGATGACTTCATGTATAATATCATAACAACGAGTATAATAGTGAAGAAAGCAAACACAACCATCATCAATATAATTGAAAGAATTACATCATAGAGTAAGTTTACATGTTTCAAAATCAATTACATAATGATGACAAAATAAGTTTTGAATTTATCGCTTTAGCGTCCCGTCCTCGAAAGCAGTTGATTACCTGTTTAGTAATTTCCTGAGGATACAAGTTGTTTGAAAAAGTGTCAACACAAAGGTTTAATTAAGAAATAAACTGTTTTCCTTGTAAAAGCAATTAAGTTGTTCCAGAAAATCCGATATTTTCCTCAAAATGTGTAACACCCGGATTTCCAGGTATGAGATTTTGTTCCTTTATTTTTGGGTTTTGTGGGGGAACTCGGCGAGTTGGCGTCTAGACTCGCCGAGTATGGTCGCGGTTTCAAATGCGAGTTCACAGCTGGACTCGGCGAGTTCATGAGTGGACTCGGTGAGTCCACGTTGTTTAATGAAACCCTAAGAGTTTATTTCTCAATTAAAACTCATAAGAGTTTTAATTGAGAAATAAACTGTTTTCCTTGTAAAAGCAATTAAGTTGTTCCAGAAAATCCGATATTTTCCTCAAAATGTGTAACACCTGGATTTCCAGGTATGAGATTTTGTTCCTTTATTTTTGGGTTTTGTGAGGTAACTCGGCGAGTTGGCGTCTAGACTCGCCGAGTATGGTCACGGTTTCGGATGCGAGTTCACAGCTGGACTCGGTGAGTTCATGAATGGACTCGACGAGTCCACGCTGTTTAATGAAACCCTAATTTCAAGGGTTTTAGACCTATTTAAAGGCCCTTATGGCCGTCCATTGCGGCTACCACACCCCAGAGAGAGTCCTAGATCGCTTGTGAGGAGAAGAGAGGCCATTGTTGATCTTTTGTTGGTGAAATTTGAAGGAGAAGGTGACCAAGGCAAAAGAAGGCTGAAGGAAGTGCAAATCTAGTGTCTTCAGAGATCAAAGGCTTCATATTAAGGTATTCCTTCGGACCTTCTCCAGTTTTGGTTGTTGATTCATAGAGTTAGGGTTTTAAACCCTTTAGAAGAAGAATATGTAGAGCATTTAGTCCCCTCTCGAGTTTGTGCTTTGGATCTGGACTCAAAGAGATCCAGAGACTTTAACCCGTGGAGCTTTATGAGTCATTTTGGGGTTATTGAACTTAGGTTGCCATTTTTGGGACTAAATCACCATTTGATGCCATTATGTTAATATATAAGCATCAAGTTTCGAGCTTTACGTGACTTTCGTGCTTAGGAAGGCCAGATTTGTGGATTAGGGGCACATATCTGACTCCGGGAGGTCAATAAAGATGGTGCATGGCATGAACTCGCCGAGTTGTTCTTGAGACTCGGCGAGTAGGGTTAGGGTTTCACGCGAATAGCTCTGCGAGTAGACTTGTCGAGTTGGGGGATAACTCAATGAGTCAGAAGGGGATTAGAGGACTGGGGTTCAAGGCGGTACTCGCCGAGTTGTTCTTGAAACTCGGCGAGTTGAGTTGGGGTGGCCCTGCGATTCATGCCAGGTGTGACTCGTCGAGTAAAGAGAAGGACTCAACGTGCCAAGAGAAGGACTAGGAGAGTCAGTGGACACGTGTAGACTCGTCGAGTCGCCCAAGTGCACTCGACAAGTCGGGTCAAAGTTTGACAGTTGACCTTTGTTGACTTTTGGGTTTGGTCAACAGTGAGGCCTTTGAGCCAGGAGAGGGGTAAAATGGTCTTTTACCCTTCTGAGGATGTTAAGAAAGGTTGGAGTATAATTATATTTATGGGAGTATTTGCTTTATGTGATTAGGCGGAGGCTAGATCACATTTCTACCGAGACAGAGACTTACCGAGATATCAGAGGTGAGTCTTCTCACTATATTGTACCTGGGAAGGTACCTATGTGTGACCGGAAGGTCTTGTATGCTATGAGTTGCATGTTTTGTATGCTATGCGTTGCAAGTTTTGTATGCGTTATGTATGTGATATGTATGCTATGGTCCGGAAGGCATTATGACGTGGACCGGAAGGTCAAGGAGTCATGGACAGGAAGGTTGATACGAGTAGGACCGGAAGGTCTACTGGGACTAGGACGGAAGTCCCTGAGACACATGGACCGGAAGGTCATGTAGAGTATGGCCTGGAAAGGCGTATGTGTGTAAGGGTATTTTGGGGAACTCACTAAGCATTTATGCTTACAGTTGTTGTGTTATGTGTTTCAGGTACTAGCGAGGACCGTAGAAAGGCGTCGGCGTGACTCGTACACACTAGAGAGAGGATTTTATTTTTGTGATTTTGGGATACGATATGTTTTGATAACTATTATTGGATATTTTATAAAACATTTTATGTGAAAATGGTTGTGACAAAAATAATTTTTGTTTTGAAATTTACGTTGTCACAAAATGTGAAATGTAAGTTTCTATGTTATGAAATAGTGCATCCTAGAATTCCCTATAGTTTCCTTCTATAATCTCCTTGTATATATAAGTTATATAAAATTAAAGTTAGATAAAACGTCGAATGTAATGGGTCTGCCCTAGGCCCACAACCAAACAAGGAACAGGAGATAAGGCGGACCCACCAATTCTAAGTCAATCACGACTAGGTTCTATATAACTCTAGCATATACACTTATAAATTATAGTTGAAAACTAACAATTCTAGATTGAATGTAGTCTTAAAACCAAAGACCGAAACCAAATCCTAGTGTAGTGTATGAAATAGAAATAGTGGCTGTGAACATAAACTATACATATCATAGTTCACCGAATAGTGATAGTGGTAGTGAACATGAACTATGCATATTATAGCTTATCAAATGTGATGGTGATGGTGAACATAAACTATACATATCACAGTTCATCAAATAGCGATAGTGATAGTGAACATGAACTATGCATATTATAGCTTATCAAAACTGGTGGTGATGGTGAATCCCTTATTGTAATAAGTTCGTAGTGTAGATGAAACATAAACTGTACCTATTATAGTTTATCACATTGTTTGTAATGTATATATGCCCTAACTGTACCAATTATAGCTAGCGTATTCGTTTGTGGGGGGTATAATAGACTTAACTATACTTATTATAGTTTATCATAATTATTCTTAATGGTAGTAACCCTTTTGTATATGTAATACCTTTAGAATGTGTTTGTTATGTAAATAAATCATCAACTATACCTATTATAGTTTATCAATTTTTTGTTGGATTAGTGAGCATAAACTATACTTGTCATAGTTTACCAATGTTTGTATTTAATGGATGTAGATTTGTTTATAACAATCTATCAATTACTATGCTTAATATAGCAAAAATCCATTTGTTAACTGATGTATGTCTATATGACAAGACAAAACGACATATATGGTAGTAACATATCATCACATGAAGGTTACACACCTTGCTCAACAAGTTACAAGGTGTAAATGAAAGTGAAAGCATTTTTCTAGAATTACCATTTCTATTTTGTTCTTAGAAAATTCATAGAAAAATCATTAAAGGTCCAAATTAGAATCCGTAAATTCTGAGGGTTTGGAAAATGAGTCTAGTTTGTTCATAAATTTTATCATGATTTTTAGTAACCTCCAACTTGGGTGAAACAGACCATAATCCTAGACTGGTCCGGATGTTTTCTTGAAATGATAGGCAGTTTTGTAAAAATCACCATAAATCATAGAAAAATCGTATGGAGATGTGCAAGTAGTCATTTTAAAGGTATAAACCTGAACTATTTGTATCTAATACTTTTTTGAAAACTAAAATGTTTAAGTTGACTGAAACAGTCTGTGAATGGAGTTAAACATTCTTGATGAAAGCTGTTGAAAAAGTTTAGTTGTGTTCTAGGTGTTTTAACTTGTATTCCCCCCCCCCCCCCCCCCTAAAAACTTAAGAAAACATGAAAATGTAGGGGTATGAACTCACCTTATATGATTTCAGTGGGTGATTGTTGAAGAAGTGAAGTATTCAACTCAAGAACACTTGAAGGATCACTTGAAGATTTGATAATATAACACAATAATGATGGAGTTTGTGTAAGGAATCAATGATTTGAGTAAAAGGAATGTAATAACCATAAGGAGGGTGATGATACTTACTAAATGAAGATGGAAAGCTTGAAAAATGACTTGGAAATCTCGAAATTGTATGAGAGAATTTGAGAGAAAAGATGTGTTTGATCTTTGGTGGAAATGAAAGAAATGAGTGAGAGTGAGGAGAGAGGGTGGGTTTTCAGCCTTTGACTAAGAGTATGGTTGGTCAAATGGTGGGGAAAGTACCCTTGAATGACCAGATATGGTGGGGAGAGGTGTGGGTTAGTCTTGGACTATGTAGTTATCGCGGTCAAAATTTCAATAGCGGTCACATGCCGCTATTTGAGATCGCGGTTATCACGGTGGTATAACGGTGATATAACGGTTTTTTAATATTACGTATAATTTATAATTTTATATTATATTTATATAGAATTTATATATTTGAGTATTAATACTATAAGTCTATATAGAATTAATATCATCAACCCTAAAAAGTCATATAAAAACATAACATAATATTCTATTATATTAATATGGAAACTAGGAAGTGTAAAAGTGTCAAATAGAGTTTAATTAATTGGATTGCACGGGTTCAATATCGTATTAGTAGGCCGTGGTTGATTTAAGGAGTTAATTCCCAAGTCGTGGCCTCATAGGCGTGGGTCGATTTACAAAAAGCATTAATGGAGTGTGACCATGGCAACTCAAGTTGGCGTGAGTACAAAAAGAGATGAGTAAAATAGTTGTCGGTAGACGTAATTGTTTTGAATGCTTTTAATTATGTTATTTGTTTAGGTTTTTTAAAATGAAAGTTTAGTAAGATCATTAAGACTAGTTTTTCATTGAAAAAAGTAACCAAATGGGCAAAAATGTGAACAAAAACGGAATAGCGCTCGTAGCGCCGCTATAGCGGTTATTGAAATAGCGGTATATAGCGGTGAATAGCACCGCTAATAGCGGTACCGTGAAATGAAAATGCTAAACTGAAAATAGCGGTTCTTGACCTCCGCAAAACGCTATAGCGCCGCTATAGCACCGCTATAGCGCGCAATTGATAGCTTAGGTCATGGAGTGGGTATGGGGGTGGTTGTTTGTGTCTACCACTAAGGTAAAGTCAACACTCCACCTCAAATATTCACCCACTAGATTTTATTCTTAAATAAATATTTCCATAAAAATATGTTTAAATTATGAATATTTAGGGTCTTATATGTTAAAATATGATTGTTGGAGAAAATCTCACGTTAAAATAATAAAAAACGGGCTTAAAATGTTAAAAATGTTGAAAATCGGGTAGAAAGTGTTGAAATCCGAAGTTCAGGACCGGAGGTGCTAAGGCTCAGTCATCAGCAACCTAAATCCGAAGTGGCTTGGTCGCAAGACTGCGGTCCGAAGGCGAGATCTGATGCGGTCTGATGCGGTCCGAAGCTAAAGTGGCTGCGGTCGGTGGCTGCGGCTCGCTAGCTACGGCTAGGCCAGAGGACTTCGGACTCGGTCCTTAGGGCTTCGGCTCAAGAAGGGCTTGGTCCTTATAGAGGGACTTCGGTCCAAAAGCCTAATTTTCCAAGGAATCTTCCCGTTTCGAGTGGTTTTTCACCAAGTCAAGTGTCGGGATGCCCCAAATGACTAAAATAAATCAAAAGAGGTTTTGAAAGAGATTTAGGAGAGATTTCACATTATTGGAGAGATTTGGGAGAGATTTGACATACTTGGAGAGATTTTACATATATATATATATATATATATATATATATATATATATATATATATATATAGAGAGAGAGAGAGAGAGAGAGAGATTTGGGAGAGATTTTGGAGAGGTTTCACATATGGAGAGAGATTTGGGAGAGATTTCTCATACAAAGAGAGATTTGGGAAAGATTTCACATATGGAGAGAGATTTGGGAGAGATTTCACATTCTTAGAGAGATTTCTCATACACAGAGAGGTTTGGGAGAGATTTCACATATAGAGAGAGATTCCACATTCCTAGAGAGATTTCTCATACAAAGAGAGATTCGGGAGAGATTTCACATATAGAGAGAGATTTGGGAGAGATAGAGTGAAAGAGATTGAGAGAGACTTCTTTTGAGACCTTTTTGAGTGTTTGGCTCTGTAATTCAAGGTTTGCAAACCTCGTTAAGTCTTGTTATGACTGTCATATGCCCCCGAGGGTTAAGGAATAATGTTTTATCGAGTAGTTTCATCACTTGCCCTGATTAGGGTTTAGAGTTTCCGAACACATGAAAACTCTAAGTGATACTTTGCATTAAGAGTGCGAGTTGTTTAAGAAGAAACACAATGAAAACCCTAGTATACGAGGGTTAGATGAGTTGACCGGCTTGACTTTGACTTTACTGGAAATTGACACTTGTCACAGAAAATGCTTATATAAAACAACCAAACAAAGCCAAGAGGAAGCTGGACAAGATACAAAGATACATGAAAAAAAGGAAGAAAAGCAAAATAGATAAAGCAACAAAGATAGTCTATAGAGTAAGGCAACACCAAGGTTTATCGGTAGTAGAAACCAACAAAACAACAATCCGCCCTTTTAAGATTTACCTTAGAACACCAAATTTTTGCTCAAGAAATAAAAATGAACTTTATGAAAGTGGATCAAATCTTTACAACACCAAAATTTCGCACTTGAATAACAATCCACTTCAAGGAAAAATGCAACAGTTGAATAACCATCCACTTCAAGGAAAAATGCAGCAGATGAATAACAATCCACATTACACCTTGGAATAACATTTGACACCCTCTTTGGAACACTGTAATTTACATTTTTACCCTTGAAATAGTGTCAAGTACTTTCCAATCGCCGACTACTTTTAAATCACGCCTTGATATAACATGCACCACAGAAGCAATGTTGAAAACCGGTAGATACAAAGAAAAGCATAAACTTATTTGTAAGAGTTGATTACATGCTATATGGCAAAAACCTTTAGAATTGACGTCTCAATTTCAATTAACTAAATCATGTTCCATAAACAATTTCCACACAAGCTTCATCTGATACAAAAAAAAATACAAAAAAACACATGTCAAAAACTAAGAAATTGTTAATCATGTAGACTAAGCAGAAAATAAACAAAATTAAAACCCTAGAGTCAAGGAAAAAACATGAAACAAATACAGGCAATAAGACCCAAGTAAGAACGTCAGAGATTTTAATGAAGATGATGAATCAAAATCATTTTTGAAAAAATGGTAGTAAAGGTAGATAGATGGGATTATAAAATTTAAGTGTTATGAAGAATAAGACATTTGTTCCTTTTTGTTGCAAATGAGATGAGGAAGAACATTCCTGTGATGCAGATGAGATGATTATGAAGAGATACAAATGAGAATGAGAGCAAGAAGAAGCACATCCAGAAGATGAAGATTTTGTTTCACCTTTTTTGCTGGTATCATACAACCTTAATAACCTCGTCACTACCTGATTTAAACATAAATACATATAATCATCAAAAAGTAATTTAAGCCTCAACGTTACAACCAATTTTGTGTTAATCTTCATATAATCTAAATTCTTATTAAAACACATAAACTAAACGGTGTTGTGTGTGTGTATATATATATATATATATATATATATATATATATATATATATATATATATATATATATATATATATATATATATATATATATATATATATATATTGCACCTAAATAATCAAAACACTAAAACAAACAAAACCCTACAAACTTGAGTGGTTAAAAAAGCCTAAATTGAAATTGTACTTGATTAAAAGTTAAACCATTTAAATAAAAAAAAAAATCTTAGTTACCAAATAATGGGGAAAGAATGGATTGATGTTCTTTTGTCACCTCTAGAGCCCAATAACAAACTACACTTCAAATAAAAGCTTCGATGCATATTATAAGCTTCGATGGAAATCGATTAAAAACTAGCTTTATAGGATTCGATTTTGGAGATAATCTCGTTGGTAATTTCTTTTGCGATTTAAAGAAAATCATTGCTGCTTTTGTGTGATGAAGTTGTCGCTATCAAGTTCCTGAACGACTCTCTAGGTTGCTATTGCCTTTGTAATCTCTGTTGCGATAGTGGAAGTGAGAGAGAGGAAGCATTTTTTTTTGCTAATTTCTAGGGTTTGATAAGGGGATGCAACGTTATTTATTGAAGATGATTGTTACAGGATGTCAAAATTGAAATTAACTATCAACTCCTTAATTCATGTGATCTTATACGATTAGGGGAAGAAATAGAAGACGAAATCAAAGTGAAATGAGCAGAAAAAAAAAAAATTAAGACGCTAGAAGAATATTTTCAATCTCAAGGGTAAAGCTGGAAATTCACATTGGTTATTTGAGCCGGAAAATTAGATGGGAAGGTGCTCAGTGACTGTCACATGACACTTTAGTACGTATTTATTAGATTAGAGGATTTTATAAATTTGATACAAACCCTTTTTAGTATTTGTGTCCAACTTTTATTCAAAACTTTGTTTTTTATATTATTTAAAACTTCATATTTTTAGAAACTTAAAACTCGTTTTATTATTTTTTATAAGTTCTTTTTCTTTTGTTTTAACAATATTTCTGTACTTTTTTTATAAATTTGTTTTTTCATGTTTTTATTAAATTTTCTAATAAAACTTGTTGTATGTCTTTTTTTACGGCTTTTCTACAACTATAGGTTTTAAGAATTTGGATTTAAAAAATAAATTTATTCATAGATTAACATGTGCTGTGTTTTTACATCTTTGTTTTTTACATTTATTTTAAATATATTTTTTGTTTTGGTATCTTTGATTTTTTACGTGTGTTTTTAACACATTCTTGTTTTTACAAACTTCGTTGACAAATCCCTGTACCAATACGAATGATGTACCCCTAAATTTATTATATATACGAAATATTAATGATAATTTTGTATACTGAACGAACTCAACTGATACTAGAAATAATGTTTCATTTAAATAACCAAAAAGAAAGAATAAGATAATATCTAATCAAATAAATTTGTTGAAATTAATTTGACCGCTCAAAAAATCAAGAAATTCTGAATATTCCGAAGAAATGAAAAAGTTGTGAGAATTTCTGCACCTTTTTTATAAATTTGTTTTTTTCATGTGTTTTATTAAGTTTTCTAATAAAACTTTTTTTGTATGTCTTCTTTTTACGGTTTTTGTACAACTATGGATTTGAAGAATTTGGATTTAAAAAATACATTTATTCACAAATTGACGTGTGCTGTCCTTTTTTTTTTTTTTTTTTTTTTTTTTTTCTTCTGAGTGGAAGTGAAAATTTTAAAAAAGACTAGCTAACAGTTGGCCAAAACAAACGAGAACAATTAGTTCATAAGCGGATTTCAAAGCCACTTGGATATAGTTTTCCTAACTTTATGATTCCTACTCAAAAACCAATTAAAAGAAACGAGACAATAGAATCAAACATTAATTCTCTCTTGTACTTCATGATTCCAAAAATTAACACATTCCGGTAAGTTCAAAGAACCAAAATTAAAGTAGCACAAGTCGTCTCAGTGATCAATCTTCGAGCATTTGCAACAGTTTGACTGTCAATCCATTCGAAAACATCTTCAATAGAGTTAAAAGATGACACCATCAGATCTATCCATGTAGCAAACTTAAGCCATAATTCACGACTTGAACACTTCAAAAATAAGTGAACACCATCTTTATGGACATAAAATAGAAGACAAATCAATTCCCCCTAAAGTGTTGTCTTTTCACATCTTTATTTTTTAAATATATATATATATATATATATATATATATATATATATATATATATATATATATATATATATATATATATATATATATATATTGTTTTGGTATCTTTGTTTTTTTTACATGTGTTTTCAATACATTCGTGTTTATATATATATATATATATATATATATATATATATATATATATATATATATATATATATATATTGTTTTGGTATCTTTGTTTTTTTTACATGTATTTTCAATACATTCTTGTTTTTAAAAACTTTGTTGACAAACCTCTATACCAAGGGCGAAGCTATGGTATACCAAGACCGGTCTTAGGACCACCTAATTATCTTAATTGTAAGCTTAATTATATTGTAAAAAATTAGGGGAACAAACTAAGAATTTATGAAGGAACTACCTAATATTTTTTTGCAAATAAAAAAATATGTATTAGATTTTAATACCTATGAGCTATTTGTATATTACAATCCATATAAAATAGCACAACGCCTAAACCACCTTCAAATTTATCCAACAAAAATTAGCCCAATCCCGTAAAATTAAAATTAAACAAAAAAAATAGCAAACAAAAGCCCACAATTGAATCGTTGCCTACACTTTTGGGTTTAGGGTTTGATCAAATCAGATGCACGGATACATGACGCACGTTGATACAGCCAACATGCTAACACAATTGCACCATCGTTGAGCAACAATCTCTCCTCCGGCCACGGCCACGGCCACCACCCATCACCGCCGCCAACCATCCTTCCTTATCTCTGGTTTCACCCTTTCAGGTCTGTTTTCACTATTCATTTCTGATTTTCATTCCTTTTTGTCTGTTTTTCATTCATGTACATAGACTTGGTGTTATTGAGAATGTTAGATGCTTAGATATTAAGATTTTCAAGCTATAAGATCTCACCGGATACAATTCTAAAACCTTTAATATTTTGACCCAACACGTTATTAGTATATTTTAGTTTGTTATATGTTTTGGTTTTATTTAAATAAGGAGCCACATAGTTTTTGGTTTTAGATTCGTCACCGCTCTATACCAATACCAATGATGTTACCCTATTATATATACGAAATACTAATGATAATTTTTTATATCGAACTAACCCAACTGATATCAGAAATAGTGTTTCTTTTAAGGTAACCAAAACAAAGAATAAGGTATATCTTGTAAATTAATTTGACCGTTCAAAAAATCAAGAAATTGTAAATGTTCTGAAGAAATGAAAAGGTTGTGAGAATGACCCCCATTCAAGAACTCTCTTTGCAATATATTTAGAGTCGCATGATCCGTTCGATTTTAACTACTCGCAAACTGTAGTAAGAGATGAGATACTAATATCTCCATTCGACCAATTTAACTTCAAATAAGAATGATTTTTTTTTTTTTTTTTTTTTTTTTTTTTTATAAAGCTTAATACATATCGATTGAAAGGCGATTAATATTCTCATTATAAGAATTGCAATTTTGACATAAAAAAGAGTCTACATTGATTCCTATTTTACCGAAATTAGCTCTAGTAGACACCTTGTTTATACGTATTGTCAAAGGCCAAAACATTTAATTTGGTCTGAACTAGATATTTACATTGGGCCCAAATATCACTTACAATGAGAGTATCATTAACCCAAGAAAAAAAAACAGAATCACCTCAAGCCGTATCAACATCTCAAAATTATCTAACATTTTGCTTAGAATAATCAACTAACTGTAAAACCCTTTTTGAATCAGTCAGTTACTCAGTTGCTCCCTGCATATTTGTACGCAAGCACATCAACCACAATTGGATCAAAAAACGCTCATTTAACCATGTTCATCTTATTCATCTACAAATAGAAACACTTAGGCACATCTTGCAACCAAATGTTCTCTCAAACTCATGCTTCGTGTCTATTACACACCTATTTAGAACATTAAAAAGTTATTATTCAATAAGAATGATGTGTTAGGAAGAATCTAGAGTAAAAGAAACAATTAAAAAGACGAACCAAGAATAAGTAACCACATGAATCATATCAATGTAAATTTATAACTTTGTTCCATGCTTTAACCAATTAGATGACATTAAATTGAATTTTGGATGCTTACTAACTCAATGGTTTCATCTCCTTTTAAAACAAGATATCATTATAAGATTTTTATATAGACCATAATATAATGAATACCAAAGCTAGACATAATGTGTTCCACATAAGAATATTGAATTTGCTCCATAGTCCCTAAGATGTTGATATCACAAGGAGTACCCCACACCCAAATTGAAACTCCTTGCTATACTTTTAAACATATTAGTAGAAATGATACAACCAAAAGATTTATGCTATATAGATTAATAGATTTTGGATTTTGTTGTGTGAATATATATATATATATATATATATATATATATATATATATATATATATATATATATATATATATATATATATATATATATATATGGTTAGGTTCATGTGAGACGGCCTAATTTTGTGAGACCGTGAGACACATTTTTTTATTTTTTTTATTTTTTTTAGTTAATTCAAGTTCCGAAAATAATATTTAAAAAAAGAATTTTTTGATTTTTCCATTTATTTTTCATTTTAAAATTATTTTTAGAATATGTACAGTGTAATATTCTATTTAGAATATTTCACGTATTTTTCAAAAAAAATAGGATTTTTTTTATTTTTTTTTAGTTAATTCAAGTTCCGAAAATAATATTTAAAAAAAGAATTTTTAGATTTTTCCATTTATTTTGTATTTTAAAATTATTTTTTAGAATATGTCAGTGTAATATTCTATTTAGAATATTTCACGTATTTTTAAAAAAAAAACGGGATTTTTTTTATTTTTTTTTATTTTTTTAGTTAATTCAAGTTCCGAAAATAATATTTAAAAAAAGAATTTTTGGATTTTTCCATTTATTTTGCATTTTAAAATTATTTTTATATTTGGTCTCACGGTCTCACAAAATTAGAATGGTCTCAAATGAACCTGAATCTCTCTCTCTCTCTCTCTCTCTCTCTCTATATATATATATATATATATATATATATATATATATATATATATATATATATATATATATATATATATATATATATATATATATATATATGAGGACTCAAAAAACGGTGAGCATTGCAATGACTAATCATGACCGGTCTAGCTCATTAAGGATAATTAGGTCCAAAATAAATGGGTTGCAATTAATATAAAGTAGTGTTGGACATGCTAGACTAAAAACGACATTGGGCTGAAAATAAATGGGCGGAAGCGTTTTTATGATGAAGTCGTCGTCGACTTCTCTTTGCTCGTCGTTCTCTTTTCCAATCATCATGCAAATGCAAAGAACGCCGATGAAATCATGATCATTCTATCAAAATCTTCAACATTCGATTCAATTCATGTGAAATCAGGTTAGCCATGGTTCAAAATTTTATCATTTACTGTTAATGATCAACTTATGTCTCAAAAAACGTAAAATCAACTTCATTCATGAATCAAATTTGAAAAAAAAAAAACACTAAAATAAAATTGAAATTGTCATCGGTTTCTATTGAAATGTACAATTTTGATTCAAATAACAAAAAATGAGGTTAGATTCGAAGTCAAAAAGATATTTTGTATCAAATCACGCAAAATCAGTACGATTTTAATGAAATCATTATTGAATTGATAGGTTTAACCCTATTTTATGTTAAAATTTAAATACTTCGATTTAAATCTATCTTCATCGTTATTTAAACACATTACAATTCAAAAAACATGATTTATAATAAATAAATGTTCATATATGGCTCTCTTTTTATGTCACAACTAGGAATTTGGATGCTTTGTAACAACAATGATAACAAATGTAAACCAAAAACGTGAAAGCATGTATGATGTTTATTCAATAACAACAAAACTTCCATCAAACACTTTATAAAAGCACTGCAAATAATCAACAAAGAATTGGAAACCCTAGAAATCCCGGTTTAAGTCTATTTTGGACTGGGACTTCCTTATTGGGCCTAATGGGCCAATAAGCTTCCAATTTGACTATCTTGGGCTTAGAACTCTTAAATGGGCTCTAATTGGACCAACTTCCATTTATTTTAATATTTTGGGCCATATTGGGCCTAGAATGAAATAAAATACCGTATAGGACCTTATTGGGCCATAACTAACCTAATTAGCCCTAATGGGCCATAAAAACTCATACTTGATGAATATTGGGCCGTGAATTTCTCTAAAAGGGCCAATGGGCCGAAAATCATCAAAATGGGCCCATGATATGGACTTAAACACCAAAGGCCCAAATTCTTTTTCTTTCTTCTCTTTTTCTCGGCCCAAGAGGAAAAAAATGGAAAACTCATGAAATAAGGAGGGTTAGCCACCTCCTTATTACACCATGGATTTCTATGCAATATCCCGCAACCCTCTCTCTCTTCTCCTTCTTCTTCTTAATCCTCGAACAAAGGGGAAAAACCCACACCCAAAATTCACTTAAACATCTCTCAAGAGCTCACAACAACTTCTTCATTTCTCTATCAATATTTTCGAGATTTAGAGCTTTTCAAGGAGTTTCTTCTACAAAAATCATCATTCAAGGTAAGTTGGTGCTTAAACCCATGATCTAACTACTTCATTTCATCAAAAATCTCCTCCTAATCTATTCAAACTCGTGATCTTGCATCTTAGAGCACATCTAAGCCAAAGATCCTCCAAGAAGCTTGTTAGGCCGAGAATAGCATCAAATTTCTTCCATTCTTCTTCAAAACCAAACCCACAAACTCAAGGTGAGTTCATGCCCCTCTCTTTTCCGGGTTTTACAAGTTTTATGGGGGATAATACAAGTAAAATGTGTAGATCTATGTGTATGTGTGTGCTATGTATGATTTTATGCATGTATGTGTGATTGTAAGTGTTTATGTGGTAAATATGCAACAAAAAGAGAAGAAATATCAAGATCTATGACATAAGAAGGAAAACAAACATGATCTAAGGTATATTACACAAAAAAAGTCAAGAAAAATACCCTCTAAGATTAAAATAAACATATTGTAACATAAAACAAATTTTGGGGCTTAAATTGTCAAATAAACAAAAGTTGGGTGAAAAGTTGCCATTCACGGTTTTCTTGAGGGTCAAAAGAGTCAAAACAGTTAAAATAAATGCTTTTATGAAAATTATGCTCTTCAAAGGACTTGAAATGTAAATATTAGCTTAATGGGCCAATTTTAGGGCTTTTCGGCCCATTAAGCCCAAAGTTGCGAAAAGCATGATTTCAAAGGGGTAAAATGATAAATTCCTCAAAACAGGGGATAAAAAGGGTAAACAAAATTATTTCAGGGGTTAAAATGCTTTTCTTTACCAAAAAGGATAAAAAAATGTAAAGTTTTTGGATTTTGGGCCAAAATTGTAAAAGTTGCAAAAGTTTGGGCTTTAACCGACAAACACTTTTTTGGAAGGGCTGAAACTACCAAAGAATGAATTTTGGGCTAAAAATATCAATTGAGTAAGTCTATAGGTCAAATGTGTCAAGAAAATGATTTAAGGGCTTAAAATGTCTTTTTTTTTTATAAAAGGGACAAAAATTGTCATCTTTATTAAAGAAGGGCTAAAATGGGTCAACCAATAATTTGAATCAATTCTTTTACTATCAAGATGTTTGAGTTAAAAATACAAACTACAACTCTTGAAGAAGAATATATGTATGATTCCAAGAATCGTTAACAACAACCGAGCGGCCTTGTGCCAATCCAAAATAACAATCGTCAAATCAAACCTTCTAACAATTTTACAATTCCTAAAAACAAGTAAACAATCCAAACTTTGGGCTTAAAAATCCAATCATGCTTGTTGGGCCTCTATGACCCATTAACATGATTTTGGGCCTAAGGAATAATAGCAAATGTTATTGGGCCTCCTACGACCCAATTTCATATTTAAGGGACCCTCAATGGCTTTTAAGTGCTATTGGGCCTTAGTGACCCATTAGTACTGCTAGTAAGGTCCAAGTAAACAAATACATGTCGATAATCAATAGTAATCAAGTCAATTAGGATTTAGTGAGTAATAACGAGTGACACCAACGTGTGTCGGTCGTAGTCTGTAGTTATAATCAAAGTCTCCTGGAGGGAGAGCGAGAGTTTGTGTATAGATCTATACGGGGGTGACTCTCCCACACCTCAGTTGTTCGCTACAGTTAGACTCGCCAGTCTAGGGTGACAAAATCTTAAGATCAATTCCAGCGTTCACCAGAGTGCCAAGACAGACGAACTAGTCATTATCATGCATGGTTATAACGACTCACATAAATAAATCCAATATAAATCAAGTAATCAAGGTAATTCAAAAATCATTCACGTGATGGGGTAACCATTCAAATCGTTATATGCATTTTTATTTTGGAAAACATCGGGTTTTCCGGGGAAGTTCAACATTTTCACTTGTACGTTTAATACAAAGTTTTTTTTTTCAATTATACATGTTTTGAAATCATCATGCATATATTTACGGATCTTCACACCTCTTATAAACAATGGTCTTTTCAGAAAATATCGGATTTTCTGGGTTGTTTTCATCAAACTACACAAAACATTTTCATATCAAACCTGCTTATGAAGTCATGTTGACCGTTTTTAAAATAACTTGTATTATCAGGTAACAGGTAAGCCGAGGGATAAGCACCAAGTATGTTAGTGTGTTTTGCTTTTGAAAACTATCAAACAATTTATGTATTGATTGAAATGTTTAAAACAATGTACTTGATGTGAACAATGACAGTTGTAATATATTGATTTATGATGATGTTTATGTTATGATTCATATATATTCATTGTGATATATATTCATTGTGATGATATTCAATTTAAGTCACACAAGCCCTCGGACGTTTCCGCCGTCTGGTTCGAGGGTGTGACATTTTAACTTTAGGTTAAAAATTGATTTCTTCTCACAAAAAACTTTAAATTATAGCTATTACTGTAATAAAAACATATTGTTTGTAAATATTTATTTATCAAATGTTGATTGATATCTAAATTGAGTAACACTTAATGCTAATCTCAAATCAATAAGATGATAAAAAAGAAACATGTTAATGTCAAGTTCTATATTGATATTAAGTCAAAAAAGATGATGTCTTACTATTTTTATGCTTTGATTTTAAGATTTGGTATCAAAGTATATATTTTGAGTTAAAAATAAACTAAAACTATTATATATTGTTTTATTTAATAAGAGAATTGTCTGTTATGGATCAAAATCCGGTAAATATAGAATTTACAATAGATATTGCTGATGAAGCAAGTGGAAAAAAAAAGTAGAATAAGAAAGTAATGATCAATGTAATTTTCTTGTTAATAATTATTTTTTTGTAGAACATCCATATATTAAATATAAAAAACAATGTATTTTGAACAGAAAACATTGGATCTTCACTAGGAAGTGTTGTATCTTCATCATCTTCTAAATGTGATCTAAATCGAACTATAATTAATAGAAAAACATATTTGACTCCAGATGTAGATAATAGACATTATAAGGGACAAACTTTTTCGTACTTGAATATGGGTTAGCATTTTATAAAGAATATGCTCGGAAAAGTGGTTTTGAAACAAGATTGGCATCTATAAAGACAATAGAATGAGTATAAGGTTATGGAAGAAGATACATAATATGCAATATGCAAGGATCCAAAAAGAAAGTTGCATATGATACTTTGAAGGATCCAAACAAGAAAAAATGCAAATGGCCATTTATTAGAATAAATTATGAAACATATGTAAGAATGAAGGTCGGTAACGATAAAGTATGGCGGATATATGAGCTTAAAAAAGAACACACGTATGTTCATGAAGAAGATAAAAAATTTCTAAATTCTGAAAGATGACTCAAATGTTCACAAAAGAAAATCATATATGATATGTCAAATGTGAACATGGGACCAAATACTGAATATAAATATTTGAAACAGTCCATATGTGGTTTTGAGAATACTAGAGCTATAGGAATAGATACAAAACAAATCAAAAGGGAGTGGAATGAATTTATTGGAGACAGAGATGCAGTTTTTATGATAGAAATGTTTATTAAGAAAAAGGAGTATTTACAAGACTTTTCGGTTGACTATAGCGTTGGAAGTAATGGAGAATTTGTTGGATTGTTTTGGGCAAATGAAGAAGCAAAACAAAACTATTTTTCATTTTGAGTTGTTGTTGGTTTTGATGTAGTTTACCGATCAAACAAGTAAGTGACTCTTAATGGACTTATATTTTTTAATCATTGTATTTAGAATCATTAGCTAGTAAATCATTATATTAAATTATGACAATTTGGAATTGTTACTTTTTTAATCTGTATTACCATAAGAATTATATTTTTAAATTCTATATAAGTAATAATATAGATCATATTATTTTAAATCTAAAATTTAGAATAATTTATATTGTTGAATCATTATATTTAGAATTAATAGCTAATAAATCATTATCTTTAATTACCATTTTGAATAATTTGTTATTAAATCATTGAATAGTGAATCATTATCTTTAATAAGGACAATTTTGAATCATCAGTGTGTGAATATATATATATATATATATATATATATATATATATATATATATATATATATATATATATATATATATATATATATATATATATATAAACAATATCTTTTTATATCATAAATTAGGATTTATAAATTTTAAATGTTACAATTTTGGATCAATTAAATTTGGAATATTTTAATTTTTACTTATATTTTGAATCATTGAATAATTACTTCACCATAAGAATTATACTTTTAAATTTCTACATATGAAACACTATTTTGAAAATATTAAAATGTTAAATAAAGAGATTTGCATCATTACTAAACTTTTGGATAAATAAAAATATGAGTTCTATAAATTATATGAAAACAATTTTAGTTGTATAAAATTTTATTTTCCTTCTTTGTTATATAGATCTGGGATAATTTTTATACCATTTACTGGTATAAATAATCATAAACGATGTATAACTTTTGGAGTCGAGTTACTTTCAAGTGAAAGCGTTAAATCTTACACATGGCTACTACATACTTTAAAAAAAACATTTGTGAAAGAGCCAAATGTAATTGTAATAGATCAAGTCCTTACTTTCCATTATTATATTCAAAAGACCATCTCTTGTTTCCTAGAAACTAGTTCATCTTTTTTCTTATAAAAAAAGAGAGGGGTTTATAAAATTATTATAACTCTTTATAATATATAAAGTTTAACTTTTAGCAAAACGACAAAATAGTCTTTCTAGTCCAAAATAATCATGACTTAATAAATCATTATCATACCATATGATATATTATGTTACTTGCTAATGAAAAGTAATATTTCCAAAAAATAAATAATTTCTAATTAATTGTAAGAATTTACTGAATATTTATTAAAATCAATTTCTAATAAATAATCAATTGCGTCAAGTTGTTATTGTGACCAATTAGTATCATATGTTAATTAACAATATTATTTTAATATGACTCTTGAGCATACAAGATCATTCAATAAGACTGGTTTTCCAATAAACAGTTGATTTCATGTCGTTTTAATAAATGATTTTGAAATTGGGTTTTTGGCTAAGCGTGGTGGGAATTTTAAATGTCGTGATGTGTTCCAAGTTGATAAGTAGCAACACGACCATGTATTGGTCGCGACGCGAAGTTGTCACAAGCTAAAATCTTAGCTCTCCGGACTTGAGCCCTATATAATGGTGCTAAATTTTAGGGTTCCCTTTTTAGCTTCAACCTCTAGCATTCAAACATAACCCTAGCCTCCCCTTGTGTCATTGAGAAATTTTGATGTGTTTGTGAGCATTTTGAAGAAGAAGAAGAGAGCTTGTGGAACTTGGAGGAGTGATTTCCAGGTGAATTTTCCACCTTTTAGACCCTCTATTTGCTTTGTAAGTCTTAGAGTTCCCTGCTTTATTCATTTTCATGCATAGATCTAGGCTTGAGAAGAGATTTTTGGTCCTTTTTGGTTCTTTTTCCTAGAAGTTCTTGGAGTTTAGAGAAATCCAGAACATATAACGACAGAACTATAGTTGGTTCAACTTTCTACTCTTCTGCAAGGGCTACGAAGTACTTGCAGTACGAATGTTCGGGTTACCTTGCTTATGTTGTTGATACTTGGGAGTAAAACTATTAGAACTTCAGTCGGTAAAGTATCTAGATCTTTTGCAAAAGTCAAAAATAAAATGGGCAATCAACGGGGACGAGAACTCATCAGTTTTTCATGGAATTATAAATAGTAATATTTCAAAAATTAGAATAAATAGCCTTTCAATTAATGGGGTATGGACATCGACTTGCAATTGATTAAAGAAAAGATTCATAAGTTTTTCAAGGAAGAGTTTTTAGAAAAATGTGTGAGGCGACCAAAATTTATTAGTAATGATTTTAAAACTCTCTCATACATTAATGCAGATCCACTTATTGTGCCATTATCATCTTCAGAAATAAAGGATGTTGTGTGGGGATGTGGAGGTGAAAAAGCACCGGGTCCAAATGGATTTTCATTTAAGTTCATTAAGAATTTCTAGCAGATATTTAAAGGCGATTTCCTATAGATATTCAAAGAATTCTATACGTCTGGATCCATCTAGAGAGGGTTCAACTCCTCGTTTATTTCAATTATTCCGAAAGTGAACAATCTTCTTACCCTCAAAGATTACCGACCGATAAATTTAATCGGATGCATATATAAAGTAATCACAAAATTGGTGATTAGCGTCATGGTGAGTAATGTTCAATAAGCTTTCATCACAGGTAGAAACATCTTAGATAGGCTACGTATTATTAATGAACTCTTCTCTTGGGTCAAACGTTCCAAGAAGGAAGCCACAATGTTCAAAGTAGACTTCGAAAAGGCTTTTGATTTGTTAAAATGTGGATTTCTCAATTCCACTATGAAGCAAATGGGCTTCCCGATGACTTAGAGAAGACATATTTGGGGTTGCCTTTCTTTTTCTAGATCATCATTACTTGTTAATGGTTCCCCGAATTTTGAATTTAATATAACCAAGGCATGAGGCAATGACATCCCATATCACCTTTCCATGGAAACATTGCATGTGGCTACCTCAAAAGTGCTCGATACCACTATGATGCAAATGGTCTTCTGTTGATTTGGAGAAGATGGATTTGGGGTTGCCTTTCTTTTTCTAGATCATCAATACTTGTTAATGGTTCCCCTACTTTGGAATTTAATATAAGAAAAGGGGTGAGGCAATGAGATCCCATATCACATTTTTTATTTATTATTGACATGGAAGCATTGCATGTGGCTACCTCAAAAGCGTGTAATCTTGGATTCCTTCATGGGATCAAACAACTAAACAATTGCCCCAGGATTTCTCATTTATTTTATGTTGATGATGTGATATTCATGGGAGAATGATCCATTTCAAACTTCTACAATCTTGCTAGAATTCTCAGGTGTTTCTACTTGGCTTCGGGTCTCAAAATGAATTTTACAAAAAGTAAAGTATTTGGAATTGGGGTTGATTTTTCACATGTTACATCGATGACACATATTCTAAATTGTGGGTGGTACATTCCCGTTCACCTATATGTGGGTAGTGCAAACATGAATCAAGTAAAAAAAATGGAAACCGGTTATTGATTAGTTTCATGAAAGATTATCACTTTGGAAGGCAAAAACACTTTCATTCAGCGGAAGAATAACCCTCATCAAATCAGGGAAGCTTCCCAATTTATTAATTTTCTTTTATTTAGAGCGCTAATTCTAGTTTTGGAGGAAGGAATTAGAAAGAATAATATGAAAATTTCTTTGGGGTGGGAGCAACTCCAACTTAATGATATGCTGGGTAGCTTGGGAGAAGGTATTGACGCCAAAAACGCTCGACGGTTTAGGTGTAGGGAGTCTAAAGGTTGCAAACTTATCCCTTCTTACAAAATGGTGGTGGAGACTCAAGAAAAATGTCTCTTCGGTTTGGGAAAAAACTATTCTCGCATTCATAACAACAAACCTGTTTGGATAGTTTTCTTATATTTGATGTGTGTGCGTCTTTGTGTAAATAATTTTCGTATGAGGATGTATGTGTTTGGCGTGCATATGGTCTTTTTTCATTGGGGAGATATTTGGGTAGTTTCTATCAATAGGTCTCCTATGATAAGTATTTTCTTTGGTTGCAATGTGTCACACCCCAAAACCAAGAACGGTGGAAACGTTCTGGGGTGGAGGACGTCATGTACAGTATCACAACAATGAAAAGTAGTAAACAAGAAACAACTGTTGGATTAGTGTCTAAGTCCATAACTATTTTGGTATGTACTTGACCCGATGGTGCATGGTCCTTTTGGGTTGCCTTCACCAAAGCAACTTGATAGGATGAATTATGGAGAGAAAGGATTAAATATGATTTATTAATATTATGGGAATAATATATTAAAAGAGAAATCATATTGTTTAATTAATATTAGTCAATAATTAATTGGTAATTAGTTTTGTGACTAAAAGAGATTAATTAAACTTAAGGTACTGGAATTGTAATTATAAGATAATTGCAGTTTGGGCCATGGATTGCCTTTTATTATAAGGTGGACGAATTCTATGGGGGAAGCCCATAAGAAATCGTCCAAGGCCTTATGGAAAGGGCTCCATGGGTTGCTTAGGGCTTAAGCAACTAAATTAGGGTTTCCTTGTTAGATAACCCTAATTGCCTCACTATATATAGATCCCTTAAGGACAAAAAACGTGGCTAAGCATCTTGCTAGGGTTTTCACACGTTTTTGGGCAGACTCTAACCTCTCTCCTCTTCATCCTCTTACTTATGGTGTTTGTAAGCCATTAGAGGAGTGACACTTGTGACTCTAAGCCTTCCAAAGTCAATTTAAGGAGATTTGGGATTGTTATTGCTACATAACAATCAAGGTAATATCTTAAACCTAATTATATGTTAATATTGATTCCCATATGCTAGAATTAGGGTTTATAGCCTTGGATAACTTGCATGTACAATAGAGAAACCTAGATCCAAGCATTAGGGTTTATATGAGCACATAGGATGTCTTATGACCAAAACCCATCAACAACATCATCCATTGCATTAATAATATAATTATTATACAAGTGTTCTGTCAAATTTTGATAAACACTAAAGCATAAATCAAAATGAAAGATGAGTCTTGAACAAGCTCCATCTTCCCTTCTCCTTGCATCGGTACCTGTCTATGATGACCTGAGGATACAAGTAATTTTGAAAATGAGTATCAGCTTTGAAGCTGGTGAGATCATAAGTATTTTAGTGTCTTAATTTGTATGTAAGAATTTGTAAGTTTATGAACTGTAAGTATGGAAAATGTAAATGAACTGTAAGTATAAAAATGTTTGTAAATGAACTGTAAGTATGAAAATGTTTGTAAATGAACTGTAAACGTTTGAAAAACCCTAGAAATCCCTATGATTCCTACTATTAAACAAGTGTGTCTTCTACCAAGACCTAACTGTTCTAAATGTAGTCTTCTACCAAGACTTAACTGTTCTAACTGATCGTTTCTTGTAAAAGGGTGTAATTTTCCCAAGTGTAACTATCATTATCAAAATATAGTTTTTACATTAAATGGTTAAGTGAAATGATCACTAAATATAAGAAAAGGTAAAATAAATGTAGTACTGTAGTGTTGTATTATAGGAACTACTGCTGTACTTACTACCTTAAACCGAATTTATATTAAGGCATCATGTGATTAATTGTACCATACTATTGACTGGTAACAACGACATAAGAATGGTCGTAATAACTGAATGACGTTTGGCACCCGCAGACCTGCAGGTCCCGCTGTAGCTAGCAGCAAGGTGTAGGATAGTCAATCTAGTATAGATCTATACGCAAACTCACGCTCACCCTTTAAGAGACTGTGGCTACAACTCGGGCCATGACATTTAAGGCATGCTCCGATACAGTGGATCACAATTTTATGAACGTATTAATGTAAGTGTAATGTACGGAAATGTTTGACGTGTGCTAGCTATAATGTGTGTTCTATCTCTATCTAGCAAGTATAGTAATGTACTCGTTCTAGTATCGTTGTATATGTTCTCTTCCTAGTATAGTTGTATATGTACTCATAGTAATGAAATGTTCTAGCTGTAATGTATGTGCTCTCTATCTAGCAAGTATAGACTCATGAGTGAACTGACTCATTGTATGATACCGCGTTCTAGTAATAGTTCTAGTATCTTCCTAAACTACCCATATGGTAGTTTACTAGTAATCTAACTGGGACGTATGAACATGGATGTATACCCTTGCTACCCAAGGGCATGGGATGAACTGGAAGGACCTTTTATGACTATATATGTACACATGATATATAACTAATATTTAAACGACCTTCGGACGAGTACCCAATATCCCACCCGACCACATCTCAAGCGCGAAAAGGAAATAGGGTGGATAGCCTTCCTAAGTATTTTAAACATTTCTTATATAACTATACATATATAGGCATGCAATTTATAATATAAAAGCATAAAATAAGATTTGTAAAACCTTTGAACATAAATATTTTCTAAGAAAAGATCGACGTGATGTCGATCTATAAAATGGTTTCGAAGGCATGGGTTTGATAAAACAATTTAGTATAAAGAACATTTGTTTGAAACACAATTGTAAATAAGTTTGAAATGTAACATACAGAATAAAATGTACAATGTAATAAGGAGTTTTTAAACACACAAAGTGTTTATGAAAAACATTTGAAGGAAATTGTTTGGTAAAACGGCTAATGAGTAGCCAATCATTTGAATGCTGCTTATTAATCACATGTGATTGATATAATAATTAGCATAATTCTACTTGTATCCCCCCATAAAACATTTAAAAACAGTTTAAAACATTGATTAAGGGGTATGAACTCACCTGCAGTAAGTGACTGGAATTGAACGGACTGTTATCGTAAGGAAGGATCGGGCAAGTGCTTGGTGTCAAGTGAAGACTTTAGACACACACAATGATCCTAATTACATAGGAAAACATATGTATATAAATAATTAGTGATTAAAACACTAATTATACGAGTATAAACATTTTAACGCGAGGAAAACACCTTTGGTCAAGTGCTAGGAGGCGAATGGGTTGCAACAAAGGAGTGTAATACCTCAAATGGGAGTTTAAGGTCTAAATGACCATATTCTTTAGAGTTTACGGCCCAGGGGAGTAAACTCCTGGCCGTAAACTCTACATTGGGTCATTAATTGAGGCTTAAAGTTGTTAGAACTCAAGTGGTAAATTGTTCCATGGTTTAAACAAGTGTTTGGGTGTTCTATTAACTCCTTTAAGGAGTTTATGGCCCAGAGACCATATTCCATTGGAGTTTACAGCCGTAAACTCCCTTGGGAGGGTGTTTATGGTGTTTGCAAGTCTCTAACATTTCAAGTTTATGATCTATGTTGGGTTCTAGGCATAAGGAAGGAGTTAGGGTGTCATTTGACCACTTTATAGGGGCTTACGGCCCAAGAACTTGTCTTGGCCGTAAACTCCTTAATACTTGTTATTCCTTATGTTTTCTAGGCTTTAAACACTTTAGGGTACATGTCTAAATTCAAGTCTAAGCCTTAGGTGCCTTTAAAGCACCATTTGAGCATGTTATTTGGAGTTTACGGCCTAAGATATTCTTGGGTTGTGAACTCCCAAACTTGGGTGATTCTTGGTTGATTTCATGTCCCTAATACACTCCTATACAAGTCCAAGGCAGTAGTATATCACGGGGGACAATCTAGGCTTGGTTTCGGGAGTTTACCGCCCAAGAACACCTTGGGGAGTAAACTCCTAAATCGGATGATTTAGCTATGTAATCTATGTTATGAACACATTTAAAGCTTTCTAACACTACTAGAAAGAGTTACTCACAATTTGGGATAAAAACCCGAAGATCCGTGAGAGAGAATTTTGGGTTTTCTCTAATTGGAATTCAACTAATGAACTATTTGGTTCAGTTTTCTATATATAGTCCTGAGATTTTTGGCAGAAAATATTTCTATTCTCGGAATGAACTCTAATATCCTAGAGTATTGGAATAACAGTGTTGCACAAAACCCTAGTGCATCCACTCTCCTAATATCTCCTTAAGTGTGAAATCCTGAAAGCTGCCAAACTCATACTCGAAGTATGAATTTTCACTGAAACTGATCTACTTGTATTGGCTTGATATGGTTTGTACAGAATGGAAATTTCCTAATCGATTGGTTCTAGCGCACCTAAGTGAAATCGGGTTCTCGGTTGGAATCCCAACGAACCTTCACTATCGGGCGATGGCGCTGCTTCGTCCGCTTGACCTCTCGGTCGAGGGTCACTACGGTTCTAATACGAAGGCGAGGATCTCGACGAATGGAATTACAAGAGTCCTAACGGAAAGGTATGGTTTCACGATAGAGACGCGAAGAGTAGAATGTACGTTACTGAGTTCACGGAGTAGGTCTAGTTTGCGAGGCACAGGACCGATTTTGATAAGAATCTCGGGGGTCCTAACTATATTGGATTTAGCTTTCCACGCGATATGAAGCGTATTAAGCCATTTCAGAGTGAGTTATCCTAAATCTTGGTTACTCCCTTGGAATTCCAAAGGTTCCTTTTCTTGGTTAACTTCCCAGACAAAGGCCACCCCTTGTTGGGTCAAAGTCGTACGGGTTTCTATAGTTTGCGAGGAGTTCTGATTGAACTATGATAGTAGGTCGGTAAGACCTAGAATTTGGCGAAAGACTGTCGGCGTGTCTGGTGTCGATAAATGTTAAATGGTTTTGACAAATTGAAAGAGTACTCATAATTTCCCACATTACTAACAGTGTGTCATAGAAATTCGACTCTTCAATTTCAAAATTCGTGCCTAGAGAACTTCGCTAAAAGTTCCTCTGTAGGAAATGTTTCCATGGGTTTTCTTCTTACTACGAGGGTAGATAAGTAAGTCATTACATGGAGAAATGAAGAACTGATCCAAGTAAGAAAGACATACCCTATTCGTTTAGCTCATGAAAGCTATGGGCGTCTTGGTCCTATCTGAAGGGTATCACTACGGACTCGAAGTGTCCGCATCGAGTTCGGAAGATAATCTTCTGGACATCCTTCCCTAACACCCGAACTGGTGATATTCGGATCTCAGATCCATTTCTGAAAGTAATTCTTTCCTTGCGTTTGCTCAACCATTTCATCTATGCGAGGCAGAGATAACGATTTCTAATGAAAAATCTTGACGGAGTCCTCGATATTCGAGGCACATACGATGCAATCCGTCGATCTCTGGGAGAATAAGACCGGGGTTCTCTAGGGTGAGAAGCCTAGTCTTCTAATTCTATTTCTGTGTGGTTCGCTAAGTTGTCTGTACTGTTCTTGTGTCTTCGTATGTGTTTAGACTATAGGGTGATCTGTTTACAAGAGTCGTATTGGGTTCTAAGTTTGTTCACATGACGATGCGATTACTCGTAGGCTTAGGCAGTTCTCCGTCCTGAAGTTCATATTAGAAATCATACCTGGTTTCACAATCACAATTTCGTGTATACGAGTCGTATATAATTAAGATTGAAAAGGTAGTCGAATAACTGATTCTTCTTTAAGCTCACATCCTATCGGGGAAAAAGAAGTCAAAGTGGAATCATCAATTCTAAACCTGTAGAACCTTGATTATATATCACTCTTATGCATACATTCCTCAGTGATAGATCAATCGTATGAATCCTTGGATTGAACTTGACGTACTGCACGAGTGGTACTTCGGGGGTTTCTTCAGAAAAGAAAAGAACTATGAGGTACTCCATGCATGAGTACTTTGGTGTTCTGATATGACGGCTTCGCTGGAAAAGTGATCTAGAAGACAGAGATGTACATATAAAGCTGTTTTTGTGAGGATCAAATTGAATCGAGTCGTATGATAATGTCGGAATCATACTGAAACTTAAAGACATTAGATTTGAACATAAGATGTTTACAGACAAAACACAACCGTGCAACCATGAATAGAGTTACAGTACTTCAGATTTACCACAAGACTATTGCTGCGAATAAGATATACTACCAAAGACAAGTATACGCATCACGAGAATCCCTATACAGACAGGATCTCGCAAAAGGTAAGACTCTAGTTGCACTAGTTCTGGATAGTTTATAAGTCTGTTACAACAACACGCCTAAGTTATAATAACGAGGGATCTGGCGTAGGCTCTCCTGCAGCTGTGATCCTGAGAATCTTCCCATTAGCACCCGAGTTCTTTGCTATCGGGCAATCTTTCTAGAAGTGTCCAATTTCACTGCATTGGTGACATATCTGGACAGCACCAATATTGGTGGTGGTAGTGAGGTGTTTAGCCAGTGCTATGTGGACACGAGTGCCTTCCTCATTACTCCACCTTGGAAATTGCTTCCTAAAGTATTCGACTTTATAACTACTCTCGTGTGTAGGGTTAGTCCCGATGAAAGGGACTTGAGTGATGGGTCGTGCCGGTGCTCCACAGCCACGAGCATGGTGCCCTATTTTTAGGCAATTGCAACATTGCATCTCATGACAAGCCCCATGATGATGGAAACTACACTTATCACACTTCGGGAGTTTTCCCTCGTATGGCCTGCTCGGTACTGGGATGGCAGGGGTTTCCACTTGTTGCTGTTGCATAGCCAGCCTTTGGGATTTCTTGCGTTCTTTCTGGGCTTGACGCTTTCGTTTCTTGTTCTCTGTCTTTCGGTTTTGCGAGCCTATTACTGTTTGTTGGTTTCCCGGTTTGGTACTACCATCTAAACTCTCGACTCCTTTTTCAGTCTTGTTTGTGTTGCCTGAGTTGATTTGTGTAAGGAAAGTTGTCACAGCAGCTGCTACTGCAGCTTGTAATGTAGCGGTGTCGATATGGAGGATGGGGGTTTCGTTGCTCGGCTGATTGTTTCCTGATGACGACATGATTCTGTAACACGAAAGATAAAGATTTGTGAGCGATTCTGGTTGACCCTAGATGTACTTCGATTGCTCAAGAAAAGAGTAAGAGTATGTTCTCGAAAGTTTGACCTACATCCCTATGATGCAGTCCTAGCACGGAATGGAAGTGAGTTCGCGAAGGTTTGACCGACATCCCTATGATGCAGTCCTAGTAATAGGTAGAAGTAAGTTCGTAGGATGGTCTCAAGACGTTTGTCGTTCAAGCCGAGGTACCGTGGATTGGTGAATAACAAGATCCAACCACTAAAAAAGACTTGGAAATGTCTCCGGAGCTAAATTACTATAGTCTAATGACTTGACTAAAGCATGATTCAGATAGAATCCAATGAAAGTATGATAAAAGTACTTGAATGAAGAATGACACAGAAGTTAGCCGGCTGTCAATAGCTTTGATATTCACGACGTAAAGATTCAGGAAAATGACCTTGTAAAGGTCTTACATCATATCCAAAGAAGATAGTTCTTGACAGCATAGGGACCTAACTAAAAGTACTTACAGTACAAGATAATTTCATAGAAAATGCCACATCAGGCAAAGACAGAAAACGATTACTTTCTAACAAGGGAAGTAAGGTAAAGCATCTACTCCTGGCGACGGTCATCCCTCTGGTGAACTCTCGGTTAAGCCAGTCGACGTTCCTCATCAAGTAGGTGTCTGTTGTACACCCTATGGCATACTCGAAGTTCTATGACTTCGGCTCGTGATTCAGCCAGTGCTTGTAGCAGGGTTTCATGGTTTCTCTCTTCTCTCACGCGAGCATCTTCTAGACTAATGGTGCGGAGGGTATGTATTCTCGTATCGGTGACATCTTCGGAAATCTGATGTAGGGCTGTCCTGCCTTGAATTCATTTTGGCCACTCTACAGACCAAGATTGGCAAGACTCTATCTGCTGAGCCCCCATTGCTCAAGTTGTAAAAGCTTCGGTCGCCATTAAATGGCATGGGCTGATCTTGTCCTTGGCTCCATGTTTCCAAGCATTCCACTCACTCAGGGTCGGGCCATGAAAAGCCGGACGAGGGTTAGGAATTGGAAAGGGAGCTGCTCGGGGTAGGTTCTCAACCTCTAGTTCGGAGTTAGCATCATACGAAAGGTCTTCATCATGGTGATCATTCAAGGGGATAGGATGATCATTCTCTGGTTCTTCTCCAAACCAACCAGTTATGACCTCACTCAGAAGGTACTGGTTGCCGTGGGGATGGAGTCCAGCCATGTTATCTATGCGAGAATTTAGGGTAAGAGAATAATTATTAGACGAACTATCTAGATAATTATTTAGAAAACCTTCATTAGTTACATCGCTATTTGTGAAGTGCATACCAGCTATGTGTAATCTAAACATGATAGACCTTCGAATAAGTGATCTTAACTCCAAATTCACACAGAATCGGGGTCAAGTAAAATTTCACAGATTCTAAGTCTATAACATCCTAACTACATATATCCTTAGTGTATCCACTTAGCAACTATCAACTTAGTAATGAACATCCCGTTTTAGTTCTCAAGTATAACGTACTTATAGTAACACCAAATACTCCTATAGTATTTTAAATTTTAATGTTATGTTCTATTGTTCTCATTGTGGTAGGGTTGGTAAGATTTTAGCTTTGTTGCAACCACACAATTAAACTTAGGCACATGCTAGTCAACCCTCGGATAATATAGGTGATCAGGCTATATCTTCCCAGTTTTGACCATATGTCTCTAAGCCCACCTGTGTTGCCCAACAATCGTAATTCTTTTGTACTGTCCTAGTGACACAGATTTTAGTATGAATGCAGGCACGTATACTTACTTAACTATTTTATTATTTAAAGTATAAACTCTTGGTCAGAGTATTTTTAATCCCTTATGTATTTATAGTTATTATATCTTTTATGGGTTGATATACTTAATTCACTATAAAAAATGCTCTGATACCAATCTGTCACACCCGAAAACCAAGAATGGCGGAAACAATCTTGGGCGGAGGACGTCATGTACAGTATCACAACAATGAAAAGTACTAAACAACAACAACATCATCCATTGCATTAATAATATAATTATTATACAAGTGTTCTGTCAAATTTTGATAAACACTAAAGCATAAATCAAAATGAAAGATGAGTCTTGAACAAGCTCCATCTTCCCTTCTCCTTGCATCGGTACCTGTCTATGATGAACTGAGGATACAAGTAATTTTGAAAGCGAGTATCAGCTTTGAAGCTGGTGAGATCATAAGTATTTTAGTGTCGTAATTTGTATGTAAGAATTTGTAAGTTTATGAACTGTAAGTATGGAAAATGTAAATGAACTGTAAGTATAAAAATGTTTGTAAATGAACTGTAAGTATGAAAATGTTTGTAAATGAACTGTAAACGTTTGAAAAACCCTAGAAATCCCTATGATTCCTACTATTAAACAAGTGTGTCTTCTACCAAGACCTAACTGTTCTAAATGTAGTCTTCTACCAAGACTTAACTGTTCTAACTGATCGTTTCTTGTAAAAGGGTGTAATTTTCCCAAGTGTAACTATCATTATCAAAATATAGTTTTTACATTAAATGGTTAAGTGAAATGATCACTAAATATAAGAAAAGGTAAAATAAATGTAGTACTGTAGTGTTGTATTATAGGAACTACTGCTGTACTTACTACCTTAAACCGAATTTATATTAAGGCATCATGTGATTAATTGTACCATACTATTGACTGGTAACAACGACATAAGAATGGTCGTAATAACTGAATGACGTTTGGCACCCGCAGACCTGCAGGTCCCGCTGTAGCTAGCAGCAAGGTGTAGGATAGTCAATCTAGTATAGATCTATACGCAAACTCACGCTCACCCTTTAAGAGACTGTGGCTACAACTCGGGCCATGACATTTAAGGCATGCTCCGATACAGTGGATCACAATTTTATGAACGTATTAATGTAAGTGTAATGTACGGAAATGTTTGACGTGTGCTAGCTATAATGTGTGTTCTATCTCTATCTAGCAAGTATAGTAATGTACTCGTTCTAGTATCGTTGTATATGTTCTCTTCCTAGTATAGTTGTATATGTACTCATAGTAATGAAATGTTCTAGCTGTAATGTATGTGCTCTCTATCTAGCAAGTATAGACTCATGAGTGAACTGACTCATTGTATGATACCGCGTTCTAGTAATAGTTCTAGTATCTTCCTAAACTACCCATATGGTAGTTTACTAGTAATCTAACTGGGACGTATGAACATGGATGTATACCCTTGCTACCCAAGGGCATGGGATGAACTGGAAGGACCTTTTATGACTATATATGTACACATGATATATAACTAATATTTAAACGACCTTCGGACGAGTACCCAATATCCCACCCGACCACATCTCAAGCGCGAAAAGGAAATAGGGTGGATAGCCTTCCTAAGTATTTTAAACATTTCTTATATAACTATACATATATAGGCATGCAATTTATAATATAAAAGCATAAAATAAGATTTGTAAAACCTTTGAACATAAATATTTTCTAAGAAAAGATCGACGTGATGTCGATCTATAAAATGGTTTCGAAGGCATGGGTTTGATAAAACAATTTAGTATAAAGAACATTTGTTTGAAACACAATTGTAAATAAGTTTGAAATGTAACATACAGAATAAAATGTACAATGTAATAAGGAGTTTTTAAACACACAAAGTGTTTATGAAAAACATTTGAAGGAAATTGTTTGGTAAAACGGCTAATGAGTAGCCAATCATTTGAATGCTGCTTATTAATCACATGTGATTGATATAATAATTAGCATAATTCTACTTGTATCCCCCCATAAAACATTTAAAAACAGTTTAAAACATTGATTAAGGGGTATGAACTCACCTGCAGTAAGTGACTGGAATTGAACGGACTGTTATCGTAAGGAAGGATCGGGCAAGTGCTTGGTGTCAAGTGAAGACTTTAGACACACACAATGATCCTAATTACATAGGAAAACATATGTATATAAATAATTAGTGATTAAAACACTAATTATACGAGTATAAACATTTTAACGCGAGGAAAACACCTTTGGTCAAGTGCTAGGAGGCGAATGGGTTGCAACAAAGGAGTGTAATACCTCAAATGGGAGTTTAAGGTCTAAATGACCATATTCTTTAGAGTTTACGGCCCAGGGGAGTAAACTCCTGGCCGTAAACTCTACATTGGGTCATTAATTGAGGCTTAAAGTTGTTAGAACTCAAGTGGTAAATTGTTCCATGGTTTAAACAAGTGTTTGGGTGTTCTATTAACTCCTTTAAGGAGTTTATGGCCCAGAGACCATATTCCATTGGAGTTTACAGCCGTAAACTCCCTTGGGAGGGTGTTTATGGTGTTTGCAAGTCTCTAACATTTCAAGTTTATGATCTATGTTGGGTTCTAGGCATAAGGAAGGAGTTAGGGTGTCATTTGACCACTTTATAGGGGCTTACGGCCCAAGAACTTGTCTTGGCCGTAAACTCCTTAATACTTGTTATTCCTTATGTTTTCTAGGCTTTAAACACTTTAGGGTACATGTCTAAATTCAAGTCTAAGCCTTAGGTGCCTTTAAAGCACCATTTGAGCATGTTATTTGGAGTTTACGGCCTAAGATATTCTTGGGTTGTGAACTCCCAAACTTGGGTGATTCTTGGTTGATTTCATGTCCCTAATACACTCCTATACAAGTCCAAGGCAGTAGTATATCACGGGGGACAATCTAGGCTTGGTTTCGGGAGTTTACCGCCCAAGAACACCTTGGGGAGTAAACTCCTAAATCGGATGATTTAGCTATGTAATCTATGTTATGAACACATTTAAAGCTTTCTAACACTACTAGAAAGAGTTACTCACAATTTGGGATAAAAACCCGAAGATCCGTGAGAGAGAATTTTGGGTTTTCTCTAATTGGAATTCAACTAATGAACTATTTGGTTCAGTTTTCTATATATAGTCCTGAGATTTTTGGCAGAAAATATTTCTATTCTCGGAATGAACTCTAATATCCTAGAGTATTGGAATAACAGTGTTGCACAAAACCCTAGTGCATCCACTCTCCTAATATCTCCTTAAGTGTGAAATCCTGAAAGCTGCCAAACTCATACTCGAAGTATGAATTTTCACTGAAACTGATCTACTTGTATTGGCTTGATATGGTTTGTACAGAATGGAAATTTCCTAATCGATTGGTTCTAGCGCACCTAAGTGAAATCGGGTTCTCGGTTGGAATCCCAACGAACCTTCACTATCGGGCGATGGCGCTGCTTCGTCCGCTTGACCTCTCGGTCGAGGGTCACTACGGTTCTAATACGAAGGCGAGGATCTCGACGAATGGAATTACAAGAGTCCTAACGGAAAGGTATGGTTTCACGATAGAGACGCGAAGAGTAGAATGTACGTTACTGAGTTCACGGAGTAGGTCTAGTTTGCGAGGCACAGGACCGATTTTGATAAGAATCTCGGGGGTCCTAACTATATTGGATTTAGCTTTCCACGCGATATGAAGCGTATTAAGCCATTTCAGAGTGAGTTATCCTAAATCTTGGTTACTCCCTTGGAATTCCAAAGGTTCCTTTTCTTGGTTAACTTCCCAGACAAAGGCCACCCCTTGTTGGGTCAAAGTCGTACGGGTTTCTATAGTTTGCGAGGAGTTCTGATTGAACTATGATAGTAGGTCGGTAAGACCTAGAATTTGGCGAAAGACTGTCGGCGTGTCTGGTGTCGATAAATGTTAAATGGTTTTGACAAATTGAAAGAGTACTCATAATTTCCCACATTACTAACAGTGTGTCATAGAAATTCGACTCTTCAATTTCAAAATTCGTGCCTAGAGAACTTCGCTAAAAGTTCCTCTGTAGGAAATGTTTCCATGGGTTTTCTTCTTACTACGAGGGTAGATAAGTAAGTCATTACATGGAGAAATGAAGAACTGATCCAAGTAAGAAAGACATACCCTATTCGTTTAGCTCATGAAAGCTATGGGCGTCTTGGTCCTATCTGAAGGGTATCACTACGGACTCGAAGTGTCCGCATCGAGTTCGGAAGATAATCTTCTGGACATCCTTCCCTAACACCCGAACTGGTGATATTCGGATCTCAGATCCATTTCTGAAAGTAATTCTTTCCTTGCGTTTGCTCAACCATTTCATCTATGCGAGGCAGAGATAACGATTTCTAATGAAAAATCTTGACGGAGTCCTCGATATTCGAGGCACATACGATGCAATCCGTCGATCTCTGGGAGAATAAGACCGGGGTTCTCTAGGGTGAGAAGCCTAGTCTTCTAATTCTATTTCTGTGTGGTTCGCTAAGTTGTCTGTACTGTTCTTGTGTCTTCGTATGTGTTTAGACTATAGGGTGATCTGTTTACAAGAGTCGTATTGGGTTCTAAGTTTGTTCACATGACGATGCGATTACTCGTAGGCTTAGGCAGTTCTCCGTCCTGAAGTTCATATTAGAAATCATACCTGGTTTCACAATCACAATTTCGTGTATACGAGTCGTATATAATTAAGATTGAAAAGGTAGTCGAATAACTGATTCTTCTTTAAGCTCACATCCTATCGGGGAAAAAGAAGTCAAAGTGGAATCATCAATTCTAAACCTGTAGAACCTTGATTATATATCACTCTTATGCATACATTCCTCAGTGATAGATCAATCGTATGAATCCTTGGATTGAACTTGACGTACTGCACGAGTGGTACTTCGGGGGTTTCTTCAGAAAAGAAAAGAACTATGAGGTACTCCATGCATGAGTACTTTGGTGTTCTGATATGACGGCTTCGCTGGAAAAGTGATCTAGAAGACAGAGATGTACATATAAAGCTGTTTTTGTGAGGATCAAATTGAATCGAGTCGTATGATAATGTCGGAATCATACTGAAACTTAAAGACATTAGATTTGAACATAAGATGTTTACAGACAAAACACAACCGTGCAACCATGAATAGAGTTACAGTACTTCAGATTTACCACAAGACTATTGCTGCGAATAAGATATACTACCAAAGACAAGTATACGCATCACGAGAATCCCTATACAGACAGGATCTCGCAAAAGGTAAGACTCTAGTTGCACTAGTTCTGGATAGTTTATAAGTCTGTTACAACAACACGCCTAAGTTATAATAACGAGGGATCTGGCGTAGGCTCTCCTGCAGCTGTGATCCTGAGAATCTTCCCATTAGCACCCGAGTTCTTTGCTATCGGGCAATCTTTCTAGAAGTGTCCAATTTCACTGCATTGGTGACATATCTGGACAGCACCAATATTGGTGGTGGTAGTGAGGTGTTTAGCCAGTGCTATGTGGACACGAGTGCCTTCCTCATTACTCCACCTTGGAAATTGCTTCCTAAAGTATTCGACTTTATAACTACTCTCGTGTGTAGGGTTAGTCCCGATGAAAGGGACTTGAGTGATGGGTCGTGCCGGTGCTCCACAGCCACGAGCATGGTGCCCTATTTTTAGGCAATTGCAACATTGCATCTCATGACAAGCCCCATGATGATGGAAACTACACTTATCACACTTCGGGAGTTTTCCCTCGTATGGCCTGCTCGGTACTGGGATGGCAGGGGTTTCCACTTGTTGCTGTTGCATAGCCAGCCTTTGGGATTTCTTGCGTTCTTTCTGGGCTTGACGCTTTCGTTTCTTGTTCTCTGTCTTTCGGTTTTGCGAGCCTATTACTGTTTGTTGGTTTCCCGATTTGGTACTACCATCTAAACTCTCGACTCCTTTTTCAGTCTTGTTTGTGTTGCCTGAGTTGATTTGTGTAAGGAAAGTTGTCACAGCAGCTGCTACTGCAGCTTGTAATGTAGCGGTGTCGATATGGAGGATGGGGGTTTCGTTGCTCGGCTGATTGTTTCCTGATGACGACATGATTCTGTAACACGAAAGATAAAGATTTGTGAGCGATTCTGGTTGACCCTAGATGTACTTCGATTGCTCAAGAAAAGAGTAAGAGTATGTTCTCGAAAGTTTGACCTACATCCCTATGATGCAGTCCTAGCACGGAATGGAAGTGAGTTCGCGAAGGTTTGACCGACATCCCTATGATGCAGTCCTAGTAATAGGTAGAAGTAAGTTCGTAGGATGGTCTCAAGACGTTTGTCGTTCAAGCCGAGGTACCGTGGATTGGTGAATAACAAGATCCAACCACTAAAAAAGACTTGGAAATGTCTCCGGAGCTAAATTACTATAGTCTAATGACTTGACTAAAGCATGATTCAGATAGAATCCAATGAAAGTATGATAAAAGTACTTGAATGAAGAATGACACAGAAGTTAGCCGGCTGTCAATAGCTTTGATATTCACGACGTAAAGATTCAGGAAAATGACCTTGTAAAGGTCTTACATCATATCCAAAGAAGATAGTTCTTGACAGCATAGGGACCTAACTAAAAGTACTTACAGTACAAGATAATTTCATAGAAAATGCCACATCAGGCAAAGACAGAAAACGATTACTTTCTAACAAGGGAAGTAAGGTAAAGCATCTACTCCTGGCGACGGTCATCCCTCTGGTGAACTCTCGGTTAAGCCAGTCGACGTTCCTCATCAAGTAGGTGTCTGTTGTACACCCTATGGCATACTCGAAGTTCTATGACTTCGGCTCGTGATTCAGCCAGTGCTTGTAGCAGGGTTTCATGGTTTCTCTCTTCTCTCACGCGAGCATCTTCTAGACTAATGGTGCGGAGGGTATGTATTCTCGTATCGGTGACATCTTCGGAAATCTGATGTAGGGCTGTCCTGCCTTGAATTCATTTTGGCCACTCTACAGACCAAGATTGGCAAGACTCTATCTGCTGAGCCCCCATTGCTCAAGTTGTAAAAGCTTCGGTCGCCATTAAATGGCATGGGCTGATCTTGTCCTTGGCTCCATGTTTCCAAGCATTCCACTCACTCAGGGTCGGGCCATGAAAAGCCGGACGAGGGTTAGGAATTGGAAAGGGAGCTGCTCGGGGTAGGTTCTCAACCTCTAGTTCGGAGTTAGCATCATACGAAAGGTCTTCATCATGGTGATCATTCAAGGGGATAGGATGATCATTCTCTGGTTCTTCTCCAAACCAACCAGTTATGACCTCACTCAGAAGGTACTGGTTGCCGTGGGGATGGAGTCCAGCCATGTTATCTATGCGAGAATTTAGGGTAAGAGAATAATTATTAGACGAACTATCTAGATAATTATTTAGAAAACCTTCATTAGTTACATCGCTATTTGTGAAGTGCATACCAGCTATGTGTAATCTAAACATGATAGACCTTCGAATAAGTGATCTTAACTCCAAATTCACACAGAATCGGGGTCAAGTAAAATTTCACAGATTCTAAGTCTATAACATCCTAACTACATATATCCTTAGTGTATCCACTTAGCAACTATCAACTTAGTAATGAACATCCCGTTTTAGTTCTCAAGTATAACGTACTTATAGTAACACCAAATACTCCTATAGTATTTTAAATTTTAATGTTATGTTCTATTGTTCTCATTGTGGTAGGGTTGGTAAGATTTTAGCTTTGTTGCAACCACACAATTAAACTTAGGCACATGCTAGTCAACCCTCGGATAATATAGGTGATCAGGCTATATCTTCCCAGTTTTGACCATATGTCTCTAAGCCCACCTGTGTTGCCCAACAATCGTAATTCTTTTGTACTGTCCTAGTGACACAGATTTTAGTATGAATGCAGGCACGTATACTTACTTAACTATTTTATTATTTAAAGTATAAACTCTTGGTCAGAGTATTTTTAATCCCTTATGTATTTATAGTTATTATATCTTTTATGGGTTGATATACTTAATTCACTATAAAAAATGCTCTGATACCAATCTGTCACACCCCAAAACCAAGAATGGCGGAAACAATCTTGGGCGGAGGACGTCATGTACAGTATCACAACAATGAAAAGTACTAAACAACAACAACATCATCCATTGCATTAATAATATAATTATTATACAAGTGTTCTGTCAAATTTTGATAAACACTAAAGCATAAATCAAAATGAAAGATGAGTCTTGAACAAGCTCCATCTTCCCTTCTCCTTGCATCGGTACCTGTCTATGATGAACTGAGGATACAAGTAATTTTGAAAGCGAGTATCAGCTTTGAAGCTGGTGAGATCATAAGTATTTTAGTGTCTTAATTTGTATGTAAGAATTTGTAAGTTTATGAACTGTAAGTATGGAAAATGTAAATGAACTGTAAGTATAAAAATGTTTGTAAATGAACTGTAAGTATGAAAATGTTTGTAAATGAACTGTAAACGTTTGAAAAACCCTAGAAATCCCTATGATTCCTACTATTAAACAAGTGTGTCTTCTACCAAGACCTAACTGTTCTAAATGTAGTCTTCTACCAAGACTTAACTGTTCTAACTGATCGTTTCTTGTAAAAGGGTGTAATTTTCCCAAGTGTAACTATCATTATCAAAATATAGTTTTTACATTAAATGGTTAAGTGAAATGATCACTAAATATAAGAAAAGGTAAAATAAATGTAGTACTGTAGTGTTGTATTATAGGAACTACTGCTGTACTTACTACCTTAAACCGAATTTATATTAAGGCATCATGTGATTAATTGTACCATACTATTGACTGGTAACAACGACATAAGAATGGTCGTAATAACTGAATGACGTTTGGCACCCGCAGACCTGCAGGTCCCGCTGTAGCTAGCAGCAAGGTGTAGGATAGTCAATCTAGTATAGATCTATACGCAAACTCACGCTCACCCTTTAAGAGACTGTGGCTACAACTCGGGCCATGACATTTAAGGCATGCTCCGATACAGTGGATCACAATTTTATGAACGTATTAATGTAAGTGTAATGTACGGAAATGTTTGACGTGTGCTAGCTATAATGTGTGTTCTATCTCTATCTAGCAAGTATAGTAATGTACTCGTTCTAGTATCGTTGTATATGTTCTCTTCCTAGTATAGTTGTATATGTACTCATAGTAATGAAATGTTCTAGCTGTAATGTATGTGCTCTCTATCTAGCAAGTATAGACTCATGAGTGAACTGACTCATTGTATGATACCGCGTTCTAGTAATAGTTCTAGTATCTTCCTAAACTACCCATATGGTAGTTTACTAGTAATCTAACTGGGACGTATGAACATGGATGTATACCCTTGCTACCCAAGGGCATGGGATGAACTGGAAGGACCTTTTATGACTATATATGTACACATGATATATAACTAATATTTAAACGACCTTCGGACGAGTACCCAATATCCCACCCGACCACATCTCAAGCGCGAAAAGGAAATAGGGTGGATAGCCTTCCTAAGTATTTTAAACATTTCTTATATAACTATACATATATAGGCATGCAATTTATAATATAAAAGCATAAAATAAGATTTGTAAAACCTTTGAACATAAATATTTTCTAAGAAAAGATCGACGTGATGTCGATCTATAAAATGGTTTCGAAGGCATGGGTTTGATAAAACAATTTAGTATAAAGAACATTTGTTTGAAACACAATTGTAAATAAGTTTGAAATGTAACATACAGAATAAAATGTACAATGTAATAAGGAGTTTTTAAACACATAAAGTGTTTATGAAAAACATTTGAAGGAAATTGTTTGGTAAAACGGCTAATGAGTAGCCAATCATTTGAATGCTGCTTATTAATCACATGTGATTGATATAATAATTAGCATAATTCTACTTGTATCCCCCCATAAAACATTTAAAAACAGTTTAAAACATTGATTAAGGGGTATGAACTCACCTGCAGTAAGTGACTGGAATTGAACGAACTGTTATCGTAAGGAAGGATCGGGCAAGTGCTTGGTGTCAAGTGAAGACTTTAGACACACACAATGATCCTAATTACATAGGAAAACATATGTATATAAATAATTAGTGATTAAAACACTAATTATACGAGTATAAACATTTTAACGCGAGGAAAACACCTTTGGTCAAGTGCTAGGAGGCTAATGGGTTGCAACAAAGGAGTGTAATACCTCAAATGGGAGTTTAAGGTCTAAATGACCATATTCTTTAGAGTTTACGGCCCAGGGGAGTAAACTCCTGGCCGTAAACTCTACATTGGGTCATTAATTGAGGCTTAAAGTTGTTAGAACTCAAGTGGTAAATTGTTCCATGGTTTAAACAAGTGTTTGGGTGTTCTATTAACTCCTTTAAGGAGTTTATGGCCCAGAGACCATATTCCATTGGAGTTTACAGCCGTAAACTCCCTTGGGAGGGTGTTTATGGTGTTTGCAAGTCTCTAACATTTCAAGTTTATGATCTATGTTGGGTTCTAGGCATAAGGAAGGAGTTAGGGTGTCATTTGACCACTTTATAGGGGCTTACGGCCCAAGAACTTGTCTTGGCCGTAAACTCCTTAATACTTGTTATTCCTTATGTTTTCTAGGCTTTAAACACTTTAGGGTACATGTCTAAATTCAAGTCTAAGCCTTAGGTGCCTTTAAAGCACCATTTGAGCATGTTATTTGGAGTTTACGGCCTAAGATATTCTTGGGTTGTGAACTCCCAAACTTGGGTGATTCTTGGTTGATTTCATGTCCCTAATACACTCCTATACAAGTCCAAGGCAGTAGTATATCACGGGGGACAATCTAGGCTTGGTTTCGGGAGTTTACCGCCCAAGAACACCTTGGGGAGTAAACTCCTAAATCGGATGATTTAGCTATGTAATCTATGTTATGAACACATTTAAAGCTTTCTAACACTACTAGAAAGAGTTACTCACAATTTGGGATAAAAACCCGAAGATCCGTGAGAGAGAATTTTGGGTTTTCTCTAATTGGAATTCAACTAATGAACTATTTGGTTCAGTTTTCTATATATAGTCCTGAGATTTTTGGCAGAAAATATTTCTATTCTCGGAATGAACTCTAATATCCTAGAGTATTGGAATAACAGTGTTGCACAAAACCCTAGTGCATCCACTCTCCTAATATCTCCTTAAGTGTGAAATCCTGAAAGCTGCCAAACTCATACTCGAAGTATGAATTTTCACTGAAACTGATCTACTTGTATTGGCTTGATATGGTTTGTACAGAATGGAAATTTCCTAATCGATTGGTTCTAGCGCACCTAAGTGAAATCGGGTTCTCGGTTGGAATCCCAACGAACCTTCACTATCGGGCGATGGCGCTGCTTCGTCCGCTTGACCTCTCGGTCGAGGGTCACTACGGTTCTAATACGAAGGCGAGGATCTCGACGAATGGAATTACAAGAGTCCTAACGGAAAGGTATGGTTTCACGATAGAGACGCGAAGAGTAGAATGTACGTTACTGAGTTCACGGAGTAGGTCTAGTTTGCGAGGCACAGGACCGATTTTGATAAGAATCTCGGGGGTCCTAACTATATTGGATTTAGCTTTCCACGCGATATGAAGCGTATTAAGCCATTTCAGAGTGAGTTATCCTAAATCTTGGTTACTCCCTTGGAATTCCAAAGGTTCCTTTTCTTGGTTAACTTCCTAGACAAAGGCCACCCCTTGTTGGGTCAAAGTCGTACGGGTTTCTATAGTTTGCGAGGAGTTCTGATTGAACTATGATAGTAGGTCGGTAAGACCTAGAATTTGGCGAAAGACTGTCGGCGTGTCTGGTGTCGATAAATGTTAAATGGTTTTGACAAATTGAAAGAGTACTCATAATTTCCCACATTACTAACAGTGTGTCATAGAAATTCGACTCTTCAATTTCAAAATTCGTGCCTAGAGAACTTCGCTAAAAGTTCCTCTGTAGGAAATGTTTCCATGGGTTTTCTTCTTACTACGAGGGTAGATAAGTAAGTCATTACATGGAGAAATGAAGAACTGATCCAAGTAAGAAAGACATACCCTATTCGTTTAGCTCATGAAAGCTATGGGCGTCTTGGTCCTATCTGAAGGGTATCACTACGGACTCGAAGTGTCCGCATCGAGTTCGGAAGATAATCTTCTGGACATCCTTCCCTAACACCCGAACTGGTGATATTCGGATCTCAGATCCATTTCTGAAAGTAATTCTTTCCTTGCGTTTGCTCAACCATTTCATCTATGCGAGGCAGAGATAACGATTTCTAATGAAAAATCTTGACGGAGTCCTCGATATTCGAGGCACATACGATGCAATCCGTCGATCTCTGGGAGAATAAGACCGGGGTTCTCTAGGGTGAGAAGCCTAGTCTTCTAATTCTATTTCTGTGTGGTTCGCTAAGTTGTCTGTACTGTTCTTGTGTCTTCGTATGTGTTTAGACTATAGGGTGATCTGTTTACAAGAGTCGTATTGGGTTCTAAGTTTGTTCACATGACGATGCGATTACTCGTAGGCTTAGGCAGTTCTCCGTCCTGAAGTTCATATTAGAAATCATACCTGGTTTCACAATCACAATTTCGTGTATACGAGTCGTATATAATTAAGATTGAAAAGGTAGTCGAATAACTGATTCTTCTTTAAGCTCACATCCTATCGGGGAAAAAGAAGTCAAAGTGGAATCATCAATTCTAAACCTGTAGAACCTTGATTATATATCACTCTTATGCATACATTCCTCAGTGATAGATCAATCGTATGAATCCTTGGATTGAACTTGACGTACTGCACGAGTGGTACTTTGGGGGTTTCTTCAGAAAAGAAAAGAACTATGAGGTACTCCATGCATGAGTACTTTGGTGTTCTGATATGACGGCTTCGCTGGAAAAGTGATCTAGAAGACAGAGATGTACATATAAAGCTGTTTTTGTGAGGATCAAATTGAATCGAGTCGTATGATAATGTCGGAATCATACTGAAACTTAAAGACATTAGATTTGAACATAAGATGTTTACAGACAAAACACAACCGTGCAACCATGAATAGAGTTACAGTACTTCAGATTTACCACAAGACTATTGCTGCGAATAAGATATACTACCAAAGACAAGTATACGCATCACGAGAATCCCTATACAGACAGGATCTCGCAAAAGGTAAGACTCTAGTTGCACTAGTTCTGGATAGTTTATAAGTCTGTTACAACAACACGCCTAAGTTATAATAACGAGGGATCTGGCGTAGGCTCTCCTGCAGCTGTGATCCTGAGAATCTTCCCATTAGCACCCGAGTTCTTTGCTATTGGGCAATCTTTCTAGAAGTGTCCAATTTCACTGCATTGGTGACATATCTGGACAGCACCAATATTGGTGGTGGTAGTGAGGTGTTTAGCCAGTGCTATGTGGACACGAGTGCCTTCCTCATTACTCCACCTTGGAAATTGCTTCCTAAAGTATTCGACTTTATAACTACTCTCGTGTGTAGGGTTAGTCCCGATGAAAGGGACTTGAGTGATGGGTCGTGCCGGTGCTCCACAGCCACGAGCATGGTGCCCTATTTTTAGGCAATTGCAACATTGCATCTCATGACAAGCCCCATGATGATGGAAACTACACTTATCACACTTCGGGAGTTTTCCCTCGTATGGCCTGCTCGGTACTGGGATGGCAGGGGTTTCCACTTGTTGCTGTTGCATAGCCAGCCTTTGGGATTTCTTGCGTTCTTTCTGGGCTTGACGCTTTCGTTTCTTGTTCTCTGTCTTTCGGTTTTGCGAGCCTATTACTGTTTGTTGGTTTCCCGGTTTGGTACTACCATCTAAACTCTCGACTCCTTTTTCAGTCTTGTTTGTGTTGCCTGAGTTGATTTGTGTAAGGAAAGTTGTCACAGCAGCTGCTACTGCAGCTTGTAATGTAGCGGTGTCGATATGGAGGATGGGGGTTTCGTTGCTCGGCTGATTGTTTCCTGATGACGACATGATTCTGTAACACGAAAGATAAAGATTTGTGAGCGATTCTGGTTGACCCTAGATGTACTTCGATTGCTCAAGAAAAGAGTAAGAGTATGTTCTCGAAAGTTTGACCTACATCCCTATGATGCAGTCCTAGCACGGAATGGAAGTGAGTTCGCGAAGGTTTGACCGACATCCCTATGATGCAGTCCTAGTAATAGGTAGAAGTAAGTTCGTAGGATGGTCTCAAGACGTTTGTCGTTCAAGCCGAGGTACCGTGGATTGGTGAATAACAAGATCCAACCACTAAAAAAGACTTGGAAATGTCTCCGGAGCTAAATTACTATAGTCTAATGACTTGACTAAAGCATGATTCAGATAGAATCCAATGAAAGTATGATAAAAGTACTTGAATGAAGAATGACACAGAAGTTAGCCGGCTGTCAATAGCTTTGATATTCACGACGTAAAGATTCAGGAAAATGACCTTGTAAAGGTCTTACATCATATCCAAAGAAGATAGTTCTTGACAGCATAGGGACCTAACTAAAAGTACTTACAGTACAAGATAATTTCATAGAAAATGCCACATCAGGCAAAGACAGAAAACGATTACTTTCTAACAAGGGAAGTAAGGTAAAGCATCTACTCCTGGCGACGGTCATCCCTCTGGTGAACTCTCGGTTAAGCCAGTCGACGTTCCTCATCAAGTAGGTGTCTGTTGTACACCCTATGGCATACTCGAAGTTCTATGACTTCGGCTCGTGATTCAGCCAGTGCTTGTAGCAGGGTTTCATGGTTTCTCTCTTCTCTCACGCGAGCATCTTCTAGACTAATGGTGCGGAGGGTATGTATTCTCGTATCGGTGACATCTTCGGAAATCTGATGTAGGGCTGTCCTGCCTTGAATTCATTTTGGCCACTCTACAGACCAAGATTGGCAAGACTCTATCTGCTGAGCCCCCATTGCTCAAGTTGTAAAAGCTTCGGTCGCCATTAAATGGCATGGGCTGATCTTGTCCTTGGCTCCATGTTTCCAAGCATTCCACTCACTCAGGGTCGGGCCATGAAAAGCCGGACGAGGGTTAGGAATTGGAAAGGGAGCTGCTCGGGGTAGGTTCTCAACCTCTAGTTCGGAGTTAGCATCATACGAAAGGTCTTCATCATGGTGATCATTCAAGGGGATAGGATGATCATTCTCTGGTTCTTCTCCAAACCAACCAGTTATGACCTCACTCAGAAGGTACTGGTTGCCGTGGGGATGGAGTCCAGCCATGTTATCTATGCGAGAATTTAGGGTAAGAGAATAATTATTAGACGAACTATCTAGATAATTATTTAGAAAACCTTCATTAGTTACATCGCTATTTGTGAAGTGCATACCAGCTATGTGTAATCTAAACATGATAGACCTTCGAATAAGTGATCTTAACTCCAAATTCACACAGAATCGGGGTCAAGTAAAATTTCACAGATTCTAAGTCTATAACATCCTAACTACATATATCCTTAGTGTATCCACTTAGCAACTATCAACTTAGTAATGAACATCCCGTTTTAGTTCTCAAGTATAACGTACTTATAGTAACACCAAATACTCCTATAGTATTTTAAATTTTAATGTTATGTTCTATTGTTCTCATTGTGGTAGGGTTGGTAAGATTTTAGCTTTGTTGCAACCACACAATTAAACTTAGGCACATGCTAGTCAACCCTCGGATAATATAGGTGATCAGGCTATATCTTCCCAGTTTTGACCATATGTCTCTAAGCCCACCTGTGTTGCCCAACAATCGTAATTCTTTTGTACTGTCCTAGTGACACAGATTTTAGTATGAATGCAGGCACGTATACTTACTTAACTATTTTATTATTTAAAGTATAAACTCTTGGTCAGAGTATTTTTAATCCCTTATGTATTTATAGTTATTATATCTTTTATGGGTTGATATACTTAATTCACTATAAAAAATGCTCTGATACCAATCTGTCACACCCCAAAACCAAGAATGGCGGAAACAATCTTGGGCGGAGGACGTCATGTACAGTATCACAACAATGAAAAGTACTAAACAACAACAACATCATCCATTGCATTAATAATATAATTATTATACAAGTGTTCTGTCAAATTTTGATAAACACTAAAGCATAAATCAAAATGAAAGATGAGTCTTGAACAAGCTCCATCTTCCCTTCTCCTTGCATCGGTACCTGTCTATGATGAACTGAGGATACAAGTAATTTTGAAAGCGAGTATCAGCTTTGAAGCTGGTGAGATCATAAGTATTTTAGTGTCTTAATTTGTATGTAAGAATTTGTAAGTTTATGAACTGTAAGTATGGAAAATGTAAATGAACTGTAAGTATAAAAATGTTTGTAAATGAACTGTAAGTATGAAAATGTTTGTAAATGAACTGTAAACGTTTGAAAAACCCTAGAAATCCCTATGATTCCTACTATTAAACAAGTGTGTCTTCTACCAAGACCTAACTGTTCTAAATGTAGTCTTCTACCAAGACTTAACTGTTCTAACTGATCGTTTCTTGTAAAAGGGTGTAATTTTCCCAAGTGTAACTATCATTATCAAAATATAGTTTTTACATTAAATGGTTAAGTGAAATGATCACTAAATATAAGAAAAGGTAAAATAAATGTAGTACTGTAGTGTTGTATTATAGGAACTACTGCTGTACTTACTACCTTAAACCGAATTTATATTAAGGCATCATGTGATTAATTGTACCATACTATTGACTGGTAACAACGACATAAGAATGTTCGTAATAACTGAATGACGTTTGGCACCCGCAGACCTGCAGGTCCCGCTGTAGCTAGCAGCAAGGTGTAGGATAGTCAATCTAGTATAGATCTATACGCAAACTCACGCTCACCCTTTAAGAGACTGTGGCTACAACTCGGGCCATGACATTTAAGGCATGCTCCGATACAGTGGATCACAATTTTATGAACGTATTAATGTAAGTGTAATGTACGGAAATGTTTGACGTGTGCTAGCTATAATGTGTGTTCTATCTCTATCTAGCAAGTATAGTAATGTACTCGTTCTAGTATCGTTGTATATGTTCTCTTCCTAGTATAGTTGTATATGTACTCATAGTAATGAAATGTTCTAGCTGTAATGTATGTGCTCTCTATCTAGCAAGTATAGACTCATGAGTGAACTGACTCATTGTATGATACCGCGTTCTAGTAATAGTTCTAGTATCTTCCTAAACTACCCATATGGTAGTTTACTAGTAATCTAACTGGGACGTATGAACATGGATGTATACCCTTGCTACCCAAGGGCATGGGATGAACTGGAAGGACCTTTTATGACTATATATGTACACATGATATATAACTAATATTTAAACGACCTTCGGACGAGTACCCAATATCCCACCCGACCACATCTCAAGCGCGAAAAGGAAATAGGGTGGATAGCCTTCCTAAGTATTTTAAACATTTCTTATATAACTATACATATATAGGCATGCAATTTATAATATAAAAGCATAAAATAAGATTTGTAAAACCTTTGAACATAAATATTTTCTAAGAAAAGATCGACGTGATGTCGATCTATAAAATGGTTTCGAAGGCATGGGTTTGATAAAACAATTTAGTATAAAGAACATTTGTTTGAAACACAATTGTAAATAAGTTTGAAATGTAACATACAGAATAAAATGTACAATGTAATAAGGAGTTTTTAAACACATAAAGTGTTTATGAAAAACATTTGAAGGAAATTGTTTGGTAAAACGGCTAATGAGTAGCCAATCATTTGAATGCTGCTTATTAATCACATGTGATTGATATAATAATTAGCATAATTCTACTTGTATCCCCCCATAAAACATTTAAAAACAGTTTAAAACATTGATTAAGGGGTATGAACTCACCTGCAGTAAGTGACTGGAATTGAACGAACTGTTATCGTAAGGAAGGATCGGGCAAGTGCTTGGTGTCAAGTGAAGACTTTAGACACACACAATGATCCTAATTACATAGGAAAACATATGTATATAAATAATTAGTGATTAAAACACTAATTATACGAGTATAAACATTTTAACGCGAGGAAAACACCTTTGGTCAAGTGCTAGGAGGCTAATGGGTTGCAACAAAGGAGTGTAATACCTCAAATGGGAGTTTAAGGTCTAAATGACCATATTCTTTAGAGTTTACGGCCCAGGGGAGTAAACTCCTGGCCGTAAACTCTACATTGGGTCATTAATTGAGGCTTAAAGTTGTTAGAACTCAAGTGGTAAATTGTTCCATGGTTTAAACAAGTGTTTGGGTGTTCTATTAACTCCTTTAAGGAGTTTATGGCCCAGAGACCATATTCCATTGGAGTTTACAGCCGTAAACTCCCTTGGGAGGGTGTTTATGGTGTTTGCAAGTCTCTAACATTTCAAGTTTATGATCTATGTTGGGTTCTAGGCATAAGGAAGGAGTTAGGGTGTCATTTGACCACTTTATAGGGGCTTACGGCCCAAGAACTTGTCTTGGCCGTAAACTCCTTAATACTTGTTATTCCTTATGTTTTCTAGGCTTTAAACACTTTAGGGTACATGTCTAAATTCAAGTCTAAGCCTTAGGTGCCTTTAAAGCACCATTTGAGCATGTTATTTGGAGTTTACGGCCTAAGATATTCTTGGGTTGTGAACTCCCAAACTTGGGTGATTCTTGGTTGATTTCATGTCCCTAATACACTCCTATACAAGTCCAAGGCAGTAGTATATCACGGGGGACAATCTAGGCTTGGTTTCGGGAGTTTACCGCCCAAGAACACCTTGGGGAGTAAACTCCTAAATCGGATGATTTAGCTATGTAATCTATGTTATGAACACATTTAAAGCTTTCTAACACTACTAGAAAGAGTTACTCACAATTTGGGATAAAAACCCGAAGATCCGTGAGAGAGAATTTTGGGTTTTCTCTAATTGGAATTCAACTAATGAACTATTTGGTTCAGTTTTCTATATATAGTCCTGAGATTTTTGGCAGAAAATATTTCTATTCTCGGAATGAACTCTAATATCCTAGAGTATTGGAATAACAGTGTTGCACAAAACCCTAGTGCATCCACTCTCCTAATATCTCCTTAAGTGTGAAATCCTGAAAGCTGCCAAACTCATACTCGAAGTATGAATTTTCACTGAAACTGATCTACTTGTATTGGCTTGATATGGTTTGTACAGAATGGAAATTTCCTAATCGATTGGTTCTAGCGCACCTAAGTGAAATCGGGTTCTCGGTTGGAATCCCAACGAACCTTCACTATCGGGCGATGGCGCTGCTTCGTCCGCTTGACCTCTCGGTCGAGGGTCACTACGGTTCTAATACGAAGGCGAGGATCTCGACGAATGGAATTACAAGAGTCCTAACGGAAAGGTATGGTTTCACGATAGAGACGCGAAGAGTAGAATGTACGTTACTGAGTTCACGGAGTAGGTCTAGTTTGCGAGGCACAGGACCGATTTTGATAAGAATCTCGGGGGTCCTAACTATATTGGATTTAGCTTTCCACGCGATATGAAGCGTATTAAGCCATTTCAGAGTGAGTTATCCTAAATCTTGGTTACTCCCTTGGAATTCCAAAGGTTCCTTTTCTTGGTTAACTTCCCAGACAAAGGCCACCCCTTGTTGGGTCAAAGTCGTACGGGTTTCTATAGTTTGCGAGGAGTTCTGATTGAACTATGATAGTAGGTCGGTAAGACCTAGAATTTGGCGAAAGACTGTCGGCGTGTCTGGTGTCGATAAATGTTAAATGGTTTTGACAAATTGAAAGAGTACTCATAATTTCCCACATTACTAACAGTGTGTCATAGAAATTCGACTCTTCAATTTCAAAATTCGTGCCTAGAGAACTTCGCTAAAAGTTCCTCTATAGGAAATGTTTCCATGGGTTTTCTTCTTACTACGAGGGTAGATAAGTAAGTCATTACATGGAGAAATGAAGAACTGATCCAAGTAAGAAAGACATACCCTATTCGTTTAGCTCATGAAAGCTATGGGCGTCTTGGTCCTATCTGAAGGGTATCACTACGGACTCGAAGTGTCCGCATCGAGTTCGGAAGATAATCTTCTGGACATCCTTCCCTAACACCCGAACTGGTGATATTCGGATCTCAGATCCATTTCTGAAAGTAATTCTTTCCTTGCGTTTGCTCAACCATTTCATCTATGCGAGGCAGAGATAACGATTTCTAATGAAAAATCTTGACGGAGTCCTCGATATTCGAGGCACATACGATGCAATCCGTCGATCTCTGGGAGAATAAGACCGGGGTTCTCTAGGGTGAGAAGCCTAGTCTTCTAATTCTATTTCTGTGTGGTTCGCTAAGTTGTCTGTACTGTTCTTGTGTCTTCGTATGTGTTTAGACTATAGGGTGATCTGTTTACAAGAGTCGTATTGGGTTCTAAGTTTGTTCACATGACGATGCGATTACTCGTAGGCTTAGGCAGTTCTCCGTCCTGAAGTTCATATTAGAAATCATACCTGGTTTCACAATCACAATTTCGTGTATACGAGTCGTATATAATTAAGATTGAAAAGGTAGTCGAATAACTGATTCTTCTTTAAGCTCACATCCTATCGGGGAAAAAGAAGTCAAAGTGGAATCATCAATTCTAAACCTGTAGAACCTTGATTATATATCACTCTTATGCATACATTCCTCAGTGATAGATCAATCGTATGAATCCTTGGATTGAACTTGACGTACTGCACGAGTGGTACTTCGGGGGTTTCTTCAGAAAAGAAAAGAACTATGAGGTACTCCATGCATGAGTACTTTGGTGTTCTGATATGACGGCTTCGCTGGAAAAGTGATCTAGAAGACAGAGATGTACATATAAAGCTGTTTTTGTGAGGATCAAATTGAATCGAGTCGTATGATAATGTCGGAATCATACTGAAACTTAAAGACATTAGATTTGAACATAAGATGTTTACAGACAAAACACAACCGTGCAACCATGAATAGAGTTACAGTACTTCAGATTTACCACAAGACTATTGCTGCGAATAAGATATACTACCAAAGAAAAAGTATACGCATCACGAGAATCCCTATACAGACAGGATCTCGCAAAAGGTAAGACTCTAGTTGCACTAGTTCTGGATAGTTTATAAGTCTGTTACAACAACACGCCTAAGTTATAATAACGAGGGATCTGGCGTAGGCTCTCCTGCAGCTGTGATCCTGAGAATCTTCCCATTAGCACCCGAGTTCTTTGCTATCGGGCAATCTTTCTAGAAGTGTCCAATTTCACTGCATTGGTGACATATCTGGACAGCACCAATATTGGTGGTGGTAGTGAGGTGTTTAGCCAGTGCTATGTGGACACGAGTGCCTTCCTCATTACTCCACCTTGGAAATTGCTTCCTAAAGTATTCGACTTTATAACTACTCTCGTGTGTAGGGTTAGTCCCGATGAAAGGGACTTGAGTGATGGGTCGTGCCGGTGCTCCACAGCCACGAGCATGGTGCCCTATTTTTAGGCAATTGCAACATTGCATCTCATGACAAGCCCCATGATGATGGAAACTACACTTATCACACTTCGGGAGTTTTCCCTCGTATGGCCTGCTCGGTACTGGGATGGCAGGGGTTTCCACTTGTTGCTGTTGCATAGCCAGCCTTTGGGATTTCTTGCGTTCTTTCTGGGCTTGACGCTTTCGTTTCTTGTTCTCTGTCTTTCGGTTTTGCGAGCCTATTACTGTTTGTTGGTTTCCCGGTTTGGTACTACCATCTAAACTCTCGACTCCTTTTTCAGTCTTGTTTGTGTTGCCTGAGTTGATTTGTGTAAGGAAAGTTGTCACAGCAGCTGCTACTGCAGCTTGTAATGTAGCGGTGTCGATATGGAGGATGGGGGTTTCGTTGCTCGGCTGATTGTTTCCTGATGACGACATGATTCTGTAACACGAAAGATAAAGATTTGTGAGCGATTCTGGTTGACCCTAGATGTACTTCGATTGCTCAAGAAAAGAGTAAGAGTATGTTCTCGAAAGTTTGACCTACATCCCTATGATGCAGTCCTAGCACGGAATGGAAGTGAGTTCGCGAAGGTTTGACCGACATCCCTATGATGCAGTCCTAGTAATAGGTAGAAGTAAGTTCGTAGGATGGTCTCAAGACGTTTGTCGTTCAAGCCGAGGTACCGTGGATTGGTGAATAACAAGATCCAACCACTAAAAAAGACTTGGAAATGTCTCCGGAGCTAAATTACTATAGTCTAATGACTTGACTAAAGCATGATTCAGATAGAATCCAATGAAAGTATGATAAAAGTACTTGAATGAAGAATGACACAGAAGTTAGCCGGCTGTCAATAGCTTTGATATTCACGACGTAAAGATTCAGGAAAATGACCTTGTAAAGGTCTTACATCATATCCAAAGAAGATAGTTCTTGACAGCATAGGGACCTAACTAAAAGTACTTACAGTACAAGATAATTTCATAGAAAATGCCACATCAGGCAAAGACAGAAAACGATTACTTTCTAACAAGGGAAGTAAGGTAAAGCATCTACTCCTGGCGACGGTCATCCCTCTGGTGAACTCTCGGTTAAGCCAGTCGACGTTCCTCATCAAGTAGGTGTCTGTTGTACACCCTATGGCATACTCGAAGTTCTATGACTTCGGCTCGTGATTCAGCCAGTGCTTGTAGCAGGGTTTCATGGTTTCTCTCTTCTCTCACGCGAGCATCTTCTAGACTAATGGTGCGGAGGGTATGTATTCTCGTATCGGTGACATCTTCGGAAATCTGATGTAGGGCTGTCCTGCCTTGAATTCATTTTGGCCACTCTACAGACCAAGATTGGCAAGACTCTATCTGCTGAGCCCCCATTGCTCAAGTTGTAAAAGCTTCGGTCGCCATTAAATGGCATGGGCTGATCTTGTCCTTGGCTCCATGTTTCCAAGCATTCCACTCACTCAGGGTCGGGCCATGAAAAGCCGGACGAGGGTTAGGAATTGGAAAGGGAGCTGCTCGGGGTAGGTTCTCAACCTCTAGTTCGGAGTTAGCATCATACGAAAGGTCTTCATCATGGTGATCATTCAAGGGGATAGGATGATCATTCTCTGGTTCTTCTCCAAACCAACCAGTTATGACCTCACTCAGAAGGTACTGGTTGCCGTGGGGATGGAGTCCAGCCATGTTATCTATGCGAGAATTTAGGGTAAGAGAATAATTATTAGACGAACTATCTAGATAATTATTTAGAAAACCTTCATTAGTTACATCGCTATTTGTGAAGTGCATACCAGCTATGTGTAATCTAAACATGATAGACCTTCGAATAAGTGATCTTAACTCCAAATTCACACAGAATCGGGGTCAAGTAAAATTTCACAGATTCTAAGTCTATAACATCCTAACTACATATATCCTTAGTGTATCCACTTAGCAACTATCAACTTAGTAATGAACATCCCGTTTTAGTTCTCAAGTATAACGTACTTATAGTAACACCAAATACTCCTATAGTATTTTAAATTTTAATGTTATGTTCTATTGTTCTCATTGTGGTAGGGTTGGTAAGATTTTAGCTTTGTTGCAACCACACAATTAAACTTAGGCACATGCTAGTCAACCCTCGGATAATATAGGTGATCAGGCTATATCTTCCCAGTTTTGACCATATGTCTCTAAGCCCACCTGTGTTGCCCAACAATCGTAATTCTTTTGTACTGTCCTAGTGACACAGATTTTAGTATGAATGCAGGCACGTATACTTACTTAACTATTTTATTATTTAAAGTATAAACTCTTGGTCAGAGTATTTTTAATCCCTTATGTATTTATAGTTATTATATCTTTTATGGGTTGATATACTTAATTCACTATAAAAAATGCTCTGATACCAATCTGTCACACCCCAAAACCAAGAATGGCGGAAACAATCTTGGGCGGAGGACGTCATGTACAGTATCACAACAATGAAAAGTACTAAACAACAACAACATCATCCATTGCATTAATAATATAATTATTATACAAGTGTTCTGTCAAATTTTGATAAACACTAAAGCATAAATCAAAATGAAAGATGAGTCTTGAACAAGCTCCATCTTCCCTTCTCCTTGCATCGGTACCTGTCTATGATGAACTGAGGATACAAGTAATTTTGAAAGCGAGTATCAGCTTTGAAGCTGGTGAGATCATAAGTATTTTAGTGTCTTAATTTGTATGTAAGAATTTGTAAGTTTATGAACTGTAAGTATGGAAAATGTAAATGAACTGTAAGTATAAAAATGTTTGTAAATGAACTGTAAGTATGAAAATGTTTGTAAATGAACTGTAAACGTTTGAAAAACCCTAGAAATCCCTATGATTCCTACTATTAAACAAGTGTGTCTTCTACCAAGACCTAACTGTTCTAAATGTAGTCTTCTACCAAGACTTAACTGTTCTAACTGATCGTTTCTTGTAAAAGGGTGTAATTTTCCCAAGTGTAACTATCATTATCAAAATATAGTTTTTACATTAAATGGTTAAGTGAAATGATCACTAAATATAAGAAAAGGTAAAATAAATGTAGTACTGTAGTGTTGTATTATAGGAACTACTGCTGTACTTACTACCTTAAACCGAATTTATATTAAGGCATCATGTGATTAATTGTACCATACTATTGACTGGTAACAACGACATAAGAATGGTCGTAATAACTGAATGACGTTTGGCACCCGCAGACCTGCAGGTCCCGCTGTAGCTAGCAGCAAGGTGTAGGATAGTCAATCTAGTATAGATCTATACGCAAACTCACGCTCACCCTTTAAGAGACTGTGGCTACAACTCGGGCCATGACATTTAAGGCATGCTCCGATACAGTGGATCACAATTTTATGAACGTATTAATGTAAGTGTAATGTACGGAAATGTTTGACGTGTGCTAGCTATAATGTGTGTTCTATCTCTATCTAGCAAGTATAGTAATGTACTCGTTCTAGTATCGTTGTATATGTTCTCTTCCTAGTATAGTTGTATATGTACTCATAGTAATGAAATGTTCTAGCTGTAATGTATGTGCTCTCTATCTAGCAAGTATAGACTCATGAGTGAACTGACTCATTGTATGATACCGCGTTCTAGTAATAGTTCTAGTATCTTCCTAAACTACCCATATGGTAGTTTACTAGTAATCTAACTGGGACGTATGAACATGGATGTATACCCTTGCTACCCAAGGGCATGGGATGAACTGGAAGGACCTTTTATGACTATATATGTACACATGATATATAACTAATATTTAAACGACCTTCGGACGAGTACCCAATATCCCACCCGACCACATCTCAAGCGCGAAAAGGAAATAGGGTGGATAGCCTTCCTAAGTATTTTAAACATTTCTTATATAACTATACATATATAGGCATGCAATTTATAATATAAAAGCATAAAATAAGATTTGTAAAACCTTTGAACATAAATATTTTCTAAGAAAAGATCGACGTGATGTCGATCTATAAAATGGTTTCGAAGGCATGGGTTTGATAAAACAATTTAGTATAAAGAACATTTGTTTGAAACACAATTGTAAATAAGTTTGAAATGTAACATACAGAATAAAATGTACAATGTAATAAGGAGTTTTTAAACACATAAAGTGTTTATGAAAAACATTTGAAGGAAATTGTTTGGTAAAACGGCTAATGAGTAGCCAATCATTTGAATGCTGCTTATTAATCACATGTGATTGATATAATAATTAGCATAATTCTACTTGTATCCCCCCATAAAACATTTAAAAACAGTTTAAAACATTGATTAAGGGGTATGAACTCACCTGCAGTAAGTGACTGGAATTGAACGGACTGTTATCGTAAGGAAGGATCGGGCAAGTGCTTGGTGTCAAGTGAAGACTTTAGACACACACAATGATCCTAATTACATAGGAAAACATATGTATATAAATAATTAGTGATTAAAACACTAATTATACGAGTATAAACATTTTAACGCGAGGAAAACACCTTTGGTCAAGTGCTAGGAGGCTAATGGGTTGCAACAAAGGAGTGTAATACCTCAAATGGGAGTTTAAGGTCTAAATGACCATATTCTTTAGAGTTTACGGCCCAGGGGAGTAAACTCCTGGCCGTAAACTCTACATTGGGTCATTAATTGAGGCTTAAAGTTGTTAGAACTCAAGTGGTAAATTGTTCCATGGTTTAAACAAGTGTTTGGGTGTTCTATTAACTCCTTTAAGGAGTTTATGGCCCAGAGACCATATTCCATTGGAGTTTACAGCCGTAAACTCCCTTGGGAGGGTGTTTATGGTGTTTGCAAGTCTCTAACATTTCAAGTTTATGATCTATGTTGGGTTCTAGGCATAAGGAAGGAGTTAGGGTGTCATTTGACCACTTTATAGGGGCTTACGGCCCAAGAACTTGTCTTGGCCGTAAACTCCTTAATACTTGTTATTCCTTATGTTTTCTAGGCTTTAAACACTTTAGGGTACATGTCTAAATTCAAGTCTAAGCCTTAGGTGCCTTTAAAGCACCATTTGAGCATGTTATTTGGAGTTTACGGCCTAAGATATTCTTGGGTTGTGAACTCCCAAACTTGGGTGATTCTTGGTTGATTTCATGTCCCTAATACACTCCTATACAAGTCCAAGGCAGTAGTATATCACGGGGGACAATCTAGGCTTGGTTTCGGGAGTTTACCGCCCAAGAACACCTTGGGGAGTAAACTCCTAAATCGGATGATTTAGCTATGTAATCTATGTTATGAACACATTTAAAGCTTTCTAACACTACTAGAAAGAGTTACTCATAATTTGGGATAAAAACCCGAAGATCCGTGAGAGAGAATTTTGGGTTTTCTCTAATTGGAATTCAACTAATGAACTATTTGGTTCAGTTTTCTATATATAGTCCTGAGATTTTTGGCAGAAAATATTTCTATTCTCGGAATGAACTCTAATATCCTAGAGTATTGGAATAACAGTGTTGCACAAAACCCTAGTGCATCCACTCTCCTAATATCTCCTTAAGTGTGAAATCCTGAAAGCTGCCAAACTCATACTCGAAGTATGAATTTTCACTGAAACTGATCTACTTGTATTGGCTTGATATGGTTTGTACAGAATGGAAATTTCCTAATCGATTGGTTCTAGCGCACCTAAGTGAAATCGGGTTCTCGGTTGGAATCCCAACGAACCTTCACTATCGGGCGATGGCGCTGCTTCGTCCGCTTGACCTCTCGGTCGAGGGTCACTACGGTTCTAATACGAAGGCGAGGATCTCGACGAATGGAATTACAAGAGTCCTAACGGAAAGGTATGGTTTCACGATAGAGACGCGAAGAGTAGAATGTACGTTACTGAGTTCACGGAGTAGGTCTAGTTTGCGAGGCACAGGACCGATTTTGATAAGAATCTCGGGGGTCCTAACTATATTGGATTTAGCTTTCCACGCGATATGAAGCGTATTAAGCCATTTCAGAGTGAGTTATCCTAAATCTTGGTTACTCCCTTGGAATTCCAAAGGTTCCTTTTCTTGGTTAACTTCCCAGACAAAGGCCACCCCTTGTTGGGTCAAAGTCGTACGGGTTTCTATAGTTTGCGAGGAGTTCTGATTGAACTATGATAGTAGGTCGGTAAGACCTAGAATTTGGTGAAAGACTGTCGGCGTGTCTGGTGTCGATAAATGTTAAATGGTTTTGACAAATTGAAAGAGTACTCATAATTTCCCACATTACTAACAGTGTGTCATAGAAATTCGACTCTTCAATTTCAAAATTCGTGCCTAGAGAACTTCGCTAAAAGTTCCTCTGTAGGAAATGTTTCCATGGGTTTTCTTCTTACTACGAGGGTAGATAAGTAAGTCATTACATGGAGAAATGAAGAACTGATCCAAGTAAGAAAGACATACCCTATTCGTTTAGCTCATGAAAGCTATGGGCGTCTTGGTCCTATCTGAAGGGTATCACTACGGACTCGAAGTGTCCGCATCGAGTTCGGAAGATAATCTTCTGGACATCCTTCCCTAACACCCGAACTGGTGATATTCGGATCTCAGATCCATTTCTGAAAGTAATTCTTTCCTTGCGTTTGCTCAACCATTTCATCTATCCGAGGCAGAGATAACGATTTCTAATGAAAAATCTTGACGGAGTCCTCGATATTCGAGGCACATACGATGCAATCCGTCGATCTCTGGGAGAATAAGACCGGGGTTCTCTAGGGTGAGAAGCCTAGTCTTCTAATTCTATTTCTGTGTGGTTCGCTAAGTTGTCTGTACAGTTCTTGTGTCTTCGTATGTGTTTAGACTATAGGGTGATCTGTTTACAAGAGTCGTATTGGGTTCTAAGTTTGTTCACATGACGATGCGATTACTCATAGGCTTAGGCAGTTCTCCGTCCTGAAGTTCATATTAGAAATCATACCTGGTTTCACAATCACAATTTCGTGTATACGAGTCGTATATAATTAAGATTGAAAAGGTAGTCGAATAACTGATTCTTCTTTAAGCTCACATCCTATCGGGGAAAAAGAAGTCAAAGTGGAATCATCAATTCTAAACCTGTAGAACCTTGATTATATATCACTCTTATGCATACATTCCTCAGTGATAGATCAATCGTATGAATCCTTGGATTGAACTTGACGTACTGCACGAGTGGTACTTCGGGGGTTTCTTCAGAAAAGAAAAGAACTATGAGGTACTCCATGCATGAGTACTTTGGTGTTCTGATATGACGGCTTCGCTGGAAAAGTGATCTAGAAGACAGAGATGTACATATAAAGCTGTTTTTGTGAGGATCAAATTGAATCGAGTCGTATGATAATGTCGGAATCATACTGAAACTTAAAGACATTAGATTTGAACATAAGATGTTTACAGACAAAACACAACCGTGCAACCATGAATAGAGTTACAGTACTTCAGATTTACCACAAGACTATTGCTGCGAATAAGATATACTACCAAAGAAAAAGTATACGCATCACGAGAATCCCTATACAGACAGGATCTCGCAAAAGGTAAGACTCTAGTTGCACTAGTTCTGGATAGTTTATAAGTCTGTTACAACAACACGCCTAAGTTATAATAACGAGGGATCTGGCGTAGGCTCTCCTGCAGCTGTGATCCTGAGAATCTTCCCATTAGCACCCGAGTTCTTTGCTATCGGGCAATCTTTCTAGAAGTGTCCAATTTCACTGCATTGGTGACATATCTGGACAGCACCAATATTGGTGGTGGTAGTGAGGTGTTTAGCCAGTGCTATGTGGACACGAGTGCCTTCCTCATTACTCCACCTTGGAAATTGCTTCCTAAAGTATTCGACTTTATAACTACTCTCGTGTGTAGGGTTAGTCCCGATGAAAGGGACTTGAGTGATGGGTCGTGCCGGTGCTCCACAGCCACGAGCATGGTGCCCTATTTTTAGGCAATTGCAACATTGCATCTCATGACAAGCCCCATGATGATGGAAACTACACTTATCACACTTCGGGAGTTTTCCCTCGTATGGCCTGCTCGGTACTGGGATGGCAGGGGTTTCCACTTGTTGCTGTTGCATAGCCAGCCTTTGGGATTTCTTGCGTTCTTTCTGGGCTTGACGCTTTCGTTTCTTGTTCTCTGTCTTTCGGTTTTGCGAGCCTATTACTGTTTGTTGGTTTCCCGGTTTGGTACTACCATCTAAACTCTCGACTCCTTTTTCAGTCTTGTTTGTGTTGCCTGAGTTGATTTGTGTAAGGAAAGTTGTCACAGCAGCTGCTACTGCAGCTTGTAATGTAGCGGTGTCGATATGGAGGATGGGGGTTTCGTTGCTCGGCTGATTGTTTCCTGATGACGACATGATTCTGTAACACGAAAGATAAAGATTTGTGAGCGATTCTGGTTGACCCTAGATGTACTTCGATTGCTCAAGAAAAGAGTAAGAGTATGTTCTCGAAAGTTTGACCTACATCCCTATGATGCAGTCCTAGCACGGAATGGAAGTGAGTTCGCGAAGGTTTGACCGACATCCCTATGATGCAGTCCTAGTAATAGGTAGAAGTAAGTTCGTAGGATGGTCTCAAGACGTTTGTCGTTCAAGCCGAGGTACCGTGGATTGGTGAATAACAAGATCCAACCACTAAAAAAGACTTGGAAATGTCTCCGGAGCTAAATTACTATAGTCTAATGACTTGACTAAAGCATGATTCAGATAGAATCCAATGAAAGTATGATAAAAGTACTTGAATGAAGAATGACACAGAAGTTAGCCGGCTGTCAATAGCTTTGATATTCACGACGTAAAGATTCAGGAAAATGACCTTGTAAAGGTCTTACATCATATCCAAAGAAGATAGTTCTTGACAGCATAGGGACCTAACTAAAAGTACTTACAGTACAAGATAAGTTCATAGAAAATGCCACATCAGGCAAAGACAGAAAACGATTACTTTCTAACAAGGGAAGTAAGGTAAAGCATCTACTCCTGGCGACGGTCATCCCTCTGGTGAACTCTCGGTTAAGCCAGTCGACGTTCCTCATCAAGTAGGTGTCTGTTGTACACCCTATGGCATACTCGAAGTTCTATGACTTCGGCTCGTGATTCAGCCAGTGCTTGTAGCAGGGTTTCATGGTTTCTCTCTTCTCTCACACGAGCATCTTCTAGACTAATGGTGCGGAGGGTATGTATTCTCGTATCGGTGACATCTTCGGAAATCTGATGTAGGGCTGTCCTGCCTTGAATTCATTTTGGCCACTCTACGGACCAAGATTGGCAAGACTCTATCTGCTGAGCCCCCATTGCTCAAGTTGTAAAAGCTTCGGTCGCCATTAAATGGCATGGGCTGATCTTGTCCTTGGCTCCATGTTTCCAAGCATTCCACTCACTCAGGGTCGGGCCATGAAAAGCCGGACGAGGGTTAGGAATTGGAAAGGGAGCTGCTCGGGGTAGGTTCTCAACCTCTAGTTCGGAGTTAGCATCATACGAAAGGTCTTCATCATGGTGATCATTCAAGGGGATAGGATGCTCATTCTCTGGTTCTTCTCCAAACCAACCAGTTATGACCTCACTCAGAAGGTACTGGTTGCCGTGGGGATGGAGTCCAGCCATGTTATCTATGCGAGAATTTAGGGTAAGAGAATAATTATTAGACGAACTATCTAGATAATTATTTAGAAAACCTTCATTAGTTACATCGCTATTTGTGAAGTGCATACCAGCTATGTGTAATCTAAACATGATAGACCTTCGAATAAGTGATCTTAACTCCAAATTCACACAGAATCGGGGTCAAGTAAAATTTCACAGATTCTAAGTCTATAACATCCTAACTACATATATCCTTAGTGTATCCACTTAGCAACTATCAACTTAGTAATGAACATCCCGTTTTAGTTCTCAAGTATAACGTACTTATAGTAACACCAAATACTCCTATAGTATTTTAAATTTTAATGTTATGTTATATTGTTCTCATTGTGGTAGGGTTGGTAAGATTTTAGCTTTGTTGCAACCACACAATTAAACTTAGGCACATGCTAGTCAACCCTCGGATAATATAGGTGATCAGGCTATATCTTCCTAGTTTTGACCATATGTCTCTAAGCCCACCTGTGTTGCCCAACAATCGTAATTCTTTTGTACTGTCCTAGTGACACAGATTTTAGTATGAATGCAGGCATGTATACTTACTTAACTATTTTATTATTTAAAGTATAAACTCTTGGTCAGAGTATTTTTAATCCCTTATGTATTTATAGTTATTATATCTTTTATGGGTTGATATACTTAATTCACTATAAAAAATGCGCTGATACCAATCTGTCACACCCTAAAACCAAGAATGGCGGAAACAATCTTGGGCGGAGGACGTCATGTACAGTATCACAACAATGAAAAGTACTAAACAGCAACAACATCATCCATTGCATTAATAATATAATTATTATACAAGTGTTCTGTCAAATTTTGATAAACACTAAAGCATAAATCAAAATGAAAGATGAGTCTTGAACAACCTCCATCTTCCCTTCTCCTTGCATCGGTACCTGTCTATGATGAACTGAGGATACAAGTAATTTTGAAAGCGAGTATCAGCTTTGAAGCTGGTGAGATCATAAGTATTTTAGTGTCTTAATTTGTATGTAAGAATTTGTAAGTTTATGAACTGTAAGTATGGAAAATGTAAATGAACTGTAAGTATAAAAATGTTTGTAAATGAACTGTAAGTATGAAAATGTTTGTAAATGAACTGTAAACGTTTGAAAAACCCTAGAAATCCCTATGATTCCTACTATTAAACAAGTGTGTCTTCTACCAAGACCTAACTGTTCTAAATGTAGTCTTCTACCAAGACTTAACTGTTCTAACTGATCGTTTCTTGTAAAAGGGTGTAATTTTCCCAAGTGTAACTATCATTATCAAAATATAGTTTTTACATTAAATGGTTAAGTGAAATGATCACTAAATATAAGAAAAGGGAAAATAAATGTAGTACTGTAGTGTTGTATTATAGGAACTACGCTGTACTTACTACCTTAAACTGAATTTATATTAAGGCATCATGTGATTAATTGTACCATATTATTGACTGGTAACAACGACATAAGAATGGTCGTAATAACTGAATGACGTTTGGCACCCGCAGACCTGCAGGTCCCGCTGTAGCTAGCAGCAAGGTGTAGGATAGTCAATCTAGTATAGATTTATACGCAAACTCACGCTCACCCTTCAAGAGACTGTGGCTACAACTCGGGCCATGACATTTAAGGCATGCTCCGATACAGTGGATCACAATTTTATGAACGTATTAATGTAAGTGTAATGTACGGAAATGTTTGACGTGTGCTAGCTATAATGTGTGTTCTATCTCTATCTAGCAAGTATAGTAATGTACTCGTTCTAGTATCGTTGTATATGTTCTCTTCCTAGTATAGTTGTATATGTACTCATAGTAATGAAATGTTCTAGCTGTAATGTATGTGCTCTCTATCTAGCAAGTATAGACTCATGAGTGAACTGACTCATTGTATGATACCGCATTCTAGTAATAGTTCTAGTATCTTCCTAAACTACCCATATGGTAGTTTACTAGTAATCTAACTGGGACGTATGAACATGGATGTATACCCTTGCTACCCAAGGGCATGGGATGAACTGGAAGGACCTTTTATGACTATATATGTACACATGATATATAACTAATATTTAAACGACCTTCGGACGAGTACCCAATATCCCACCCGACCACATCTCAAGCGCGAAAAGGAAATAGGGTGGATAGCCTTCCTAAGTATTTTAAACATTTCTTATATAACTATACATATATAGGCATGCAATTTATAATATAAAAGCATAAAATAAGATTTGTAAAACCTTTGAACATAAATATTTTCTAAGAAAAGATCGACGTGATGTCGATCTATAAAATGGTTTCGAAGGCATGGGTTTGATAAAACAATTTAGTATAAAGAACATTTGTTTGAAACACAATTGTAAATAAGTTTGAAATGTAACATACAGAATAAAATGTACAATGTAATAAGGAGTTTTTAAACACATAAAGTGTTTATGAAAAACATTTGAAGGAAATTGTTTGGTAAAACGGCTAATGAGTAGCCAATCATTTGAATGCTGCTTATTAATCACATGTGATTTATATAATAATTAGCATAATTCTACTTGTATCCCCCCATAAAACATTTAAAAACAGTTTAAAACATTGATTAAGGGGTATGAACTCACCTGCAGTAAGTGACTGGAATTGAACGGACTGTTATCGTAAGGAAGGATCGGGCAAGTGCTTGGTGTCAAGTGAAGACTTTAGACACACACAGTGATCCTAATTACATAGGAAAACATATGTATATAAATAATTAGTGATTAAAACACTAATTATACGAGTATAAACATTTTAACGCGAGGAAAACACCTTTGGTCAAGTGCTAGGAGGCTAATGGGTTGCAACAAAGGAGTGTAATACCTCAAATGGGAGTTTAAGGTCTAAATGACCATATTCTTTAGAGTTTACGGCCCAGGGGAGTAAACTCCTGGCCGTAAACTCTACATTGGGTCATTAATTGAGGCTTAAAGTTGTTAGAACTCAAGTGGTAAATTGTTCCATGGTTTAAACAAGTGTTTGGGTGTTCTATTAACTCCTTTAAGGAGTTTATGGCCCAGAGACCATATTCCATTGGAGTTTACAGCCGTAAACTCCCTTGGGAGGGTGTTTATGGTGTTTGCAAGTCTCTAACATTTCAAGTTTATGATCTATGTTGGGTTCTAGGCATAAGGAAGGAGTTAGGGTGTCATTTGACCACTTTATAGGGGCTTACGGCCCAAGAACTTGTCTTGGCCGTAAACTCCTTAATACTTGTTATTCCTTATGTTTTCTAGGCTTTAAACACTTTAGGGTACATGTCTAAATTCAAGTCTAAGCCTTAGGTGCCTTTAAAGCACCATTTGAGCATGTTATTTGGAGTTTACGGCCTAAGATATTCTTGGGTTGTGAACTCCCAAACTTGGGTGATTCTTGGTTGATTTCATGTCCCTAATACACTCCTATACAAGTCCAAGGCAGTAGTATATCACGGGGGACAATCTAGGCTTGGTTTCGGGAGTTTACCGCCCAAGAACACCTTGGGGAGTAAACTCCTAAATCGGATGATTTAGCTATGTAATCTATGTTATGAACACATTTAAAGCTTTCTAACACTACTAGAAAGAGTTACTCACAATTTGGGATAAAAACCCGAAGATCCGTGAGAGAGAATTTTGGGTTTTCTCTAATTGGAATTCAACTAATGAACTATTTGGTTCAGTTTTCTATATATAGTCCTGAGATTTTTGGCAGAAAATATTTCTATTCTCGGAATGAACTCTAATATCCTAGAGTATTGGAATAACAGTGTTGCACAAAACCCTAGTGCATCCACTCTCCTAATATCTCCTTAAGTGTGAAATCCTGAAAGCTGCCAAACTCATACTCGAAGTATGAATTTTCACTGAAACTGATCTACTTGTATTGGCTTGATATGGTTTGTACAGAATGGAAATTTCCTAATCGATTGGTTCTAGCGCACCTAAGTGAAATCGGGTTCTCAGTTGGAATCCCAACGAACCTTCACTATCGGGCGATGGCGCTGCTTCGTCCGCTTGACCTCTCGGTCGAGGGTCACTACGGTTCTAATACGAAGGCGAGGATCTCGACGAGTGGAATTACAAGAGTCCTAACGGAAAGGTATGGTTTCACGATAGAGACGCGAAGAGTAGAATGTACGTTACTGAGTTCACGGAGTAGGTCTAGTTTGCGAGGCACAGGACCGATTTTGATAAGAATCTCGGGGGTCCTAACTATATTGGATTTAGCTTTCCACGCGATATGAAGCGTATTAAGCCATTTCAGAGTGAGTTATCCTAAATCTTGGTTACTCCCTTGGAATTCCAAAGGTTCCTTTTCTTGGTTAACTTCCCAGACAAAGGCCACCCCTTGTTGGGTCAAAGTCGTACGGGTTTCTGTAGTTTGCGAGGAGTTCTGATTGAACTATGATAGTAGGTCGGTAAGACCTAGAATTTGGCGAAAGACTGTCGGCGTGTCTGGTGTCGATAAATGTTAAATGGTTTTGACAAATTGAAAGAGTACTCATAATTTCCCACATTACTAACAGTGTGTCATAGAAATTCGACTCTTCAATTTCAAAATTCGTGCCTAGAGAACTTCGCTAAAAGTTCCTCTGTAGGAAATGTTTCCATGGGTTTTCTTCTTACTACGAGGGTAGATAAGTAAGTCATTACATGGAGAAATGAAGAACTGATCCAAGTAAGAAAGACATACCCTATTCGTTTAGCTCATGAAAGCTATGGGCGTCTTGGTCCTATCTGAAGGGTATCACTACGGACTCGAAGTGTCCGCATCGAGTTCGGAAGATAATCTTCTAGACATCCTTCCCTAACACCCGAACTGGTGATATTCGGATCTCAGATCCATTTCTGAAAGTAATTCTTTCCTTGCGTTTGCTCAACCATTTCATCTATGCGAGGCAGAGATAACGATTTCTAATGAAAAATCTTGACGGAGTCCTCGATATTCGAGGCACATACGATGCAATCCGTCGATCTCTGGGAGAATAAGACCGGGGTTCTCTAGGGTGAGAAGCCTAGTCTTCTAATTCTATTTCTGTGTGGTTCGCTAAGTTGTCTGTACTGTTCTTGTGTCTTCGTATGTGTTTAGACTATAGGGTGATCTGTTTACAAGAGTCGTATTGGGTTCTAAGTTTGTTCACATGACGATGCGATTACTCGTAGGCTTAGGCAGTTCTCCGTCCTGAAGTTCATATTAGAAATCATACCTGGTTTCACAATCACAATTTCGTGTATACGAGTCGTATATAATTAAGATTGAAAAGGTAGTCGAATAACTGATTCTTCTTTAAGCTCACATCCTATCGGTGAAAAAGAAGTCAAAGTGGAATCATCAATTCTAAACCTGTAGAACCTTGATTATATATCACTCTTATGCATACATTCCTCAGTGATAGATCAATCGTATGAATCCTTGGATTGAACTTGATGTACTGCACGAGTGGTACTTCGGGGGTTTCTTCAGAAAAGAAAAGAACTATGAGGTACTCCATGCATGAGTACTTTGGTGTTCTGATATGACGGCTTCGCTGGAAAAGTGATCTAGAAGACAGAGATGTACATATAAAGCTGTTTTTGTGAGGATCAAATTGAATCGAGTCGTATGATAATGTCGGAATCATACTGAAACTTAAAGACATTAGATTTGAACATAAGATGTTTATAGACAAAACACAATCGTGCAACCATGAATAGAGTTACAGTACTTCAGATTTACCACAAGACTATTGCTGCGAATAAGATGTACTACCAAAGACAAGTATACGCATCATGAGAATCCCTATACAGACAGGATCTCGCAAAAGGTAAGACTCTAGTTGCACTAGTTCTGGATAGTTTATAAGTCTGTTACAACAACACGCCTAAGTTATAATAACGAGGGATCTGGCGTAGGCTCTCCTGCAGCTGTGATCCTGAGAATCTTCCCATTAGCACCCGAGTTCTTTGCTATCGGGCAATCTTTCTAGAAGTGTCCAATTTCACTGCATTGGTGACATATCTGGACAGCACCAATATTGGTGGTGGTAGTGAGGTGTTTAGCCAGTGCTATGTGGACACGAGTGCCTTCCTCATTACTCCACCTTGGAAATTGCTTCCTAAAGTATTCGACTTTATAACTACTCTCGTGTGTAGGGTTAGTCCCGATGAAAGGGACTTGAGTGATGGGTCGTGCCGGTGCTCCACAGCCACGAGCATGGTGCCCTATTTTTAGGCAATTGCAACATTGCATCTCATGACAAGCCCCATGATGATGGAAACTACACTTATCACACTTCGGGAGTTTTCCCTCGTATGGCCTGCTCGGTACTGGGATGGCAGGGGTTTCCACTTGTTGCTGTTGCATAGCCAGCCTTTGGGATTTCTTGCGTTCTTTCTGGGCTTGACGCTTTCGTTTCTTGTTCTCTGTCTTTCGGTTTTGCGAGCCTATTACTGTTTGTTGGTTTCCCCGTTTGGTACTACCATCTAAACTCTCGACTCCTTTTTCAGTCTTGTTTGTGTTGCCTGAGTTGATTTGTGTAAGGAAAGTTGTCACAGCAGCTGCTACTGCAGCTTGTAATGTAGCGGTGTCGATATGGAGGATGGGGGTTTCGTTGCTCGGCTGATTGTTTCCTGATGACGACATGATTCTGTAACACGAAAGATAAAGATTTGTGAGCGATTCTGGTTGACCCTAGATGTACTTCGATTGCTCAAGAAAAGAGTAAGAGTATGTTCTCGAAAGTTTGACCTACATCCCTATGATGCAGTCCTAGCACGGAATGGAAGTGAGTTCGCGAAGGTTTGACCGACATCCCTATGATGCAGTCCTAGTAATAGGTAGAAGTAAGTTCGTAGGATGGTCTCAAGACGTTTGTCGTTCAAGCCGAGGTACCGTGGATTGGTGAATAACAAGATCCAACCACTAAAAAAGACTTGGAAATGTCTCCGGAGCTAAATTACTATAGTCTAATGACTTGACTAAAGCATGATTCAGATAGAATCCAATGAAAGTATGATAAAAGTACTTGAATGAAGAATGACACAGAAGTTAGCCGGCTGTCAATAGCTTTGATATTCACGACGTAAAGATTCAGGAAAATGACCTTGTAAAGGTCTTACATCATATCCAAAGAAGATAGTTCTTGACAGCATAGGGACCTAACTAAAAGTACTTACAGTACAAGATAATTTCATAGAAAATGCCACATCAGGCAAAGACAGAAAACGATTACTTTCTAACAAGGGAAGTAAGGTAAAGCATCTACTCCTGGCGACGGTCATCCCTCTGGTGAACTCTCGGTTAAGCCAGTCGACGTTCCTCATCAAGTAGGTGTCTGTTGTACACCCTATGGCATACTCGAAGTTCTATGACTTCGGCTCGTGATTCAGCCAGTGCTTGTAGCAGGGTTTCATGGTTTCTCTCTTCTCTCACGCGAGCATCTTCTAGACTAATGGTGCGGAGGGTATGTATTCTCGTATCGGTGACATCTTCGGAAATCTGATGTAGGGCTGTCCTGCCTTGAATTCATTTTGGCCACTCTACAGACCAAGATTGGCAAGACTCTATCTGCTGAGCCCCCATTGCTCAAGTTGTAAAAGCTTCGGTCGCCATTAAATGGCATGGGCTGATCTTGTCCTTGGCTCCATGTTTCCAAGCATTCCACTCACTCAGGGTCGGGCCATGAAAAGCCGGACGAGGGTTAGGAATTGGAAAGGGAGCTGCTCGGGGTAGGTTCTCAACCTCTAGTTCGGAGTTAGCATCATACGAAAGGTCTTCATCATGGTGATCATTCAAGGGGATAGGATGATCATTCTCTGGTTCTTCTCCAAACCAACCAGTTATGACCTCACTCAGAAGGTACTGGTTGCCGTGGGGATGGAGTCCAGCCATGTTATCTATGCGAGAATTTAGGGTAAGAGAATAATTATTAGACGAACTATCTAGATAATTATTTAGAAAACCTTCATTAGTTACATCGCTATTTGTGAAGTGCATACCAGCTATGTGTAATCTAAACATGATAGACCTTCGAATAAGTGATCTTAACTCCAAATTCACACAGAATCGGGGTCAAGTAAAATTTCACAGATTCTAAGTCTATAACATCCTAACTACATATATCCTTAGTGTATCCACTTAGCAACTATCAACTTAGTAATGAAAATCCCGTTTTAGTTCTCAAGTATAACGTACTTATAGTAACACCAAATACTCCTATAGTATTTTAAATTTTAATGTTATGTTCTATTGTTCTCATTGTGGTAGGGTTGGTAAGATTTTAGCTTTGTTGCAACCACACAATTAAACTTAGGCACATGCTAGTCAACCCTCGGATAATATAGGTGACCAGGCTATATCTTCCCAGTTTTGACCATATGTCTCTAAGCCCACCTGTGTTGCCCAACAATCGTAATTCTTTTGTACTGTCCTAGTGACACAGATTTTAGTATGAATGCAGGCACGTATACTTACTTAACTATTTTATTATTTAAAGTATAAACTCTTGGTCAGAGTATTTTTAATCCCTTATGTATTTATAGTTATTATATCTTTTATGGGTTGATATACTTAATTCACTATAAAAAATGCCCTGATACCAATCTGTCACACCCCAAAACCAAGAATGGCGGAAACAATCTTGGGCGGAGGACGTCATGTACAGTATCACAACAATGAAAAGTACTAAACAGCAACAACATCATCCATTGCATTAATAATATAATTATTATACAAGTGTTCTGTCAAATTTTGATAAACACTAAAGCATAAATCAAAATGAAAGATGAGTCTTGAACAAGCTCCATCTTCCCTTCTCCTTGCATCGGTACCTGTCTATGATGAACTGAGGATACAAGTAATTTTGAAAGCGAGTATCAGCTTTGAAGCTGGTGAGATCATAAGTATTTTAGTGTCTTAATTTGTATGTAAGAATTTGTAAGTTTATGAACTGTAAGTATGGAAAATGTAAATGAACTGTAAGTATAAAAATGTTTGTAAATGAACTGTAAGTATGAAAATGTTTGTAAATGAACTGTAAACGTTTGAAAAACCCTAGAAATCCCTATGATTCCTACTATTAAACAAGTGTGTCTTCTACCAAGACCTAACTGTTCTAAATGTAGTCTTCTACCAAGACTTAACTGTTCTAACTGATCGTTTCTTGTAAAAGGGTGTAATTTTCCCAAGTGTAACTATCATTATCAAAATATAGTTTTTACATTAAATGGTTAAGTGAAATGATCACTAAATATAAGAAAAGGGAAAATAAATGTAATACTGTAGTGTTGTATTATAGGAACTACTGCTGTACTAACTACCTTAAACCGGATTTATATTAAGGCATCATGTGATTAATTGTACCATACTATTGACTGGTAACAACTACATAAGAATGGTCGTAATAACGGAATGACGTTTGGCACCCGCAGACCTGCAGGTCCCACTGTAGCTAGCAGCAAGGTGTAGGATAGTCAATCCATTATAGATCTATACACAAACTCACGCTCACCCTTCAAGAGACTCTGGCTACAACTCGGGCCATGACATTTAAGGCATGCTCCGATACAGTGGATCACAATTTTATGAACGTATTAATGTAAGTGTAATGTACGGAAATGTTCGACCTGTGCTAGCTGTAATGTGTGTTCTCTCTCTATCTAGCAAGTATAGTAATGTACTCGTTCTAGTATCATTGTATATGTTCTCTTCCTAGTATAGTTGTATATGTACTCATAGTAATGAAATGTTCTAGCTGTAATGTATGTGCTCTCTATCTAGCAAGTATAGACTCATGAGTGAACTGACTCATTGTATGATATCGCGTTCTAGTAATAGTTCTAGTATCTTCCTAAACTACCCATATGGTAGTTTACTAGTAATCTAACCGGGACGTATGAACATGGATGTATACCCTTGCTACCCAAGGGCATGGGATGAACTGGAAGGACCTTTTATGACTATATATGTACACATGATATCTAATTAATATTTAACCGACCTTCGGACGAGTACCCGATATCCCACAAGACCACTTCTCAAGCACGAAAAGGAAATAGGGTGGATAGCCTTCCTAAGTCTTTTAAACATTTCTTATATAACTGTACATATAGAGGCATGCAATTTATAATATAAAAGCATAAAATAAGATTTGTAAAACCTTTGAACATAAATATTTTCAAAGAAAAGATTGACTTGATGTCGATCTATAAAATGGTTTCGAAGGCATGGGTTTGATAAAACAATTTAGTATAAAGAACATTTGTTTGAAACACAATTGTAAATAAGTTTGAAATGTAACATACAGAATAAAATGTACAGTGTAATAAGGAGTTTTTAAACACATAAAGTGTTTGTGAAAAACATTTGAAGGAAATTGTTTGGTAAAACGGCTAATGAGTAGCCAATCATTTGAATGCTACTTATTAATCACATGTGATTGATATAATAATTAGCATAATTCTACTTGTATCCCCCCATAAAACATTTAAAAACAGTTTAAAACATTGATTAAGGGGTATGAACTCACCTGCAGTAAGTGACTGGAATTGAACGGACTGTTATCGTAAGGAAGGATCGGGCAAGTGCTTGGTGTCAAGTGAAGACTTTAGACACACACAATGATCCTAATTACATAGGAAAACATATGTATATAAATAATTAGTGATTAAAACACTAATTATACGAGTATAAACATTTTAACGCGAGGAAAACACTTTTGGTCAAGTGCTAGGAGGCTAATGGGTTGCTTGGCCGTAAACTCCTTAATACTTGTGATTCCTTATGTTTTCTAGGCTTTAAACACTTTAGGGTACATGTCTAAATTCAAGTCTAAGCCTTAGGTGCCTTAAAAGCACCATTTGAGCATGTTATTTGGAGTTTACGGCCTAAGATATTCTTGGGCCGTGAGCTCCCAAACTTGGGTGATTCTTGGTTGATTTCATGTCCCTAATACACTCCTATACAAGTCCAAGGCAGTAGTATATCACGGGGGACAATCTAGGCTTGGGTTCGGGAGTTTACCGCCCAAGAACACCTTGGGGAGTAAACTCCTAAATCGGATGATTTAGCTATGTAATCTATGTTATGAACACATTTAAAGCTTTCTAACACTACTAGAAAGAGTTACTCACAATTTGGGATAAAAACCCGAAGATCCGGGAGAGAGAATTTTGGCTTTTCTCTAATTGGGATTCAACTAATGAACTATTTGGTTCAATTTTCTATATATAGTCCTGGGATTTTTGGCAGAAAATATTTCTATTCTCGGAATGAACTCTAATATCCTAGAGTATTGGAATAACAGTGTTGCACAAAACCCTAGTGCATCCACTCTCCTAATATCTCCTTAAGTGTAAAATCCTGAAAACTGCCAAACTCATACTCGAAGTCTGAATTTTCACTGAAACTGATCTACTTCTATTGGCTTGATATGGTTTGTACAAAATGAAAATTTCGGGTTGTCACACAATGTTGTGATGTTTCTCCATTTGAAGGCTTTGTGTTTGGTGTCGTGTTCATTTTTCTGGGGTTTAATATTTTTTCGGACCTTGTTTTTGTTGCTCTCACACATGGATGCTCTTTGATCCAAATTATCAAGTCTTGCATTTTTTTATATGTGACATTGGTCATTATTCAATCTGGTTCTTTTAGTGATGATTTGGCCAAGTTGACGCTATGATATTATTTTGGAACTGAGAAAAGAAGGTTTGATCCATATCGCTCCTGATTTTGGTAGTTGTTTTGATTTCCTTTTTGCAAATGGGTCGAAGGTGAATTTAGTTTCGGGAAATCTATGCTACTAATCATTCTTTCATGGTTGGAGGCGCTGATCATTATATACTTATAAAGGAAGCATTTTTCCTTTCACCACATTTATTTGAAACTCCCATTCATTTTTCCTTTCACAATATTCATTTGAAACTTCCATAACTTTTCAATTTCTTTCTAATGATGATTATAAGTTGGTTACTAAGGTTAAATAAATATAAAACCTAAAGTGTAATCATATATAAACTAAATTTCAATATTAAAAAAATATATTTTCTTCTACTTATAAAGTTATGGTTTTAACCTTCAACATATTATAATTAATTTATTAGGTTTAATATGTTGTTTTATGTAAACCATTATCATTTTAAAGCTACAATTTTTGAACAATTTGTATAAAATACATCAATTGTTAATTTAAATATAATCAACTTAAATATAAATTTTAATTCAACTTAAACAACCTAAAGAATATTTTATAAATAGTTAAAAGTGATAAATTATAGTGTCTTCCTAATAATGATTAAAAGTTGGTTAATAAGGTTAAATAAGTATCAAACCTAAAGTGTAATCATAAATAAACTAAATTTGAATATTAAATTAATATTTTTCTACTTATAAAGTTATGTCTTTAACTTTTAATATATTATACTTAATTTATTAGATTTAATATGTTGTTATATGTAAACCATTATTAGTATAAAGCTACAACTTTTAAACAGTTTGGACAAAATACTTAAATTGTTAATTTAAATATAACATTACAGTGTCAACTTCAATATATATTTCAGTTCCACTTAAAAAACTCAAACAATATTTTGTTAATAGTTAAAAGTAATAAATTATAGTGTTAAATACAAAAACTAAATTGTAATATCAATTTAACTAAAATATTTCCTAAAGACATTTATATAATCGTTAAAAGTTTTCAAATAAGTAGCTTAAAATAACTTACTATAATAATAGTTAAAAATAACTCTAGATAAACGATTATATTGTTACATTTAAAATTAAAAAAATATTTTATGTTTTAAATAATTATAATGATAGAAATTAAAACATTAAGCAAATAAATTTTAAAAAATTAATTAACAATAACAACAATTATAAATAACAATAAACCATATATTACATTTAATTTTATTCATGAATGACCCGGGGATAAAGGTCATTCAAAAGATTGAGATTATGCAGTTTTAATAGATGTATATATTATCATATAATTCAAAATAACCAATATATTATATCAACTTAGTATACGAATCATTATATCAAATTTAACAACAACATTATTGTTATATTTAAAAAAACATATATTTGTAAAGATTTCGGCTATATAGATGTTTCCGCACAACACGTAGACATTCGCCTAGTATATATATAAGTATAGACCCTATTTTCTTTTGCTCTCCATTTGAAATGAGGAGACTTCTCAGCTTGACATGTCAGCAGAAGCCAGATCAACAAAAGCCATCTAAGCGGTTTCCACGTGAGTTGTCATATGTTTTTTTTCAATGTTGTGTGCTTGGTTGCTGCTTGAATACTGGGCTTGGTATTTTGGTTGCCTACAAAACATTTTGAGCTTGCTAATCAACAACGTTTGAAGGCATGTGGCAAGCGAGTCAAGAGTAGTCTCTAGTCTCCTTTTGCCTCTATTTAGAATTTAGATGGCGTGCAACGGGGCATCCATTTCTTTCAAATAGTTGTATTCCACCATAGACGCTGCCATGTTGGTTGCAAAGCTTAGACACCTGCCTCAATCTCACTCTCTCCATTACCAGATGCTTTCTCATTTTTTATGGTTTCGGACACCTCTCTTCTCGTTAGAGATAACTATTATCCACTATCTCTTCTCTTCATTCATGAAACTCTATACCAAAGGTTATCCTCATTTTCTATCTTGACCTTTTGGTATCCTTGAAGTTACTTTCCACTGCTTCCATCTACCCGGACTTGCATCCCATTCTGTTCTTTGGAGAGATGCTTTCTTTTCATTTATTTCAAAAAAATCTTTCTTTTCGATTTAGCCTCCGACAACACTAGATATGTCAAAAAGCTTTATGTTCAATTTTCAATTTCCAAACCCGCTGCTTCTTCGCTATATTCAAGAAGCCTTTTCCTTTTGGTATCTATCTTCCTTCTCTCTCACTTAGTCAGCGCTTTGTCTAATTACAGAAAAATAGATGTTTGGAAAACAAGGGCTTCGATATACATGTTTGCAACGTATTTCTCACACTTCTCTCATTGTCCTCCTTTCTTTTGATGATTTCCTGTGATTGGTGATAATACAGGCCCTTTTACCTTGGATGTTTGACCAAAGTGTTGTGTTTAACTCTACAAATCACTACCACAAATATAATCAACATTAAACGACACATATAATGTAGATGCTTGATGAATGATTTAAAATTCTTTGTAAGTATTTACGATGTTCAACTTGGATTTGATGATGACTAGTGTGATTACTGTAGGTCCTTGATCAATTGTTATTATTACATCTATTCATTGTTGGTGATTTTAGTGTCACCATGTCATTTTATGTAACTGGAATTAGCATGTGAGCTAAGGGGCTTCTTAATTTGTTTTCTAATATGTGTATAGGTTGGTGCGGAGTGCACGCATGCATAAGATCAAATTAGTAGCCGGTTGGACGACTAGTCGGGGGTCTGGGGGCAACGCCCCTGGGTCCGGGGTTTCCAACGGTGCAGCGCCCTTTTGGCGGGATCTAGGAGCAGCGCCCCTAGCTGGGGTCCAAGGGGCAGAGCCCCTGGCTAGGGTCCCGCCTGACTTGTTTCCAAAGGAACCCATAGCGGCCCAACCCTAATGAAACCCTAATATCGTTTATTATATAAACGACTCTTCTTTTCAGAAGAGATACACGATCTTAAGCTCTCGTTTTTCATCATACTTTCACATAATCCTCTAGCATATTAGCTTACGATTTCTGTGCCTAGAATCGTAAGTGTCCACTTGGATTATCCAAGACTGAATTTCTTGTAACCCAGACATAGGGTAGAAATATTAGTTCGGAAAGTGATATCACGATCGAAGTTGGTATCCAGATCTCCACCACAAACCCTAAATTTCCCTACATTCATATAATATTTGGTGAGTCTTAGGAGTTCGGTTCTAATTATTTTTAGAGCTATTAACTTATAATATCTTCTTGGTTCTATTCCTTTTCTTAATAATGCATAACTGATTTATCAGTGAACATACCTTTCTGATTAGGTGTTTTAAATCTAATATAGGAATCCCTATTTTTTTCTCAAATAGGTGCCAAAGTGAAAGTGATTCCATTGTGATTACGAGAAAAGAAATGGCAGGTCTTGAGCTTGAAAGGTACAGAAGGAAGAAAAGAAGAATAACTTCCTTATACATATAATTAACTCAAATTTTCATGTATTTTTACAAAATTTGAAGTTTCTCTGAGATTTGTAGACCTCTTCCACACCTTTGAATATTTTGTAATGTTGGGTATGGAAAATACTGGAAAAATATGATATGTGCATGATAGATATCATATGTTTGAAGTTGAGGCATTTCGTTCAACTTACTGTTCTTGTTTGTACTTTGTTTACCTTTTTATTACATGTTATTGATCTTTTTTTTTTATTGCATTTAGGATCCAAGACTGAGAAGAAGATCACGAAGAGTGGCATCGGTTGTAGGATTGAAAAAATTATCTCATAGATATAAATCTTCACACTTATTGCCTACTAAGCTTAGGGTTTCTAAATTGTAATGTCTATGTTTTTACTGGTTGATTGAATTTATCTATTATCTTAGTTTGCAAAATATAGTATTGTTAGATTTATGAATAAAATGATTTCATTGTTTAGTTCCTTTTTCTATATCGTGGTTTAATTTGGTAGATTTGGTTAAAATCTACTTGAGCATCACATCTTACTAAAAAAAGAAATTATTGATCTGCAAAATACTTCTAAAGAAGACTGAGTAGACGAAAATAGGAGATAAAGCTATGAAGTTTTAAGATATATCTTGCAGGTCAAAAATCATTTAAATAATTTAGATAAATTAATTATCTTAGGCAAAAACATGCACTTAAATAATATTAATTTTAAGCTGTATTTACTAAAATTCATATAGAAATTTTTGATTATTCAACAATTTGATGTGTATTAACTTATAAGTAGTTTGTTAAAAGTATTTTTAATAAATTTGTTTATCTAACATTTAATTAACTTGCTTAGTTTCATAACTGTGGACTAGGATCCGGTTTAATCTTCTTTTGCAGCTTCTAATGACGAAAGATTTGGCGCTAAGCAAAGCTACTACTTTCATATAGAGATAAGTGCCCACAATTGCTTATTTGGCTCAATAAGCTCTACAAATATGATTTTTACCTACCTATGCAAAACCAAATTGATTACCACATGGCTGATCAAGAAATTCAAGATCAAACACTGTAGTGTAATAACACCATCTTACATTGTGATTTTCTTTTGTTACACATATAAAAAAATGTACTTTCATTTCCTTATCCATAATAGCAAATTGGTTAAGAATACCCTTTGTGTTGACCTTAGACTTTTGATACTCTCCTTGGATGTTTTGCTGGTATATTTATTATTTTGGAAGGCGTCTTCTTTTGGAATTGACATTTCTACCCCTATTTATGGCTTTCTAGACACACACTGCTTAGAAGTTATCGATTGTGATTCAATTTCCCCTTAATCTTCAATGTTTATTTTGGTGAGCCCCAAGAGTTCATGGGATTTTAGATGCTTAGTGGTGTAGTTTAGAAATAAAAGTAGACAGATAAAATAGCTTGAAGACATGGAAATAAGAGTATCATTTCAAAAAATTTGCCTAGACAAGATATGCCTTATTTGCAAAATGGAAGACCCGTTGATATTGTTGACATGAGTTGTCAATATCGGATGTATTTTTAGAGTTTTATTGTATTACCCTTAATAGTCCTTAATTGCCCTTGATTGTAGGTTGTATTATAGGAAGCTGGTTGTATATATATTCTAATTGTGGTACATTGAAGATACACAAAAATATCATAATACAATTTTCTCATTGTCAAGTTCCGTGATTTACCTGGTATCAGAGCATCCTTGCTCATACTATTGAAAATCCGTAACATTGTTGTAACCATGGGAGAGTCATCGAACTCGCAACAAGTGATCGTACAGAATGTCCAAGATGCACCTTTCCCATCTGGAGTTATTCTTGACGAGAGGAATTACCCACTATGGTCCCAATTAATGGAGATGTGAATCGGAGCTCGAAACAAATCCGGTTTCATCACGGGGGCACTCTGAAACCCAAGACGGACGAGAAGAAGATCGAAGCATGGATCATCGACAACCATCGGGTGAAAAGTTGGTTGATCGACTCGATGAGTCCACCTCTGATGCGCCACTTTATACATCTTCAAACAGCAGCAAAAATTTGGGAAGCTGTCAGCAAGACGTTCTATGATGGAACAGACGAAACACAGTTGTTTGAATTGAATCGAAGGTCGTCCACTACTCGTCAAAACGGACGATCTCTTTCCACGTATTACAATGAACTGGTAAGTATCTTTCAAGAAATAGATACTCGATTGACTTCATAGGAAGATACAAATACTGTAGCCCAAACCGTATCACTCAACAAAACCATAGCACGCCTTAGGGTTCATATATTTCTTGTCGGACTGGACCCCGAATTTAATCAAGCCCGAAGCAAAATCTTGAGAAAGGACCCTATCCTTGATCTGGTTTCATGTTATGTGTATATTCAAAAGGATTAGAATCAAAGACAAACCATGGGTGAAGTGAAACACAAACCGGATAGTATGGTCCACTTGGCTTCTCGAAATCGTCTCATGAAAGAGAAACATTCTAAAGGGAAAGGAACTACTTTCACATGTACACATTGTAGGGAAGAGGGGCATTCTAAACTCCGCTGCTATGAATGTAACAACCATAAATTTTATGTCAAATTAAAATTTTTTTAAATCACAAATAAAAACCAAATAACATTGTTTACAAAATGTTTTCAAATCATTTCCCATCAGAGTGTCCCAAAAATCTAACATAAGGATGAGGAGTGGTACGGTCACGCCTTCGCCTTTCCATGACCTCCTGAAGTACCTGAAACAATAAACTGAAAACTGTAAGCCTGAGGGCTTAGTAAGCTAACCCCAAAATACCAATACCACGCTGACAATACCATATCAGTAATAATCAATCAATCAACATGCATACTGGGCCATCGGCCTGACTGGACCGCCCTACTGGGCTTACAGTCTGTCTGAATCTATCCCGAGCCTTCGAAATGACTGGTCCGCCACGTGGGCCTACAGTCTTCCCGGACCGCTCATAGGGTATATTGGCCTTCAGCACAAAGCAGGACCACCTCAACCCAACTACAAGAAAATAACGACGTGCACATATAACAGGTAATCACATAACAGTCCATAGACAAACAAATTGATCTAGTAGACCATAAGGCATAGCAACATCCTAACCAGGATACCGACCTAAACCAGGTCACTAACATAATACTGCCCTAATTACCAGGTCGCCGATCTAATCAGATCAATAAGCACATCAACCCGTACATGTACAAATATCAAATATAACTATCTCATAGATCATCGATCATAGTAATCTCTCATAACCATAACACCGACCTAACCAGGTCACTAACATATCAATCCTAACGGATCATAAGAGCATGACAACATACTGTCTATCTGGATACCGATCTAACATATCCTAACCACATGTAGCATACCATAACAATAACAACTAAAGGGTTGGCCTTGGTGTCGTAGACCCTATCGATATAGTGAGGATAACTCACCTCGCAGATGTCGACACAAAAGGTAAACTCCAACTCTCGGACCACTTGACACAGGCTCCACCACCTATCATCATAGTACGTCATACTCATAAGTCCTTAACGTTATAAGGTACCCCATAACCCACTAGTCAACCCCTGGTCAAAGTCAAAGCCCTTAGTCAAGGTCAACAGTCCATGTTGACCCCAACTCGCCGAGTACCATCGGCTACTCACCGAGTTCCTTTGATTCTCGTTCGAACTTTAAGGCCACCCGTCGAGTTCCCTCCTTGCAACTCAACGGATACACACTCATACATATCCAAGAGAAAACTCAACCGACTCGCCGAGTTGTTCTTTAACTCGTCGAGTCTTATGGCGATCTTCATCGGACTCGCCGAGTTGTTCATCCAACTCGTCGAGTTTTCGGCCATCTTTATGTGACTCGTCGAGTCAACCTTGCGACTCACCGAGTCCATTCAGTCCTTTTATCATGCAGACAATTTTAAGCCATGGCAAGTGTGACAACCCGAAATTAATTGTCACTGTAACCCACTTCCGTTAATAAAATTTATTTTATTATTAAAGTTTTCCGTTAACTTTTGAGTTAAGTAAATCCATTTGGGTTATTGTTGTATTTTCGTATGCATTGGAAAGCAATAAAATCATGCGAAATACCCTCGATTTCTTTCAGAAAGTTTCTAGCTCATGACCAAGACGGGTTACTTAACTTTTCACTTCATTTCCGGATCGATAACCAACCATTGACTTTTAAGGAAAATATAGGTTTTTCCTGGGATAACTTAACTTTTCATAAACAGGCTGTTTAACAAATGGATAACCAAACTTCTTTTATAAGAAAATATGAGATTTTCTTGGGAAACAACTTTTCATAAAAACAAAGGAACATTTTCTTTCACCAGAAATCAACTGCTTATGAACTCACCAGCTTTATGCTGATATTTCTAAAACTGCTTGTATTCTCAGGTTAACCATAGACAGGTATTTCTGCCAACTTTTGGAGAAGACGGAGTGTTTTTGGAAGTCACGTCTTTTACTTTTGATTATACTGATGTATATAACTATGTTTTCAATGCTTTTAAACAAATGTAAATATTCTTACTGTAATGTAATTGTTGTGTTTACTATGCTTACTATGTAAAATGGTTGTGATACTACGCATGACGTCCTCCGCCCTAGAATGTTTCCGCCGTCGGTTTAGGGGTGTGACAAATTGGTATCAGAGTTGTTGTCTTTAGTGAAATAAGTATACCGAACCTTACATGGTATACAACTATAAACACTAAGGGGCCGAAGTGCTCTAAACTAAAAGTATACTTTAAAATACAAGTATTTTACAAAAAGTATACAAGAATGCCTAAATATCAGAAACATTAACCACGAGTAGAACAAAACAAAAGTAATTGGGTGTTGGGCACTACAGTTAAACCTGGGCAGTTATGTAGTCGTGTCTAGGGTCAATATAGCCTGATCAACTATATTCATTTGAGACACGGCCAACATGTGCTTGGGAGTGACTGTGGTGTGCAGCAGGCCTAAAACTTACCAAATATCCAAACAACAAGTCATCGTCGCAACAAAACATAAATTACTATAGGAGTATTTTCTAGAACCAAATTCGTTATAAAGATCCGCATCCAAGTGTTGCTACTCATTCCCTTTAGCGATAATTCTCTTGCATTGGTAGTTTTCCTATCTATTATTGCATAGTAGAACACCCTATCTTTCATAATGAGATATCTCTTGCTTTATATCTTTTGATTCAACCTAGAGGACTTACCATCCTCTCCTTCCTGATCATTTTAGATCGAGATGCCTCCAAGGAAAAGACCCAGCTCAAAGAACAACAATCCTCCACCACCACCTCCTCCTTAATTTGATCCTGTCATGTTTCAGATAGCTGTTACTGCCGCAGTGGCAGCTGCAATGTCACAGATGAACCCCGGCAGATCTGGCGGGCCAGGAGGTGGCACCCATCCCCAAAATCAGGAAGGTGGTCAGGGACACCAGAAGGAGTGTGGTAAAGGTAAAAACAAATTCTGGAACAAGCGGAAGGGTCAGAGTTCGCAAGGACCCTCCAAGAAGCACCAAACTGTGGCAGTCCACACTGCTACTACTCCTGTCGCCGCTCCTACAAATCAAGCACCTACCAGTGGGTATGCTGGTAACCTCCCTTGGTGCAACAAGTGCAGTTACCACCATCATATCCCCGGACCATGTCATGAAAAGCTCTACAACAACTGTGGCAAGAAGGGTCACATTGCTCGAACCTGTAGAACACAGGCCCAACCAACCAATCAGGCATCTGGAGCAGGTGTCGGTCAGGCCTGCTATGGTTGCGGCGAGGTGGGCACTACAAGAGAAACTGCCCCAAAGCATAAACGACTAAAAACACTGGGAGAGTTCTCGCAATGGGGCAAGAAGAGGCAGTCACCGATCCTACCGTTGTCACGGGTACGTTCCTCCTTGATAACTCTTATGCATGCATCCTTTTCGATTCTGGTGTAGAAAGAAGTTTTGTTAGCCATTCATTCAAACATCTTCTTAAACATAGTCCTCAACCATTAACCGAAACGTTTACCGTCGAGATGGCTAACGGCGAGAAAGAGAATGCTAACGATATATTCATAGGCTGCACCCTTACCCTAAAAAATCATTCCTTTCCCATCGACCTTATGTCAGTTTCCATAAAGAGCTTTGATGTTATCATTGGCATGGATTGGTTGAGCCCCAATCATGCTGATATTCTTTGTTACGAAAAAGATATCCGCCTCAATCTTCCCTCTGGCCAGACCTTCATGATCTACGGCGATAAACTTAGTTCCAATCTTCGCATCATTTCATGCATCAAAACCCATAAACTTCTGCGAAAGGAGTGCAGTGCATTCCTAGCTCATGTTGTAAATGAGAAACAAGAAGTTAAATACCTTGAGAGCATCCCTGAGGTCTGCAATTTTCCTGATGTCTTTCCCGAAGAGCTCCAGGGAATTCATCCCGAACGCCAAGTCGAGTTTCGCATCGACCTAATTCCCGGAGCTACCCCTTTAGCCAAGTCTCCATATCGCTTAGCGCCAGCAGAAATGAAGGAGTTATCTAGTCAGCTTAATGAGCTACTCAACAAAGGATTCATCCGACCAAGTTCCTCACCCTGGGGAGCCCTGGTGTTATTTGTGAAAAAGAAGGATGGATCCTTTTGAATGTGTATAGATTACCGGGAATTGAACAAGCTGACCGTCAAAAACCGTTATCCTCTTCCTCGAATAGATGACCTTTTTGATCAACTTCAGGGATCCAGTTACTTCTCGAAAATAGACCATAGATAAGGGTACCATCAGCTACGAGTTCATGAGAGTGATGTTTCCAAGACAGCATTCAAGACTCGATATGGACACTACGAGTTTGTAGTAATGCCCTTTGGTCTAACCAACGCACCGACAGTGTTCATGGACCTGATGAACCGGGTGTGTCGTCCCTTTCTGGACAAGTTTCATTATTGTGTTCATTGACGATATACTTGTTGTCACACCCCAAAACCGGAACAGCGGAACGTTCTAGGGTGGATGACGTCATGTCAAGTATCATAACACATGCATTATAGTAATCAAAGTACAACAACCATTGCATTAATAGTAATAGTTTTACATAGTTTACATTACAATACATCAAAGTAATACAAGTAATAGTATAAGTGCAGCTTGATACTAAGCTATCTTCATCAAAAGCTCCAGGAATGTACCTGTCTAATGCTGACCTGAGAATACAAGTTATTTGAAAAGCGAGTATCAGCATTTTTACAAATACTGGTGAGTTCATAAGTTTTTAGTGTCATTTTATTCAAATAACTTTAATAAAAGTGGTGGTTTTAGAGTATCCATTAAATTAGTGTCCTTTCCAGAAAATCCTATATTTTCTTTAATAAAAGCAGTCTTCTCAAGACTGGACGAAGTTATGTGGTAAAAAGTAGTTTTCCCTTAATCGCTATCCTTATCAAAATTCAGAATTTGATTATTAAAGAAAGCAAGAGAAATCAGGGAAAATAACATATGCCCCAGCAGTGAAGACTGCTGACTAAGGCAAAAGGAATCATAGACCCCAGGAGAGTATCGAATGAACGACACGCATGGCTCAGTCCAACAAAGGGAGACACAGGCACCAGACGGTACCAAATGAAAGGTACAGATGGCAAGGTCTAAACAGAGAATGCAGACCCCAGACAGTATCAAATAAAAGATACAGCTAGTAAGGTCTAAAACAAAGAATACAGACCCTAGACAGTATCAAATGAAAGATACAGCTAGCAAGGTCTAAAAACAGTGTGACTTTGAGAGTGGGTTTCCAGCATACAGTGTGAAATACAGTGTAAAATATTGTTACCATAAGACCATGAATTATAAGGTAACCTAGGATACTCGTAACCATACTAACCGACACTAGAGTACTTGATGCCCTACAAGCGTCTATAAAATAAGACATTTGTCACCCCTTGGCTTGGTAGGCCGTGGACTGTAGCTAGCAGTCAGGGTGCGGGGGTGTCAATCCCGTATAGATCTATACACACAATGTCCGCTCTCCCTACAGGAGACTCTGGTTACCAACTAGACGACGGAGAAGGCCGTGTCCCGAAGATCATCCCAAATAGTGGGTAGTGGGTTTCCAATATAAGTGCTAAACTAGAGGTAGAGACTCATAAATAAACTGACTAATGTAAACCTATATGTCTATGCTCCTATACATACTATATAACTAATGAATCAAATGACCTTCGGACGGCCATCCGATCCCTCCAGACCACATCTCAATGAAGAAAAGGAAATAGGGCGGACAAACCTTCCTAAGTCCTTCAATCATAATTTATATGCATCTATACAAGCACAGGCATACATCTAACTACGTCTGAGTATGTAACAAGTGGAAACATATCGTGAAGTATAACCGAATCGTGATGTATAAGCGAATTATGAGGTATAAGCGAACAGTGTGGAGTAACCAAATCGTGATGTATAAACGTCCAGTGTGGAATAACCGAATCGTGATGTATAAACGTACAGTGTGGAATAACCGAATTGTGAAGTATAAGCGTTACCAAATATAAGTGTATCACGAAGTGGATACGTTATCAAGCAGGAGTTTAAACTAAGTGAAAGTGAAGCAGCGGTATCTAACAAGTAAAGCTATACGAAATGAAAGAGAAGTTTGATGAAAACCTTGGAAAAACCTTTATACTTAAGAAAATCACAACTTGGTGTTCTTTGGTAAAATAAGTTTGAAAACCTTTAGAAATTCTTTGGAAACCTTTCATAAACCAGTTTAAAATGAACTTTGATAAAACAGTATAAGTAAGAGTTTTGAACAAGTGAAAACATTTTAGAAAACCATTTATAGTATCCTACTCGGTAAAACAGTTTACAGTGTGGTAAATCCTTGTGCATGTGGGTTATCAATCACATGTGATTGATATGATAACTGACATGTTTAACTTGTATCCCCCCTATAAAACATGTAAAAACATTTAAAAGGTTCATTCAGGGGTATGAACTCACCTGATGTAAGTGGATCCGACGGAGGTGCCGGTATAGGATGCTAAGTGTCAAGTGAGGACTTGACCACACACGCGAATCCTATTTAACATGTAATGATACATATAAGTATCTAATTAGTCATTTAATAATTAATTAAGCAAGTAAGGATGTCTTACGACATAAAAAACACTTTGCTACAAGTGCTAAAAGTGTCCTGGGTTGCATAGAAGCTGAGTATGGACTCACATTGGAGTTTACTCCTCAGATGAAGACCCTTATGGGTGTTTACGGTTTCAAGACCCTTTCCCCCATGAGTTTACGGCTGTAAACTCATGGTAGTAGTGTCATGGGATGTTTAAAGGTCTTAACTCACTCATGGAGTCATGCTAGAGTTGAATCAAGGGCTTAGGAAGTGATTGAGGATCCAAAATGGGCATAAATGGAGTTTATGGTCCATAGTTTACTCCTTGAGTATTTTACGGCCATAAACACATGAGTTTACTGTCTTAAACTCATGTTTTCCCATTCCTTTGGATGTTTGGTGGTTCTAACTCTTGTATACAAGGTTCTAGTGGCTTTTAGAGGCATCGGAAGGTGTTTAGGGCACTTAAACACCTTGGAAAGGTGTTTACGGTCTAAGGGGATACACTTGGGGAGTTTACTACCTTAAACACATGAGTTTACGGCAATAAACTCATGTTAGTCCCCAAATCATGCGTTTTGGTGGTTGTAGGTCAAGCATACGGAGTTCTAGGTCCAATTCCAAGCCATACAAAGTGTTAAAGTCACTTTAACACCCTTTGGGGGTGTTTATGGTCTAAGATTGGGTGTTTACGGTCCAAGAACCTTCTTGGGTCGTAAACTCATGTGTGACATGATTTTGTATGCTTTGGTGCATAAAATGAAGGAAAATGAGGTTCTATGCACTCGAGGAAGTTCATGGAAGCCCTTGGAGGTGTTTGAGGGGTAGTTTCACACTTAAACAAGTGTTTATGGTCCATGAACATGGGTTTACGGTCCAAGAACATTCTTCGACCATAAAATCATGTTTACTCCCCATTTGGTCCGATTTTGGTGTTCTAAGTCCTTTCGGGTAAGCATCTAAGCCATTGTTAAGCATGAGAAGTGGTTTGGAAGGGTTTTTGAGCATAAAAACCCTTTTATTAGTGTTTACGGTCCATGAAGGTGTTTATGGGCCGTAAACTCATGTTCTTGGGTTTTCCGGATGACTAAGTTTCGAATTTGCAAGCTAGGTAAGTTAGATAACAAACTAGGAAAGTTTACTTACCGATTTGGAGCTTGAATGGGTGATTTTTGACCAAAACCCATTTGTAGAGAGAGAAAGTAAAGAGAGAGAGTGTGTCTAATGTGGTAAAAAGGTGGGAATGTATCCCACTCCTCCCTTATATAGGGTGGGGCTTATGGCCTGGCTGGAGTTCTCCTGACACCAACCGCGAACGAGTTTTTCACCACCTCCATAATCACGGCAAATTTTAAAATTATACCGCCTTAATTTTTATTCGCTTGACGAATATTATTTAAAATATTCCAACGGGTTTAATTCCGGTCAAAAATATTTTCGGGATGAATTTGACTAATTTTTGACGTAACTAATTTCGACGTTAATTCTTGACGTTAACTTCGACGTTAAAACTAACGGAAATTTTTGGGTTGTCACATCATCCCCCCGTTAGAGAGAATTTCGTCCCGAAATTCAGGTTTAGGCAAGGAAGTAGGTATGAATGATCGAGTAAAGGTATGAGGATACTCCCTGTTCGGTTCGTTTACGAAGTTAGGGTTCTCAATGGTTTCTATCAAGATGAGTGGGATACAAAGGGTGACGTCGGGCAAGCACTTATCAAGTCTAGGAAGTGGTTCGATCGGGTGTGAAACTTGTGGAATATCCGAAAGTAATAATGGTCTGACGAGGGTTGGACCAAATCTCCGTGAGGATTCTTAGATGGTCCTAAGCTCTCGGAAGGGTAGAGTTTTTCAGTATTTAGAACATATTGTACTTCTATGGCGAGATCATCACTGGCGTGATCGCCATTCCGAAGTTCATAACGTTCTCTCTCATACTGGTAGTCTAGTCCTTCAGGTTGGTTCTTAGGAAGCTCGGGTTGTCCTTGGTTTTGCGTTTCCTGTCAATTGGCCTCTAGAGACTTTCTAGATCATCGAGTGGGTTGTGTATCTACGGTATCTTTTGCTGTAGAGTGGCTATCTCAATCTTGTGCAAAACGAACCTACACTAATGAATCTTGAGATATTCCTAACGGAAACCCTCAGGGTCAGGGAGATAGGGTTTCACCAGACGAGTGTTGGACTATCTCGGGAGGTGGTTCTACTATTTCTGCATGAGATAGTATTCGTGGAACACCTAATATTCCAATGAATCTCTAAGACTTTGGTTTATTCTAGTGCGGAAAGCGCATGCTCCTGCATAACCCCTCGACTAACACCAAGGCTGGTGTCAAGTCTATAATCTCTTCAGGATCTGGGTCATGAGGCTTAATGCAACTACTTTCACACTTTGATCAAGTATGCTTGGCTGCGGAGGTTATCCTATGGTTCTCGGTATCCTATTATTCGCTTCGGAGTATGCGGTCTATCGCCTACGAGGCGACGACGATTTCCTCCATGCGAGAGGGTGGAGGTTCCTAGGCACTACTCGTCAGTAATGGGGTGGACGAAGTGCCTGAGTAGTGCGAGCGTCTACTGCAACTACTCTTCCGAAGGTTCTGAGTTTTCCCGGTCTAGGTCAAATCTAGTGAGTATAGGTTCTCATCACTCGGAACTTTAATCTCTTAACTAACTGAGGGTGTTAGCTACTATGTGGGCTTAACCGGTATGACAACAAATTTCGGATTTGTGGTCAATTTAGTATCTCAATCCGCAATGGTTCTCTTGACTCCAACCCCTATTTTATGGAATAGGATGAAGGGCTTTACTATGAGGTTCGTGGTAGAGCTCATACTCGGCTTAACCACTAATACTTGGTGTATGCAAGCCGTATATAATTGAGGTCGGCAGGATGTTCAGTTGTGCGACTCCACCCCAGACCCACAACCCAACGAGGAACAGGGAGTAGGGAGGAAGCACACATTTTAAATCTTTTTGATCTCAATTATATACCACTTTTACGCATATACTTAGTTAGGGTGGTTAGTCCCATGAGTTCTATCCTCTGGGTTCACGAACCTGATGTGCGAGGTGTGAAGGATTTTTCTGGGGAATCTACGGAGTATGCTTCGGATGGTTATGGTCTTCTGGAGTATCTGCAGTGTCTTTCGCTTCGGTTTCCATATGACTAAGAGGGGTCGGTCAACAGCGCGCAGTACCCTTCTCTTGGGTACTTCGGAAGGTTTAAGATAAGAGGGATGACTGACAAATCACATTAGGTTTGATTATTTGTATTATGTTTAGGTTCGGAAGAACCTTTATTTGCCGACATGGCTACGGAGAAAGTTCTTTTACACATCACTAGGGATTTACACATGGTTGCACTACGTCAAACCATGATCGATAGAGTCGTCGAAGTCGGCATACTTCGACATGACATAAAATGAGGATCGATAGAGTCATGCGCTGAACAGGCACACAAGTTCTAGGCGTCTAGGGTTTCGTCCCGTGTATCACTGTCGCGAATACTTGGACCGATAGAGTCGACGCGGAACTATAGAGAGTCCTAAGTGTTTCTGAGTAGAGTACCTTCTCATGAATTGATTCTCACTAGGCATTTCTATAATCGCCTAGTCATATATAATTAAGGTGGGGAGGACTTTTGACTGAGCGACTCCGCCCTAAATCCACAACCAAACTAGGAACAGGAAATGAGGCGGCATTCACTCACTCTAGGTCTATCCATCTCGATTATACATGGTCGTAACGTATATATTTAGCCATTATAGTTTTACCTAATAAATTTTAAATTTTATAACAGTGTTGCGACTTTCGCCTTACTGGGAAGAATATTTACATTTGAATTAGCCTTTTAATGTTTTCGGTTAGTTATCTGAGATTTAGAGACGCACCAAAATCTATCGGGTTCCTTGAAGCTTTTCCCTAAGCAATAGAGTTAGATTGTTCCCGTGTCCTTGTCGTTTCCTTCAGTCGGGCAGTCCCTTTTGAAGGGTCCAATCTCAACACATAGACGATAAACTGGATTGGTCGTCACATTGGTGATTGATGCAATACGCTCCACCAGGGTTCTGCACACGCGAGCAGTATGCCCCTTCATGTTGCACCTAGCACATAAGAGTTCCCGGCATATACCATGATGATGGTAACTACACTTGCCGCAGTTCGGAAGGTTTCCTAGGTATGGTCTTCTTGAAGTCAGGAGGGAAGGATTGACAGGGGTATTGACTGCCTTAGCTCGTTGCCCTTCGGAAGGTCCTTGAGCCGAGGTACCTCCCTCCTCGATCTTGAGTTTTCTCTTCAGTGGATTCCGTTGAGGTTCTTGGGTGGCTGGGCATGCAGGTGTTGGTTGCTGTTGTCCATTGCTAGGATTGGAAATCCCGATAGGGCCCTTGCTAACTTTGGCGTTGTTTGCATTCAGGTGAGCCATGACAGCTGCTACGGCTGCCGAGACTGCAGCTTGGAACGTAGCTTCATCGAATAGGAGAGTAGGTTTCTTGCTTGCGGACTGGTTACGGTTCTTCGGAGGCATGGTTTTCTTACACGAAAAAGAATACAAGATAATGAGAGACGATGGCTAACCCTGGACATATCTGTCCTGACTGTATTAAGCATAAATTTTCCCGTGCCTCGGATGTTGGTTGTGTGAGTGTCGACCTACATCCCTATGATGTAGTCCTGGTAATCAAGTTAGGAGTATGAGTATCGGAAAGGTCATAAGATGCGAGTCATTCCTACTAAGTTACCTTTATACTGGGAAGGTTTCGCTCTCTGGCTTGGAGAGATCTGAGAACAGTTCGGAACGAAGACCGTGGAAAGAAAGACTCATGAAGACTTATGGCCAAACAACCTCAATAGAGGTGTGGGGATCCGCTCTAAAGGTGTTATTGGCAATGGGAAATGGCGATTTACCTAACACATAGCGTGAGTAGTGTAACCACTAACTCACAAAAATTTATATTATTTTATGTTTGTATTAGCGTGATGATCACGAGGAAAAGACACTTCTCGGGTTCCATGTACTGGCTCCCTCTGTCTGCCTCGTATCTTTGACTGGTATCAGCGTTGGTTTCCTTCGGGTAGTTACCTAGGGTTCTTTTCTCGTGAAGACATATTGAATTTCTATTCCGCCATACTCCCGAATCCAACTCCGGGTGTCATCACTTCATGATGGATAACTGGAAATTTCGGAAGTTTAGGCGAGTTTCTCACCGATGTCCCTAAAAAGATATAGGCACTTGGTGAATTCAATAGTCTCGACCCAGTTCATTTATTTCTGAATTGGAAATCTTCTCAATGAACTTCTTCTGGGTCTGAATCAACTCTTCTGCCGAATACTGAAGTGGATAGGGTTGTCTACAGGGTTCGTGCGAGAATGGAAATGTCTAAAGAATCCTAAGAGAATATTAACATTCCACTGGATGATCCATATCGAGTCCTGCTACGATTACACAGGGTATACAAATCATATATAGCTTAGATCCGATAGGCCTTCGAATATGTGATACTACTCTATATCCACATCCAAAGAAGGAAAAGGAAGTAGAGCGAAACCACACCTTCTTAGCCTATGGGATCCTTATTATATATAACCTTGGGAGTATACTCTTTGTAATTGTAGGTATATCAATAAGGATCTTTTTAGTTCTTCACACAAGGTTAGTTATGGATCCTAAAATACCCCTATGGTATTTTAATTTCTTGTTTGTGTTCTTATCTTCTGAATATGATTCTGGGATTAGTGTGAGTCTTTTAGTATTCCAAAATACTCCCATAGTATTTTAAACTTTATGTTTGGCTCTAGCATTCCTAGTTGGTAAGTTTCAGACCTGTTGCAACACCACTATCACTCCTAAGCACACGTTCATCGCATCTCTAATAAATGTAGTTGATCAGGTTACATTTATTCCAGCTTACGATTACATAACTGCCCAGGTTTGACGGTAATGCTCAACATCCGAAGACTTTTATTCTTGTTCTTCTTGTGATACTTGTGTTCGAGTGTTTAGATTCTGGATGTTCTTATACTTTGGTAAAATATGGTTATATTTTAAAGTATAATTCTTGGTCAAAGTGTTTTATCCCTATGTATTTATAGGCTGTATATCTTTTATGAATTGATATACTTAGCTCACTATAAACAATGCTCTGATACCAATCTGTCACACCCCAAAACCGGAACGGCAGAAACGTTCTGGGGTGGATGACGTCATGTCAAGTATCACAACACATGCATTATAGTAATCAAAGTACAACAACCATTGCATTAATAGTAATAGTTTTACATAGTTTACATTACAATACATCAAAGTAATACAAGTAATAGTATAAGTGCAGCTTGGTACTAAGCTATCTTCATCAAAAGCTCCGGGAATGTACCTGTCTAATGCTGACCTGAGAATACAAGTTATTTGAAAAGCGAGTATCAGCATTTTTACAAATACTGGTGAGTTCATAAGTTTTTAGTGTCATTTTATTCAAATAACTTTAATTAAAGTGGTGGTTTTAGAGTATCCATTAAATTAGTATCCTTTCTAGAAAATCCTATATTTTCTTTAATAAAAGCAGTCTTCTACCAAGATTGGACGAAGTTATGTGGTAAAAAGTAGTTTTCCCTTAATCGCTATCCTTATCAAAATACAGAATTTGATTATTAAAGAAAGCAAGAAAAATTAGGGAAAATAACATATCCCCCAGCAGTGAAGACTGCTGACTAAGGCAAAAGGAATCATAGACCCCAGGAGAGTATCGAATGAACGACACACGTGGCTCAGTCCAACAAAGGGAGACACAGACACCAGACGGTACCAAATGAAAGGTACAGATGGCAAGGTCTAAACAGAGAATGCAGACCCCAGACAGTATCAAATGAAAGATACAGCTAGTAAGGTCTAAACAAAGAATACAGACCCCAGGCAGTATCAAATGAAAGATACAACTAGCAAGGTCTAAAAACAGTGTGACTCTAAGAGTGGGTTTCCAGCATATAGTGTAAAATACAATGTAAAATACCGTTACCTTAAGGCCATGAATTATAAGGTAACCTGGGATACTCGTAACCATACTAACCGACACTAGAGTACTTGATGCCCTGCAAGCGTCTATAAAATATGACATTTGTCACCCCTTAGCTTGGCAGGTCGTGGACTGTAGCTAGCAGTCAAGGTGCGGGGGTGTCAATCCCATATAGATCTATACACACAATGTCCGCTCTGCCTACAGGAGACTCTGGTTACCAACTAGACGACGGAGAAGGTCGTGTCCCGAAGATGCATCCCAAATAGTGGGTAGTGGGTTTCCAATATAAGTGCTAAACAAGAGGTAGAGACTCATAACTAAACTGACTAATGTAAACCTATATGTCTATGCTCGTATACATAATATATAACTAATGAATCAAACGACCTTCGGACGGCTATCCGATCCCACCAGACCACATCTCAACGAAAAAAAGGAAATAGGGCGGACAAACCTTCCTAAGTCCTTCAATCATTATTTATGTGCATCTATACAAGCACAGGCATACATCTAACTACGTCTGAGTATGTAACAAGTGGAAACGTATCGTGAAGTATAACCGAATCGTGATGTATAAACGAATCGTGAGGTATAACCGAACAGTGTGGAGTAACCGAATCGTGATGTATAAACGTACAGTGTGGAATAACCGAATCGTGATGTATAAACGTACAGTATGGAATAACCGAATCGTGAAGTATAAGCGTTACCAAATATAAGTGTATCACGAAGTGGATACGTTATCAAGTAGTAGTTTAAACTAAGTGAAAGTGAAGTAGCGGTATCTAACAAGTAAAAGTACACGAAATGAAAGAGAACTTTGATGAAAACCTTGGAAAAACCTTTATACTTAAGAAAATCACAACTTGGTGTTCTTTGGTAAAATAAGTTTGAAAACCTTTAGAAATTCTTTGGAAACCTTTCATAAACCAGTTTAAAATGAACTTTGATAAAACAGTATAAGTAAGAGTTTTGACCAAGTGAAAACATTTTAGAAAACCATATATAGTATCCTACTCGGTAAAACAGTTTACAGTGTGGTAAATCCTTGTGCATGTGGGTTATCAATCCATGTGATTGATATGATAACTGACATGTTTAACTTGTATCCCCCCCTATAAAACATGTAAAAACATTTAAAAGGTTCATTCAGGGGTATGAACTCACCTGATGTAAGTGGATCTGACGGAGGTGCCGGTATAGGATGCTAAGTGTCAAGTGAGGACTTGACCACACACGCGAATCCTATTTAACATGTAATGATGCATATAAGTATCTAATTAGTCATTTAATAATTAATTAAGCAAGTAAGGATGTCTTACGACATAAAAAACACTTTGCTACAAGTGCTAAAAGTGTCCTGGGTTGCATAGAAGCTGAGTATGGACTCACATTGGAGTTTACTCCTCAGATGAAGACCCTTATGGGTGTTTACGGTTTCAAGACCCTTTCCCCCATGAGTTTACGGCTGTAAACTCATGGTAGTAGTGTCATGGGATGTTTAAAGGTCTTAACTCACTCATGGAGTCATGCTAGAGTTGAATCAAGGGCTTAGGAAGTGATTGAGGATCCAAAATGGGCATAAATGGAGTTTATGGTCCATAGTTTACTCCTTGAGTATTTTACGGCCATAAACACATGAGTTTAGTGTCTTAAACTCATGTTTTCCCATTCCTTTGGACGTTTGGTGGTTCTAACTCTTGTATACAAGGTTCTAGTGGCTTTTAGAGGCATCGGAAGGTGTTTAGGGCACTTAAACACCTTGGAAAGGTGTTTACGGTCTAAGGAGATACACTTGGGGAGTTTACTACCTTAAACACATGAGTTTACGGCAGTAAACTCATGTTAGTCCCCAAATCATGCGTTTTGGTGGTTGTAGGTCAAGCATACGGAGTTCTAGGTCCAATTCCAAGCCATACAAAGTGTTAAAGTCACTTTAACACCCTTTGGGGGTGTTTATGGTCTAAGATTGGGTGTTTACGGTCCAAGAACCTTCTTGGGTCGTAAACTCATGTGTGACATGATTTTGTATGCTTTGGTGCATAAAATGAAGGAAAATGAGGTTCTATGCACTCGAGGAAGTTCATGGAAGCCCTTGGAGGTGTTTGAGGGGTAGTTTCACACTTAAACAAGTGTTTATGGTCCATGAACATGGGTTTACGGTCCAAGAACATTCTTCGACCATAAAATCATGTTTACTCCCCATTTGGTCCGATTTTGGTGTTCTAAGTCCTTTCGGGTAAGCATCTAAGCCATTGTTAAGCATGAGAAGTGGTTTGGAAGGGTTTTTGAGCATAAAAACCCTTTTATTAGTGTTTACGGTCCATGAAGGTGTTTATGGGCCGTAAACTCATGTTCTTGGGTTTTCCGGATGACTAAGTTTCGAATTTGCAAGCTAGGTAAGTTAGATAACAAACTAGGAAAGTTTACTTACCGATTTGGAGCTTGAATGGGTGATTTTTGACCAAAACCCATTTGTAGAGAGAGAAAGTAGAGAGAGAGTGTCTAATGTGGTAAAAAGGTGGGAGTGAATCCCACTCCTCCCTTATATAGGGTGGGGCTTATGGCATGGCTGGGGTTCTCCTGACGCCAACCGCGAACGGGTTTTTCACCACTTCCTTAATCACGACAAATTTTAAAATTATACCGCCTTAATTTTTGTTCGCTTGATGAATATTATTTAAAATATTCCAACGGGTTTAATGCCGGTGAAAAATATTTTCGGGATGAATTTGACTAATTTTTGACGTAACTAATTTTGACGTTAATTTTTGACGTTAACTTCGACGTTAAAACTAACGGAAATTTTTGGGTTGTCACACTTGTCTATTCCAAAAGCGAGGAAGATCACAAACAACACTTGAGATTAGTGCTGGAAACACTTAGATCGGAGAAGTTGTACGCAAAATTCTCCAAGTGTGAATTCTGGATTTAAAGGTAACTTTCTTAGGGCACATGGTAAGCGAGGAGGGCATACACGTGGACCCTTCCAAAATCAAGGCGATAGAGAATTGGTCGGCACCAAAGACACCCACAGAAATCCATCAATTCTTGGGTCTTGCCGGCTATTATCGTAGATTCATCCAAAATTTTTCTAGAATTGCCAAACCCCTAACTACCCTGACACAGAAAGGTGTACCCTTTTGTCGGAGTGAAAACCAAGACGCTGCATTCCAAAAGTTGAAGCCAGCCTTGTGTAGCGCACCTATCCTGTCCTTGCCCGAAGGGACGGAGGACTTCGTTGTCTACTACGATGCGTCCAATCAGGGCTTAGGCTGTGTGCTCATGCAGCGAGGAAAAGTTATTGCTTATGCCTCAAGACAGCTGAAAGCACATGAAGTCAGCTATACAACTCATGACCTGGAGTTAGGAGCAGTGGTCTTCGCACTGAAGATTTGGAGACATTATCTCTACGGGACCAAGTGCATGATCTTCACGGACCATAAAAGCCTACAACACATCTTCGATCAGAAGGAGTTAAATATGAGACAATGATGATGGGTAGAGTTGCTCGGTGACTATGAGTGTGAAATCCGCTACCATCCCGGCAAGGCCAATGTGGTGGCAGATGCCCTTAGCTGAAAGGAAAGATCAGGCAACAAGGCGAAGACACTGGCAATGACCATCCATTCCCACTTATCCGCACAAATCCGAGAGGCTCAGTTAAAAGCCCTAAAACCAGAGAACATGTTGAATGAAGCCTTGAGGGGAATGGATAAGAATCTTGAGATCAGAGGTGACGGAGTCTATTGTTTCATGGATCGAATCTGGATCCCAAAGTTCGGAGGTTTCAGGGAGATTGTCATGAACGAAGCTCACAAGACTAGATACTCCGTGAACCCAGGTTCGGATAAGATGTACCTGGATGTCAAGAAGCTATACTGGTGGCCAAACATGAAAGCCGAAATCGCTACCTTCGTGGGCAAGTGTCTGACTTGCGCCAAGGTGAAGGTCGAATATCAGAAGCCCTCAGGTCTACTCCAGCAGCCCGAGATACCTGAGTGGAAATGGGAGATGATTACTATGGATTTCATTACCAAGTTACCCAATTCTCCGAGTGGGTACGATACCATTTGGGTAATTTTCGATCGATTGACAAAATCCGCTCACTTCCTACCGATCAAAGAAACGTTCAAAATGGAAAGACTCGCGCGAATCTACATTCAAGAAGTGGTCCAACTGCACGATGTGCCTGTATCCATTATCTCCGATTGAGATAGCAGGTTTACCTCGAGATTTTGGCAGTCCCTACAGAAGGCTCTTGGAACTAAGCTAGACATGAGCACAACTTATCATACTCAGACAGATGGACAAAGTGAGATAACCATCCAGACCTTGGAAGACATGTTGAGAGCATGTGTCATCGACTTCGGTAAATCATGGGACACCCATTTGTCTTTGGTTGAGTTCTCTTATAACAACAGTTACCACACCAGTATCAAGGTTGCCCCGTTCGAAGCCCTCTACGGTCGCAAGTGTAGATCCCCTCTGTGCTGGGCCAAGGTAGGGGACACGCAGCTAGCCAAGGGTCGAGTCCCCGACAGTGCTCTCATTGGTCCTGAAATCATCCGCAAAACTACCGAAAAGATCATTCAAATCCGGGAACGATTGAAAGCCTCTAGAGACAGATTAAAGAGCTACGCTGATAAACGACGAAAACCTTTGGAATTCCAGGTTGGAGATCGTGTCCTGTTGAAGGTCTCACCCTGGAAAGGCATGATATGCTTTGGAAAACGCGGGAATTGAACCCAAGGTACATAGGACCTTTCGAGATCCTTGCTAGGATCGGTCCCGTGGCCTACAAACTCCGATTACCTTAAGAGCTTAGCAACATCCACCCTGTCTTCCATGTCTCTAATCTTAAGAAGTGTCTATCCGATAAACCCTTGTGATCCCTCTTGATGAGATCGAAATCAATGAAAATCTGAACTTCGTGGAAGAACCAATCAAAATCATGGATCGGGAGATCAAACGAACGAAACAAAGCCACATCCCGATAGTGAAGGTTCGCTGGAATGCCAAGCGGGGACCCGTATTCACTTGGGAGCACGAAGATTCAATGAAACAGAAATATCTGCATCTGTTTCCAAAGCCATGATTTGTATCTTAATTCTAAATTTCGGGACGAAATTTCCTCTAACGGAGGGATGATGTGACAACCCGAAATTAATTCTGTCATTGTCACTTCCGTTAATAAAATTTATTTTATTATTAAAGTTTTCCATTAACTTTTGAGTTAAGTAAATCCATTTGGGTTATTGTTGTATTTTCGTATGCATTGGAAAGCAATAAAATCACGCGAAATACCCTCGATTTCTTTCGGAAAGTTTCTAGCTCATGACCAAGAGGGGTTACGGCCATTAAATCGGGTACGACCATAAACTCCGTTTGATATTGGTATTGGGTGGACCCCACCCTGTCCGTAAACTCAACCCTATATAAGGGATTGAGTGGCCTTCATTCAAACCTTTTTCCACAGCCTAGAACTTTCTCTCTCTACTCTCTCTCTACAAAAGTTGGATTTTGATCAAGAAAACACCCTTTCAAGCTTCACAACAGTAAGTAAACCCTCCTAGCTAGTTGTTTAGCTTAGCATACTTGCAAATTCGTGGTTTAACCACCCAAAAACCCCCCAAGAACTTGAGTTTACAGTTTGGGAACATCCTAAAACCATAAACACCCTAAAAGGGGGTTTTGATGCCCCCAAACCCTTCCAATGCTTGGCTAATGTTTGGCTAATAACCTAGAAACTTGCATGAATGATCTAAGAACCCCAAAACATGAAATAAAGGGGGTAAACATGAGTTTACAGTTGGGAATATCCCAAAACCGTAAACACCTTCTAAGGGTGTTAAAATGCCCTTAACACCTTCTACGACTTGTATGAGTGGCTAGAACCTTGTATGCTTACCCTACAATCACCAAACCATGAAAGAAAGTGAAAAACATGAGTTTATGGCCATAAAATCATGTGTTTACGACCGTAAACTCCCCAAGGAAGCATTCAAAAACTGTAAACTCCAAATAAGGTCCATTTCAAGCTCCATTCACTTCCATAGCCCTTGATTCTAGTCTAGCATAAGTCCTTGAGTAGTTTAAGACCTTTGAGAACTCAAACCCATCATTCCCATGAGTTTACGGCCATAAACTCATGGGGGATATGGTCTTGAAACCGTAAACACGCCTAAGCGCCACCACTTGAAGAGTAAACTCCATAATGAGGCCATACACTCCTTAGATGCAACCCGTATCACCCCTAACACTTGAAATAAAGTGTTTTCACACATTAGAGTGTATTTACTTACTTAATTAGTGATTAAATAACTAATTAGATACAATTATGTATCACTTCATGTTACATAGGATCCTCGCGTGTGTTCAAGTCCTCACTTAACACCTAACATTTCTACCTGACACTTCCATCCATTCACTGCAGGTGAGTTCATACCCCTACACCTTTTTCCGAGTTTTTCATGATTTCAGGGGGAATACAAGCAAAAGTACAAGGGAACTTGTACTCAAAACCTATTATTTCGTATGAAATGCTTACATGTTCAGTATGTTTTTAACGCACAAAACCGTTTTACTAACCGATTAAGAAATTAACTTGTAGAGTTAGTTTTCAAAACTAAAACAAGGGAACTTGCGAATCTCATCATAAAATGTTATATTCTATATTTTACAAAGGATTCATGCCAATCATAAAACGGGATTTTCCATATTATTACTTGTAAATTCGTTATTCTTAAGATTGGAGACACGTCCTTGGTAACACTCCACAGAGATACGCGAGTGTAGGACTAACCTTGTAACCAGAATCTCCTGGAGGGAGAACGTGACTATTGTGTATAGATCTATACGGGGCTAACTACCCCGCACCTTGCTGCTAGCTACAGTGGGACTGGCAGGTCTACGGGTGACAAAGTCATAAAATGATACTAACCCCATTACGCGCCATATCCAGTTTATTGTATGGTTATGGAACTCGCAAACTTAGATAATGGAGATTTACTTTTAGTAATAATGAACCTAGTGAACTAACCTCAAAGTAATAATTGTTTTGATTACTTGAGGGTATCAGCAATACCCTTAGGAATTAGTTCATTACCTACTTATTAGTTTTATGTGTGTATTAAAACTAATGTATTTCATCGAGAATAATCGAGCTTTCAAGGAAACTTCACCTAACGATACAAGTATGGTAGATACTTGTACACTTCATTTCCGGATCAATAACCACCCATTGACTTTTAAGGAAAATATAGGTTTTTCCTGGGATAACTTAACTTTTCATAAACAGGCTGTTTAACAAATGGATAACCAAACCTCTTTTATAAGAAAATATGGGATTTTCTTGGGAAACAACTTTTCATAAAAACAAAGGAACATTTTCTTTCACCAGAAATCAACCGCTTATGAACTCACCGGCTTTATGTTGATATTTCTTAAACTGCTTGTATTCTTAGGTCAACCATAGACAGGTATTTTTGCCAACTTTTGGAGAAGATGGAGCGTTTTTGGAAGTCACGTCTTTTACTTTTGATTATATTTATGTATATAACTATGTTTTCAATGCTTTTAAACAAATGTAATATTCTTACTGTAATATAATGGTTGTGCTTACTATGCTTACTATGTACAATGGTTGTGATACTACGCATGACGTCCTCCGCCCTGGAACGTTTCCGCCATCGGTTTCGGGGTGTGACAGCAAGGCCCCAAATTGTGGATCCAACTTCCTTAGGCCTGTACATCATGTAAAGTTGCAAACTTTACGTGCATGCAAGGCTCCAATGACTCAAAAGGCCCAAACTATGCTTGAAATGGGGTTTTACACTTAAGGAGGGGCTTAAACTTGCCAAAGCTAAGAACTTTATGGTCCTTCAATCTTTAGAGAGTTCAGATCTGAAGTTACAACTTCAGATCTTGGCTCATAATCTAGGAAATGACTTTATAACCCAACCAAAAACCCTAATCTCCCACCAAGGAGGTCTAGAACGAAGTAGAAAGGAAGATAACAGCTTGATACCTTCCAAGAGATGACAATTGGAGTAGATACGGATTTCCCCAAGCTCCTTGCTTCAAACCACTTGCTTCCCTAGCTCTTTTCACCAAAAATCCTCTTCCAAGGCTTCAAACACACACAATGGGCACACACACACGTATTAGGGTTTGCTAAGAGACTGCAAAGAGGCTGAAAGAGGTTTATGTTCCCTTAAATATGGTGCACAACCGTGGGATTTAGGGTTTTAGCTGCCAGCTCCTACTCGCCGAGTCCCAATATGGACTCGTCGAGTAGGTTACTTAACCCGCGATCCTTCCCGCTGCTACTCGACGAGTAGATCAACCGACTCGTCGAGTAGGGCTTAACCCAATAACTCATATTTAGACAATACCTGAGAATCGGGGCATTACAACTCTCCCCCACTTGAACTAGACTTCGCCCTCGAAGTCCGCTGGAATAAACAATGCTGGGTAATGCTCGTACATCTCCGCCTCCGGCTCCCATGTCCACTCGGATCCCTTCCGATGTTCCCACTGTACCTTTACTAAAGGTATTTCCTTGTTCTGTAGAATCTTTTTCTTCCTTTCCAAAATAGCCACTGGCCTCTCCGCATAGTTTAGGCGCTCATCGATCTGAATGTCATCTAACGACACCACTGCCTCCTGGTCCATAATGCATTTTTGTAATTGCGAAACATGAAATGTGCTGTGGATCCGGCTAAGCTCCTCCAGAAGCTCTAGCCTATAAGCCACCCTGCCAACCCTGTCAATAATCCTGAATGGACCAATGAAACGGGGACCCAATTTTCCCCTCTTCCTGAAGCGGATCACACCCTTCCAGGGTGAGACCTTCAGGAGAACCATGTCACCCACCTGAAATTCCAGCTCAGATCAACGTCGGTCGGCATAACTTTTCTGCCGGCTCTGATCGGTCTGCAGTCGCTGTCTAATCTGCTGTATCATTTCGGTAGTTTGTAGAACTACCTCTGTCCGACCCATCACTCTTTTCCCAACCTCACCCCAGCAGACTGGGGTCCTACACTTCCGCCCATACAACAGCTCGAAAGGCGGGGCGCCAATACTGGAATGATAGTTGTTATTGTAGGCGAACTCTGCAAGCGGTAGGTGGGAATCCTAACTCCCACCGAAATCAATAACACACTCCCTCAACATATCCTCGAGGGTCTGAATGGTCCACTCACTCCACCCATTGTTCTGCGGATGGAACGCCATGCTAAAATGCAGTATCGTACCCAGTTCCTCGTGGAACTTCTACCAAAAACGGGAAGTAAACCTGACATCTCGATCGGAAACGATAGAAACTGGAACCCCATGGCGAGAGACAATCTCTCTGACGTACAGGTCGGCCAACTTCTCTGCCGACGAACTCTCCCGTATGGCTAGAAAATGGGCACTCTTGGTCAATCGACCCACAATGACCCATATAGCATCGAACCCCCTTGCCGTCTTCGGCAACTTCGTGATGAAATCCATTGCGACCCTTTCCCATTTCCACATGGGAATCTCCAGAGGCTGTAACATACCATGCAGCCTTTGATGCTCGGCCTTGACCATCCTACAGGTCAAGCACCTCTCAACAAACCAAGCGATATCTCGCTTCATACCAGGCCACCAATAACTCGAACTCAAATCACGGTACATCTTGGTGGCTCCCGGGTGGATCGAAAAACGAGACTAATGAGCCTCCTCCATCACTCTCTGTCGGACCCCTCCGGACCTCGGAACCCAAACCCGACCGTAATGGGTCAACAAACCGCGACTATCCTGAACAAACCAGGCGCTTTCGTCCTTAATCCTCTCCAACTTCCAGTTCTCTAGCCTCATGCCCTCAATCTGAGCATCTATGATCAAACCCACCAGTGGAGAATCCACTGCTATCCTCATACACCTAGCTGGGGTCGAGGACCCAGCTGACTTGCGGCTCAGAGCATCCGCCACCACATTCGCTTTACCAGGATGATAAAGGATCTCGCAATCATATTCCTTGACCACATCCAGCCACCTGCGCTGCCTCATGTTCAGGTTCGGCTGATCGATGATGTGTCTCAAACTCTTGAGATCCGTGTATATAGTACAATGGACCCCGTACAGATAGTGCCTCAAAATCTTGAGAGTGAAAATTGTTGGATAAGGTGTCTAAGTCCATAACTATTTCTGGTATGTACTTGACCCGACCCGGCATGGTCCATTTGGGTTGCATGGCACCATGTAATTGGATAGACTAAATGAGAGAAATAACACTTGTGGTTATTAATATATTATAAGTTCTAATATATTAATAATATTATTTAATTAGTTTGATCAAGAATTAATTTTAGAATTAGTTAAGTGATCAAAACATAACTAATTAAATATACGGGTTGATTGTGTAAATCATCCATAAATTATATAGTGGGCTAAGAGGCTCCATGGATAATCAAGTTGGGTTGAACCCATTAGATGCTCCATTGGAGTTACAAACCCATGGGTCATGGAAATGAAGAGTCATGACACATTAGGGTTTACATGGTGTAACCCTAAATGTGTTAACACTATATAAAGCTCATGTTTCTCCCCAAAATCGGTTACACACATGCATGCTTGAGGGCTAGAGCCGATTTTTAGAGTGTTATACTTTCTCTCCAAGTTTACTCCATAGCATTTGGTGTTGTGTGAAGCATTTGAGGCATCACACTTGGGGTGCTAGGCTCACAAGGTTTCAAGGATCAAAATCAACAACAAGGTATGTAGTTCTATCTTTTATTCAAGTTAAAATTGTTCCCCATGTATGCTAGATAGGATCATAGCCTTGGAAATCAACTTTGCATGATAATTAGACAAACATAGATCCAAGGTTATTAGGGTTGCATGTACACTTAGGAAGTGTTAGAATGCTCAAAACCCATCAGTGGTATCAGAGCCTAGGCTTGTTTGTTTGTTATTTGTGCTAAAAAGTTGAAAAAAGTCGATATTTTTGCAATCTGCCTGATGAACTCGCCGAGTCCATGGGGGGACTCGTTGAGTTCATGTGTATCTTCATCCTACTCGGCGAGTAGGTTCGTGCACTCGGCGAGTAGGAGCCACAGAATGCAGATTTTCGACTTTTGCTGCTGGAAATGGACTAGAAACATTACCCTAAACTGTTTTGGTGTTATAAAACTTGTTTTGGATGGAGTAATGTTTGTTCTAATCCATTTACAATGGCAAATATCAATTTTTCATGATTATATGTGTTCATATGGTATTGAAACTTTGATATGGATATTCATGTTCTTGATCTTATGAATTTAGATGATCATAGGAATTACTTGTAACCTATTTGGTAGTTTAATTCTTGATCATAATGTGTTTTAATGGAGTCCATAACTTGTCCTCAAGTTATGGAAAATCCAAGAGTCACACTTGAAGTAAAACCATTAAAAGAACACAAGAGTTAGAAAAATGAAGAGTCTTCATTTTTAATACTCTAATTAACTCATAAGTTACAAGAAATGAAAAGTTTTGAAAGTTTACAAAACTTGCCCTCAAGGTTTGGAACAAGTAAAGTCTTGATTAAAACTTTAGTTCCAACCCTTAGATTTTTAAAAGTTAAAATTCTACCCTTATACTTATAATATTATAAAGTTATTAATAATATATATATATATATATATATATATATATATATATATATATATATATATATATATATATATATATAAGATCAAAGTCGTCTTACCGCTAGTACGCCTCATTCACAAAGCCGGTCTATAAGGTGGGTATAAGGTTGTTTCCTATAAAATGGCAACTTAATGGGTGTCCACCCTCACCCACCGCTTGCTTGACTGGTGGATGGTCGTTAGCCGAACAGGTAAGACAAGGACTTATAAATTCTCATTAAAAGTATAATGATTATTATAAAGTAACTAAATGTTTTATAAATTCCCAATCTTAGTTACTTTAGGAAAAATGTGAATAAGGTGCTAATCCATGAAATTACACTTTGCACCTTGTTTAAGTCGTTGGTGGAGCATGTATGGTTTACTGGCACACTAACTTGGATTTAACAAGGAATGCAAAGGGTGACTTAAGTTTTTCATGAGGTCGTAAGGAGCGTGTGTGGTTTACCGGCACAACGATTAAGTGAAAAACATTAAGGGTACCAAGTAATTTGCATGGTTACTTCACACCTTGTTTTGTGATCCTCGGTATCTCAGTCACAAAACATGAAGGGCACACTCGAGATTGAAACATGCCATTTAAAAGTTCAATGAATCTCAAAGAATCTAGGAATTTCTAAAAGCCAAATAAAACCTAATAATTTATATTTCGTTTTCATGGTGGAAATTGGTGAATCGTCATTCACCTACCTTTCAAATATGTTATAACTTGGATTACGACATCCCTCTTCTAGGTTATAATATATTGTGATTGGATCCTAGCCTTAATATTACATTTTGGTGTTTTATTAAGGACTATCCCTATATCTAAACTAAACCTTTTTCTTCTTTTCAGATGTCTTCCAACAATGCTACTCCTGGCTCAAACCCTATAGGCTCCTTCTCTCTCATGAACCTTTGTGGGAGAGTCATATTTGATGGATCCAACTTTACTGATTGGATCAGAAACATAAGGATGGTCACTCGTTACGAGAACAAAGAATATGTTCTTGACAAGGAGCTCAAGGTGCCTGAGCCAACTGCTACTCCTGAGGAGTTTGCTGAATATGAGGCACATGAAAGAGATGCTACCAAAGTGGCATGCATCATGATGGCCACCATGACAGCCGAGCTCCAAAAGTCCTATGAGGACTGCTATCCTTTTGAGATGCACTAGGATTTGATGGACCACTACCATCAGAGTGCTTGTCAAGAGAGATATGAAATCATCTCCTCTGTGATCACAACCCGAATGAAAGATGGCGAACCCATCACAAGCCACATGCAGAAAATGAAAAGGTATGTGGATCGATTGATGAAGTTGAATGTGAACTTCCCTGAGGAGTTATCAATAGATATCATTTTGCATTCCTTACCTTCGTGTTATGATCAATTCCGCATAACATACCACATGAATAAGTAGGAAGTTACACTTAGCAAACTTCAGGGACTCCTAAAGACCGCAGAATCATGTCTTAAAGGTAAGTCGGTTGTGACCACTCCTGCTACTACTCCAAACTCAGCGCCTGTCCTGGAAATCGGGAAAGGTAGAGGGAAGAAGAGAAAGAACCCTTCGAAGGGTACCAAGGGTAAGACCCTTTATGGCTCCTCTTCTAGCGGAACCAAGAAAGGTTTCGTTACACCTTCTTCTGATCCCAAAGAGGCTGAATGCTTCTACTGCCACGAAAAGGCGCACTGGAAGCGTAACTGTCCAAAGTACCAGCAAGATTTGAAGGATGGGAAAGTTAAACCCAACCATGCAGGGACTAAGAAGAAGTGAGAATGTGGAGCATGGAAAGATAAACTTGATCATGGCGAATAGGAAAGTTTCACCTGTCACCAAGATTGGAGTTTATACTTTGTTGCTTAGTAGTGGATTTACTTTAGATTTGAATAAATGTTGTTATTCGCCAGAAATGGCAAGAAATGTTATTTCCTTTCATGCTTTGTATAAACAAGGTTTTACCTTTTCTTTTGATAATGAAACTGGTGGAATAAATTCTTTCTTTAATAATGTGTTTTATTTTAAAGCAATACCTTGTGATGGTGTGTATGAAGCTGTGTCTGTTGTAGATAACTTAGGAAATAATGTATTGTGTATTGATTCTTCTAATGATAATAACTTGGATAAAGCATCATTATGGCATTGTTGTCTTGGACATATAAGCAAGAAACGCATAGGCCAACTCCAAAAGGATGGAGTCTTGGAGTCATTTGACCTAAAGTCAGATGATAGTCGCGAATCATGCTTATTTGTAAAAATTACAAAGTCACCCTTCACTGGTTCTTGTGAGAGGGGTGAAGGCTTGTTGGATCTTGTACACACGGATGTGTGTGGACCCTTCAAACATGCCACAAGGGATGCTAATCGTTATTATGTGACTTTTACGGATGATTATAGTAGATATGGACATGTCTACTTAATCAAGCATAAGTCAGAGACTTTTGAAAGGTTTAAAGAGTTTAAACAAGAAGTCGAGAATCAATTGGGCAGGAACATTAAGATGCTTAGATTCGATCGTGGTGGTGAGTATCTTAGTACTAAGTTCCTCGATTATCTAAGGGAATGTGGGATTGTCTCACAATTGACACCTCCCAGGACACCACAGTTGAATGGTGTAGCTGAGAGGCGTAATCGAACCTTGTTGGACATGGTTCGTTCCATGATGAGTCGAGCTACGCTACCAATCTCATTTTGGGGGTATGCCTTAGAGACTGCCACCCATATCCTTAATCTGGTCCCTACAAAGAAGGTTGTCAAAACACCTCACGAGATGTGAACTGGAAAAGTTCCTAGTCTAGCCCACATCAAGGTTTGGGGTTGCGAGGCTTTCGTGAGACGCGAGACTCATGACAAGCTCGAATCTCGTAGCGAGAAGTGTATTTTCATCGGCTACCCACAAAAATCCTTTGGTTACCTCTTCTACAGACCTAGTGAGAATGTGGTCTTTGTAGCAAGGAGGGCTGTCTTTCGAGAGAGAGAGAGAGAGAGAGTTCATAAGCCAAGGAGACAGTGGGAGGCAAATTGACCTTGAAGAACTTCAAGAGTCAAGTGGTGAAGGAACTTCAAACCCTAGCCCTCAACTTGGGGAGGAAACTCCTGTTGAGCCAATTGACGAGTCTGTACCTCTGAGGCATTCCACGAGAGTTAGGAATGCACCTAAGCATTACTATGGTTTCCATATTACTGCGGAAGGTGAGACACTTATTAGTGATGAGACACTAGTAGGTCTGGATGAACCTAACAGCTACGCGGAAGCCATGGCAGGCCCCGAGTCTGCGAAATGGAAAGAGGCTATGGAAAGCGAGATACAATCCATGTATGACAATCAAGTTTGGAACTTGGTTGAGAATGTACCACGTCGTAAGACTGAAGGGTGCAAATGGATCTTTAAGAAGAAGACCGACATGGATGGTAATGACACACTTATAAGGCTCGACTGGTTGCAAAGGGTTTCTCTCAGATTCCTGGAGTGGACTATGATGATACCTTTTCTCTAGTAGCCAAGATTAAGTCTATTAGGGTTATGTTAGCCATAGCTGCATTTCATGACTATGAAATATGGCAAATGGATGTCAAAACCGCTTTCCTTAATGGAAAGTTGACTGAAGATGTTTACATGAGTCAGCCAGAAGGTTTTGTCAGCAACGAGTACCCTAATAGAGTGTGTAAGGTTGATAAATCCATTTATGGATTAAAGCAAGCACCTCGCAGATGGAATCTTTGCTTTGATGAAAAGGTCAAGGAATTTGGCTTTTCTAGGAGTAAAGATGAATCTTGTGTTTATGTCGAGGCTAGTGGGAGTATAGTTAGCTTTTTGGTACTGTATGTGGATGACATACTACTCATAGGAAATGACATCCCAACTCTGCAGGGTGTTAAGTCCTGGCTTGGGAAGTCTTTTGCTATGAAGGACCTAGGAGAAGCTGGCTATATTCTAGGGATAAGGATCTTGAGAAACCGGAGTAAAAGACTAACTGGACTTAGTCAGAGTACATACTTGGGTAAGGTGCTGAAGAGATTCAGCATGCAAGATTCCAAGAAAAGAGAGCTACCCATCCAGAGTAACAGTAGACTGAGGAAGACTCGGAGCCCGAGTACTGAGGTTGAGATAGAAGAAATGAGTCGGATACCTTATGCTTCGGCAGTAGGCTCAATCATGTATGCTATGACTTGTACTCGTCCTGATGTAGCCTTTGCTTTAAGCATGGTTAGCAGGTATTAGGGGAATCCTGGTAAGGCTCACTGGACTGCGGTAAAGAATATCCTCAAGTACCTACAGAGGACTAAGGACTGGGTCCTTACCCTCTGCGGGAGTGATGAGTTGAGAGTTGTAGGGTATAGTGATGCTAGCTTCCAGACTGATAGGGATAATTTCCGCTCTCAGTCGGGCTGGGTCTTTACCTTAAATGGAGGAGCAATCTCTTGGAAAAGTTCCAAGCAGGAGACAGTGGCTGATTCAACTTGCGAATCAGAGTATATAGTGGCAAGCGAGGCGGAAAAAGAGGCTATGTGGCTAAAGAACTTCATTGGAGACCTTGGAGTTGTACCAGCTATATCGAAGCCTATAGAGATTTTCTGTGATAGTGAAAGTGCAGTTGCCTTAGCAAAGGAACCAAGGGATCATGGGAGATCCAGACACATTGACAGAAAATATCATTTCATCAAACATCGTATAGAAGAAGGACTCCTCGGGGCAAAGAGGGTATCATCGGATGAGAACCCGGCAGATCCCCTCACGAAGGGACTGGGTAGGGTTAAGCATCTCCAGCATGCTAGGAGCATAGGGCTGAAGGATGATATTAGTTTTAGTAGTTAGATAATTTTGAAATTTGTAAAATGTAATTGACATTTGATGATGAATAAAAGTTGTGTTTATTTATGAGTAAAGTGTTGCTATCTCTTGTCAATCGTTTACTATTATTTCTTTTGCATGTTTTGACTTCCAGAATATTTATGTTGTTTTACATATTATTCAAATTATCCATAGTCAGGCATATGTTGGAAGTAGATATGAAGTAAGACTGTCATGATTTGGTTGTAGAGGTCTAAGATGTTGGACATGGCCTCAACACTCATGAGTGCTCATAAGTTCTGAGTATTGGATTCAACCCACGCTCGTTGGTATCACTTCATGGAATTTATCTCGAGTGATCGTGAGACGGTAATATCATATAAGTCTTCAAACCTAGAGATATTACTTGTTAACTATGAGTTAGTTATGCATTGAACGTACGAAACCGCATTGGTAACTCGATGTTATAAAATGTGCGTTTGTGTGTAATTTAACAAGTAGTAGAACAAGCATATGAGTCGAAGTTTATCTGTTCCTTCTTGGATTAGAAGCTGATATTTGGGCCCCTCGATGATTTTGTTTTGACCTATGTACCGGGCCCGGTCAAAACTAAGTTAATGTGTTCAATTAAGTTCTTTGTCAAACAAATCGGAAATCGGGAAACAAACTGCTAGACAATAAGCAAGACTATGTTCCATGTGTTTGTCCGGCTGATATCTAAGAACAGAGGATTATATGATCCCTTATCTTAAATGGCGTACCATCATCTTCTCAGTTCCGAGAAACCTTGAAAAGAGCTACGATTGCCGATCGGTTCTTGAAGTCATACTTGCAGTTATAGTTATTAGACTTATCCAAGTGGGAGACTGTTGGATAAGGTGTGTAAGTCCATAACTATTTCTGGTATATACTTGACCCGACCCGGCATGGTCCATTTGGGTTGCATGGCACCATGCAATTGGATAGACTAAATGAGAGAAATAACACTTATGGTTATTAATATATTATAAGTTCTAATATATTAATAATATTATTTAATTAGTTTGATCAAGAACTAATTTTAGATTTAATTAAGTGATCAAAAGATAACTAATTAAATATATGGGTTGATTGTGTAAATCATCCATAAATTATATAGTGGGCTAAGAGGCTCCATGGATAATCAAGTTGGGTTGAACCCATTGGATGCTCCATGGAGGCTCCATGGGAGTTACAAACCCATGGGTCATGGAAATGAAGAGTCATGACACATTAGGGTTTACATGCTATAACCCTAAATGTGTCAACACTATATAAAGCTCATGTTTCTCCCCAAAATCGGTTACACACATGCATGCTTGAGGGCTAGAGCCGATTTTTAGAGTGTTATACTTTCTCTCCATGTTTACTCCATAGCATTTGGTGTTGTGTGAAGCATTTGAGGCATCACACTTGGGGTGCTAGGCTCACAAGGTTTCAAGGATCAAAATCAATAACAAGGTATGTAGTTCTATCTTTTATTCAAGTAAAAATTGTTCCCCATGTATGCTAGATAGGATCATAGCCTTGGAAATCAACTTTGCATGATAATTAGACAAACATAGATCCAAGGTTATTAGGGTTGCATGTACACTTAGGAAGTGTTAGAATGCTCAAAACCCATCAAAAACCACCGCTCCCAACTCAAGATCGTGCGTAGGGTATCTCGTCACATGCGGTTTCAGCTGCCGCAACGCATAGGCTACCACTCGTCCCCTCTGCATGAGGACTGCCCCCAAGCCTGTGATGGATGCATCACAAAATACCACAAAATCCTCCACTCCCTCGGGGAGTTTCAACACTGGCGCCTCTCATAAACACTGCCAGAGGGTCTCAAACGCCCTCTGCTGCTCGGGGCCCCACCGAAAATCCACCCCCTCTTCGTTAGATGAGTGAGGGGTACGACAATCTTTGAGAAATCACGAATAAATCTCCAATAATACCCTGCTAAACCTAAGAAACTCCTGATGTCTGAGGGAGATTTCGGAGTCTCCCACTGCATTACCGCCTCCACCTTGGCCGAATTGACCAAAATCCCCTCCTGGTTAACGAGATGTCCGAGGAACTGGACATCTCGTAACCACAACTCGCATTTTGAGAACTTGGCAAACAGCCATTCTCGCCTCAAAACTCCCAGCAGCTCCCTAAGATATCATCTATGATCACAATGACCGAGCGATTGAGCATCGGTTTGCAGACTCTGTTCATCAGGTCCATCAACACCGCTGGCGTGTTGGTGAGCCCAAACGGCATCACCACGAACTCGTAATGACCATAACGAGTCCGAAACACGGTCTTTTCCACGTCCTCCTCCCTTACCCTAACCTGGTGATATCCTGATCTCAAATTAATCTTGGAAAACCAAGATGCACCCTGCAGTTGATCAAAAAGATCATCTATCCTCGGGAGTGGATAACGGTTCTTCACCGTTAACTTGTTCAACTCCCTATAGTCAATGCACATCCTGTGCGAACCGTCCTTCTTCCTGACGAAAAGGATCGGTGCTCCCCAGGGTGAACTACTCGGACGAATAAATTGCTTGCCTAGTAGCTCCTGCAACTGAGACGATAGCTCCTGCATCTTAGGCGGTTCCAGTCGGTACGTCGCCTTGGCGATAGGGGCCGCACTTGGCACTAAGTCGATCCTGAACTCAACCTGTCTCTCCGGAGGCACTCCGAGTAACTCCTCCGGAAACACATCAGCAAATTCCCTCACCACCGGGACTTCAGAAACTGAGAGCTGCTCTCTAACCCGCGTATCTACCACATACGCCAAATAGCCGGCACACCGGTGCTGAATATACTGTCGACCCCTGGCTCCCGAACAAAACCCTGATCCCAACCTGGTGCCCTCACCATATACTACAAGTTCTCCCCCACTTGGGGTTCAAATCACCACCCGCTGTCCCTCACAGTCGATCATGGCACCAAAACGGCTAAGCCAATCCATCCTTACAATTACGCCTACATCCCCCATGGGGATAGGAATCAAATCTATCGGGAAGGACGGTCCGAAAATCTCCAACTTGCATCCCCGGTAGACTGAAGAAGCAGAAACCCCATGCTCGTTGGCGATCGAAACTCGCAACGAACACTCAAGATCATCTATCGGCACACTGAACCCTCTAGAGAAGGTCTGAGATACAAACGACCGACTCGCCCTCGAGTCAAATAGTACCAAAGCGGGCAAAGAATTCACTAAAAACGTACCTAATCACAGGTACAATCAATAAGTATAACACAAAAACAATAACTGAGACAAAGAATAGAAACGTACGAGCAACCACATCTGGTGCTGACTTGGCCTCCTCGGCCGTGAGCTGGAAGGCGCGAACCTGAGCCTTTGGAGGCTCCACCTTGACTGGCCTCCCATCTCCAATCCTTGAAGTAGCTGGCGCGGAACCCTGAGCCGGCTTGGCGGCGAGTTGCGGACAGTTGGTCTTCACATGACCAACCTGATGACAATGGTAACAAATCCTCATATTTGCGGGAGGGGCGGACTGACGGCAGTCCTTGGTATAGTGCCCCTCCTTGCCACATTTGTGGCACCCACCTCCTGCTCTACAAACTCCCGAATGAGCCTTGCCACACTTTCCACAAGTGTGGCTCTGCTGACCCCCAGACTGTGTATCAGCAGTCTTAGACCGCTTAGGCGCCGACTGAGACTGTGCCAGTGCTTGACGCTGCTCCTTCAGCTGCAGCTCTATCTCCAACTCACGCCGCCTCGTGGCTTCCTGAAGGTCCAGGAGGGTATCACATCGTTGTGTAGATACGAACTTTCGAATATCAGTCTTGAGCATACTCATATAACGAGTCATCTGAGACTGCTTTGAAGTGAACTCCAGGCAAAACATAGCCCTCGCCGTGAACATATGGGTTATCTCCATCACAGACTCCCCATCCTGTCTCAATGTCAAAAACTCCTGAGCAAGCCGCTCCCGTTCCACTGGCGGAACGTAAACATATCCCGGAACTGCTCCCAAGTAATAGCAGCCTGCTGATAATCAGAATATGAACCTGTCGTCAATCTCCACCAGTCCTTTGCCCCGAGCCTAAGCAGGTTCAAAGCACACCTGACCTTCTAGTCAACAGGAATGAGCACGTGAAGAAACAGCCCTCCACGTCAGACAACCATCGCATAGCCCTGATCGTATCCTGTGTACCATCAAATGTCAGGGGCTTCGTATTATCGAAGTCTAGGTACTGGAAAGCCCTGCCGGCTCCTCCTCCATCCCCTGCCGCAGTTATAGCCGAAGTGGCTGCAGCGGCAACTGTCTCTGCTAAAGCTGCATATCGCTCATCAAAGTACTCAACCATCGCGGTTTTAATCGACCCAAACATCTTTGGCAGCTGCGCTCGGAATGCAGTAGCAATCTCGTCGTGCATGATCTACCGGATCCTGTGGTGGTTGTCGAGGCCAACAAAATAAATAACCCTAAATCTTTTACACTAAAATAGTGTATAGTGGTAAAGGGGTCGAATCCACGGAGATCGGTTCAGTTTTATAACTCTATGATAATCTTGTTGTACAATACTTGTAAAACTAAAATAAATATAAAATTGGGGGATTTTGATCTTTTTAGATGTTTAAAAAAAAGCTAGAACTGCACTAAGATTTAAAAACAAAAATCAACAAAAGAAAAGTTTGATGTAAAACTAATAAAAGAAAGATGGTTGACTTTGGACTTTCATTACTTGAACATTGGTTAAATAATCATGAGAATACCAAGGTGCAATACTTGTGTTTATAATCTAATTTGCCTATAGCAATTTATAAACATAACTTGCCTCAACTCTTCTTTTGTATTAAAATGACTAGAGAAGCTCATAGCACATTTCCTAAATCAATGTCACAAAACTAATGAAGCATGTAATTTTGTGAAAATCAATTATCATTAGGCTTTAAGAGTCACCAAATCCAAAGAGTAATCTATTGCTTTCATTACCACTATGGAGAAAATATTTTCTTAGTCTAAATAAAATGAAAACAAACATTTAAACTAATTGTTGCTTGTTAAATTGAAGACCCATTACTTAGCCAAGAATTTAACCAACAAAAATAACATTCACATATCAATATTCATGACTAGAGATATATAAACATGAAGGAAGTTTTCATAAAAAAATATAATCATAGATATTCAACACAAGTTCATGGAATTCTTCAAAATAACCAAAACATTCAAGCAATTATATCCAAGTCAACCAAACGAAAATTTAGCCAAGCATGGCCAAAATTAAACAAAAACAAGAGAGATTAGAGATACCAAACATTGTTCAAGATGAAAGATGAAAGAAATCCACAAATCTTCTAATCTTCTAGAGAGAAAAAGTGTTTGTTTCTTCAAGTCTTCATCATGAAAAATCCTCTCAAAACTTCAGTAAAAGTGGTCCAAAAATCGGATCCAAAAGTTGCCCAAAAGTATTCAACCAAATTTCCCCATATAGAGACAAAAGGCTAAAATTCGGGTTCTTCACAGTGCGATCCACGCGGACCATTTGTAAATCCACGCGGACCGTGCGGATTCTGCTAAATGGGCTTTTGGGCCCATTTAATTGGCACTTCTAGATTACTCTTCTCATCTATGGTCCAACCCGTTTGTGCAAGTTCTTGATAGCCCAATTATGTCTTCCAAACTCTTCCAAGATGCTCCAATGCTCCTTTACTCTTTTATAGCTCGAATTCTCGTCGTCCCGCCCGAAAATTAAGTATGACGTGCTTCTTGCTTATATTGACACCAAGCCCAATTGCACCACTTCAAGTCCATGAACAAATTGCAAGCCTCCAATAGTCCCGCACTCCTTCCAAACCTCCAATAACAAATAGTCTTCGGTAAATCCTGCAAATAAGCTCAAAGACTAGAAAGCACCCGATAAAGGAGAAAAATAACAAAAAGAGAAAATATGCATGAAGATTAACTAAAATGAGGTGGTTTTAAATAAAACTAAACTATGAAAAGAAGTAATATAAACGAAACTATCAAATCACCCCAAGCTTAAACCTTACTTGTCCTCAAGTAAAACAAGACTAAAGTGAACTTGGGACGTACTACCCTAAAAATAAAAAGAATTGATAGAACCATGGAACCTGTTCAACATTAGTCAACATGGTCAGAATTGATCTCGCTGCTATCTCACAACTTTTTCATCCGATGAAAATGGGACCATAAACCATAGCCAGGACAACTCCTCTAGGTGAGTAATGAGGGATGGTCAGTCGCAGCCTCAATGGAACATGCATACAATGAATAACATATGTAGTAAGGAGAAAGCGACTGGATGGGCTCAGGTGGAGCTCTTCTTTAAGTGCACACTCTAATCTCACGTCTGCCGGCTTCTCTCATGTGTAACTAGGTTTAATCGCTCGGGCACTGTTGTAGGAATCGGCTCACTTAGCGTTGACCCGAACCTCCCGTAGTATCCGACTCAACAGCCTCTCTAACATCACCAATTTGTGAAAAGAAACAACTCGATCTATCTACAAATATACAATCCTAAATAAATGAATATCAACGCCGGATGACCGAGATGTTGGAAAATTTGTTCAATAATTGAACCGGCCACCTGTCTAAGATAGTTGCAGCTGATTTTTTTTTTTAACTAGAAAACACCATACTTGAAGGTAATGTATTAACAATCGAAATCAAGAAAACCCTTTTACTCAAAATTTGGTTCCCAAAAGTGTGTAAGTGGAACTGAAAGGGTAGTAATATAATCTGAATGGTCTAAGTGTGAAAATGACCATGTGTGGTGCATAAAGATGTAATGTAAGCTCCATTGTAAACTTGTAATTAAGTTTTTTTTTTTCAAAAATGATGAAAATGTCCAAATGTAGACTAAAAGACTCTCTAAAATCCTAAGGAAATCGCAAAAAGATATGGTGATGTAAAGAGGCCGGATATGGATTCTACTGATGGACAAGCACCAGTGCTTCATCCTAACGGTTCTAACATGATCAAGTGTGATCCTCTCGGCGGTAGTGACCGCAAGGGTAAGCCATCCAGTGCTATAATATATCTTACAGTCGTTAGTATTGTATGCATACTTCTTCATGAAAACTACCTGGCCATGATCACTTACCCTTTAAGCTACCAACATCTGATCCCAAGTATGAAATCCCAAGCTGCAGCTAGTGGTCCCGGTTCGATGGATGAGATAACAACAAGATCCTGGACCAATAATGATACAATAACTATGAACCTGTTCCATGGCATCCAAGAGAGATGAGAATAAACAGAAAACAAAAATGCATGAATGCTAATGCCCTAAGCTAAATACTATGCAAAAATAAAAGATGAAAAAGAAGAAAATAAAATCTTTTTGGGGTTTTATATAAAAAAAATGAATGAAATTTATACTAAAATGCTATGCAGCCTAATTAAAATGCATGATAAATTAAAAAGAAAAAGGAATACCCCACCCCAAGCTTAGAAATAAGCATTTTCCTCAATGCTCGAAGCGATGTGAAAGTACCTAAACCGGGGGATCGGGAGGAGGATATGGGTATGGATTAATGGTATCTTGAGGGAGAAAGAATGCATAGAAAGAGGGAAACAACCGGCATGCTAATGAAGGAGAAGGGTTGCATGTCACTTAAGTTATTTGGTCAAAAGTTAATGGAAGTCAAAGCTGGTCAACGAATTCACGTGGACAGTTTTTGGAGTACACGCGGACCATTTGTAGTACACGCAGACCATTTGTATAAACACGCGGACGACCCCTCGAGTACACTCGGACCGCGTAAAATGTTCTGTAAACCCCGAAATTTGAAGTTGGACACGGACATTTTTGGGGACCACACGCGAACCATTTGTTTATTAACGCGGACTCATCCCCAAGTACACGCAGACCGCGTGGGTCCTGCTGCAACTTCTTAATTTCACCCTTTGACCAAAACGAATACCGAGGCTTAAAATCCAACACTCTTTTACTGCAAGAAGGAAGAAGAAGAAATGTGAAATGCAAAAAGGATATATCTAAAAACATTTATTAATAATTAGAAAAGATGAAAACACAATGTTTTCCAAAAATGCCCTTCTTTAATGTCTTTGGCGAGACGTACTTCCCTCTCAATTTCAGTATACCGGGGCATCCAAATGGATGACATCTAGGACATTTGCATTAAAACCTTCATAGAAAGGTTTCAAACGATTCCCATTGACTTTGAATATTTTCCCCGTGTCGCCTTTTTTGAATTCCCACACCTCCATTATGACTCTTTTCTTGTATTTGACTTTCTTTTTACGGGAGAACCATATCGGACTTAGACCTTTGATAATAGAAATCATCCAACCGTATTCTTTCTTGTACTTGTTTAGTAAGGTGACCAACTCTTCCCCCTTTGACATGGTGGTTGAGTAGATGACCGGTTGGATGTTTTCTTTCTCAAGATACGTACCCTTTGAAAAGTCTGACAAATTTAGCGTTTTCGGCTCTTGTGGTTGGTCTATCACTGGAGTTAGTTTCTCAATGATAGTGGGTGGTTCAAACTTTCTTTTGTTAATCCCCAACACGTCCTCTATAGTTGCATTGACATGTTTCTCAATTTCTTCTTCCTCCTTGATAACCTCTTCCACTTCTACTTCTTCCGCTACTTCTTCCTCCTTGGATCTCTTCAGATGGTAGTTTGTCTTGAGCTTCCATCATACTTATTGTTTGAGCGAGTTGTGTTATTTGTTGCCCCAAGCTTTTGAGGCTAGCTTGCGTTGTTTCCTGGAAATTTTGGGTAGAAGTGGCAATGCTCTTTACAATCTCTTCTAAGGACATGCTTGGCGGTTCAGGTTGTTGAGGAGGTGGAGGATATAGATGTTGGAATTGTGGAGTTGGTTGGTATTGGTCATTTCTCCAAGCTTCGTATGGGCTTTGGTATTGGTTGTATCCCCAAGCTTGGTTGTTGTCCCACCATTGATCATGTTGAGGTTGATCATAGTTCCATTGGTTTGACCAAAAGTAGCTTCCCTTTTTCTTGTACTTCTTCCCACTCTCCTTGTAAATATGGAAACGTATCGGAATGATGTCCATTTTGGGCGCAATTATCGCGAGGAAGAGTAGTGGGTTGCATACTTTGGTCACTTCCAATCATCATAACTAACTGAGCTAGCTCGGAAAGTTGGTCTTTAATGCAAGGATTGTTCATTTCCAAACCATATTTTTTTTCAATTTTTGAGTTTTAAACTAGAGTACCTGCACAATGACATCTAGGCATAGAGAAACAAACTGATTAAATATAAACCAATCCCCGGCAACGGCGCCAAAATTTGGTGGTTGTCGAGGCCAACAAAATAAATAACCTTAAATCTTTTACACTAAAATAGTGTATAGTGGTAAAGGGGTCGAATCCACGGAGATCGGTTCAGTTTTATAACTCTATGATAATCTTGTTGTACAATACTTGTAAAACTAAAATAAATATAAAATTGGGGGATTTTGATCTTTTGAGATGTTTAAAAAAAAGCTAGAACTGCACTAAGATTTAAAAACACAAATCAACAAAAGAAAAGTTTGATGAAAAACTAATAAAAGAAAGATGGTTGACTTTGGACTTTCATTACTTGAACATTGGTTAAATAATCATGAGAATACCAAGGTGCAATACTTGTGTTTATAATCTAATTTGCCTATAGCAATTTATAAGCATAACTTGCCTCAACTCTTCTTTTGTATTAAAATGACTAGAGAAGCTCATAGCACATTTCCTAAATCAATGTCACAAAACGAATGAAGCATGTAATTTTGTGAAAATCAATTATCATTAGGCTTTAAGAGTCACCAAATCCAAAGAGTAATCTATTGCTTTCATTACCACTATGGAGAAAATATTTTCTTAGTCTAAATAAAATGAAAACAAACATTTAAACTAATTGTTGCTTGTTAAATTGAAGACCCATTACTTAGCCAAGAATTTAACCAACAAAAATAACATTTACATATCAATATTCATGACTAGAGACATATAAACATGAAGGAAGTTTTCATAAAAAAAATATAATCATAGATATTCAACAAAGTTCATGGAATTATTCAAAATAACCAAAACATTCAGGCAATTATATCCAAGTCAAGCAAATGAAAATCTAGCCAAGCATGGCCAAAATTAAACAAAAACAAGAGAGATTAGAGATACCAAACATTGTTCAAGATGAAAGATGAAAGAAATCCACAAATCTTCTAATCTTCTAGAGAGAAAAAGTGTTTGTTTCTTCAAGTCTTCATCATGAAAAATCCTCTCAAAACTTCAGTAAAAGTGGTCCAAAAGTCAGATCCAAAAGTTGCCCAAAAGTATTCCACCAACTTTCCCCATATAGAGACAAAAGTCTAAAATTCGGGTTCTTCACAGTGCGATCCACGCGGACCATTTGTAAATCCACGCGGACCGCGTGGATTCTGCTAAATGGGCTTTTTGGCCTATTTAATTGGCACTTCTAGATTACTCTTCTCATCTATGGTCCAGCCCGTTTGTGCAAGTTCTTGATAGCCCAATTATGTCTTCCAAACTCTTCCAAGATGCTCCAATGCTCCTTTAATCTTCTATAGCTCGAATTCTCGTCGTCCCGCCCGAAATTTAAGAATGACGCGCTTCTTGCTTATATTGACATCAAGCCCAATTGCACCACTTCAAGTCCATGAACAAATTGCAAGCCTCCAATAGTCTTGCACTCCTTCCAAACCTCCAATTACAAATAGTCTTCAGTAAATCTTGCAAATAAGCTCAAAAGACTAGAAAGCACCCGGTAAAGGAGAAAAATAACAAAAAGAGAAAATATGCGTGAAGATTAACTAAAATGAGGTGGTTTTAACTAAAAATAAACTATGAACCACGGGCTCAGGTACTACCGGCATCTCCAATCCTCCGTCTCCCGATCCTGATCCTGATCCGGATCCTGAAGCAAGACGTCTCGTCACCACCGTACTGAAATACATATATATACAAGTCATCAGATAAATAACGTAATGTCGAGAGACCAAAACCCAAGAACCCTAGGGGTTGTGGTTTCCTTGCTACGCGTATGGGTCCTGTGCTTTCAGTAGTACGGACCCATACTACCTTCCACACCGACCCATATTTGTCTCAAGTATCACCACTACGCCCTAACAATATCATCATCATAGGAAATGCGCTCAACCCTCATTATAGGGGAATACCAAATATCTCGCATCTAGTCTCACCACTTATCACGACTCACACATCCATGAAACTTCCATCATCCCATGCAGCGCTAGCGCATGCTAGCTGCACATGACGATGGACCCAATAGACTTTCGAATATCCAATGCTACCCGAAGGCCGAATCAATATTCTCAGGCTATAAGGTCTTTATTATGCACAACCGTGATGCATACACTAAACATCTACAGTTATGATGTCAATTCCACATACAAGAAACCCTAGGCTAATAGGCATCATGCAATCAGGCAAATCTATCATGTGATTCCTGAAGATCCCTAGCCTAGCACTAGCATCTGTTCTATCATGCCTTCGCCTTTCCATGACCTCCTGAAGTACATGAAACAATAAAATGAAAACTGTAAGCCCGAGGGCTTAGTGAGCTACCCCCAAAATACCAATACCACGCTGACAATACCATATCAGTAATAATCAATCAATCAACATGCATATTGGGCCATCGGCCTGACTGGACCGCTCTGTCAGGCCTATAGTCTGTCTGAATCTATCCCGAGCATTCGACATGACTGGTCCGCCACGTGGGCCTACAGTCTTCTCGGACCGCTCATAGGGTATATTGGCCTTCAGCACAAAGCAAGACCGCCTCAACCCAACCACAAGCAAATAACCACGTGCACATATAACAGGTAATCACATAACAATCCATAGACAAACAAATCGATCTAGCAGACCATAAGGCATAGCAACATCCTAACCAGGATACCGACCTAAACTAGGTCACTAACATAATATTACCCTAATTACCAGGACGCCGATCTAATCAGATCAATAAGCACATCAACCCGTACATGTACAAATATCAGATATAACTATCTCATAGATCATCGATCATAGTAATCTCTCATAACCAAAACACCGACCTAACCAGGTCACTAATATATCAATCCTAACGGATAATAAGAGCATGACAACATGCTGTCTATCTGGATACCAATCTAACATATCATAACCACATATAGCATACCATAACAATAACAACTAAAGGGTCGGCCTTGGTGTCGTAGACCCTATCGATATAGTGAGGATAACTCGCCTCGCAGATGTCGACATGAAAGGTAAACTCCAACTCTTGGACCACTTGACACAGGCTCCACCACCTATCATCATAGTACGTCATACTCATAAGTCCTTAACCTTATAAGGTACCCCATAACCCACTGGTCAACCCCTAGTCAAAGTCAAATCCCTTAGTCAAGGTCAACAGTCCATGTTGACCCTAACTCGCCGAGTTCCTTTGATTCTCGTTCGAACTTTAAGGCCACCCGTCGAGTTCCCTCCTTGCAACTCAACGGATACACACTCATACGTATCCAATAGAAAACTCAACCGACTCGCCGAGTTGTTCTTCAACTCGTCGAGTCTTATGGCGATATTCATTGGACTTGCTGAGTTGTTCATCCAACTCGTCGAGTTCGCCGCCATCTTCATGTGACTCGCCGAGTCCATTCAGTCCTTTTATCATGCAGACAACTTTTAAGCCATGACAAGGCCCCAAATTGTAGATCCAAGTTCCTTAGGCCTGCTCATCACGTAAAGTTGCAAACTTTACGTGCATGCAAGGCTCCAACGACTCAAAAGGACCAAACTATGCTTGACATGGGGTTTTACACTTATGGAGGGGCTCAAACTTGCCAAAGCTAAGAACTTTATGGTCCTTCAATCTATAGAAAGTTCAGATCTGAAGTTACAACTTCAGATCTTGGCTCATACTCCAGGAAATGACTTTATAACCCAACCAAAAACCCTAATCTCCAACCAAGGAGGTCTAGAACGAAGTAGAAAGGAAGATAACAGCTTGATAACTTCCCAAGAGATGACAACTGGAGTAGATCTGGGTTTTCCCCAAGCTCCTTGCTTCAAACCACTTGCTTCCCTATCTCTTTTCACCAAAAATCCTCTTCCCAAGGCTTCAAACACACACAATGGGCACATACACATGTATTAGGGTTTGCTAAGAGACTGCAAAGAGGCTGAAAGAGGTTTATGTTCCCTTAAATAGGGTGCACAACCCTGGGATTTAGGGTTTCAGCTGCCAGCTCCTACTTACCGAGTCCCAATATGGACTCGTCGAGTAGGTTACTTAACCCGCGATCCTTCCCGCTGCTACTTGACGAGTAGATCAACCGACTCGTCGAGTAGGGCTTAACCCAATAAATCATATTTAGACAATACCTGAGAATCGGGGCGTTACAATGAAATAATCGGGTACCTGGATTGGTGGGAATTCACGAAAAAACCACGAAAGAAAATAAGCGAAGTTGTTATGGCAATTTCATCTGATCCACAAGAACCTGTCACGCCAATGGCTGCTCACACGGTCACTAACTATGGTATGTTACATCAAAAATCCACTAATAATTGTAATTGGATAATCGATACAGGTGCAACAAACCATATGAAAATAATAAGGACCACATGACAACATATTCTCGAAAACAAATAAACATACAGACGGCAAATGGGAGTGTAGCACCGGTCACGGGTGAAGGATCAGTTAAAATTTCGGACTCCATGGACCTTGACTCCGTCCTTGTAGTTCCTTCTTTATCTTTTAACTTACTATCCGTTAGCCAAATTACCGAGGCTCTGAACTGATATGTAACTTTCTGGCCAAATGAATGCACGTTTCAGGATATGGCAACACATCGGACTCTTGGTTATGGTACTAGGTGGGGGCAGTTGTACTACCTCGAAGAGAACCATCGGAGTGAAGCTCATCATACGGGATTAATGACTCAAGCAAATAAGTCTGTGGCGTGGTTATGGCATCATCGACTCGGACATCTATCTTTTAGTTATCTTAGGAAGCTTAAACCTAATTTATTTCTGAATGTAAAAGACAGTGATTTTAAGTGTGGTACATGTGAGCTAAAAACAAAAAAAAAACTATTATGATCCAAGCTTGATTAAAACATCAGTTCCTTTTATGATTATCCTCTCAGATGTATGGGGTCCTGCTCGAGTAGCCACGCCTAATGTGGCACGTTACTTTGTCACCTTTGTTGATGAATGCACACAAATGGTTTGGGTAGCTTTGCTGAAAAATAAAAATGAAGTTTACAATGCTGTCAAGGAATTACACTATTTGATAAAGTCTCTATACAGGAAAGAAATTCAAATACTTCAGTGTCATACCCCCAAACTGGAATGGCGGAAACGTTCGGGGGCAGAGAACGTCATGTTTAGTATCACAACACATGTATCATAGCAATCATAGTACCAAACAACCATTGTATTAACATTAAAGGGTTTACAAGTAGTGATTCACAACAGATTGAATCCAAAAGTAATATAACAAAATAAGACATGAAGCTACTATACTTCATCTTCTGAATCCCAGTGCGCGTACCTGTCTGCTAGTTTCCTGAGAATACAAGTTATTTTGAAAGAATAGATAAAGATTTAAGTTGGCGAGTTCATAAGTATTTTAGTGATGTAAAGTAAGTTGAAAGTTCTTTTAGAAAAGTTCGCCTGTTCCTCCAGAAGATCCTATATCTTCTAATATGATGAAAGTCAAGTAAAAATGGCTCTACCATCCTTTCTATAAGTGCTAAATGGATACAGTTATATAAAACCCAAAGTAAACAAATAATCGGTTGTGTGAATCCGCCCTAAGCCCACAACCAAACAAGGAACAGGAAATGAGGCGGAAGTCACACATCCCATTATTTGTTAGATCTTCATTGTATATAACCCTGGTGTATTCATTTGGTACTCACGGAGTTAACTGTAATAGTTCCTTTATATTTGTAGAAAACATTCTTTAAGAATAACCCTTATTTCCTTTAGTAAAAATGGTAACCATAATGGTTCCTTCTATAATCACTTAGTTTACACTAGCTATATATAATCTAATATTGAACAGATAGTTAATTGTGTGAATCTGCCCTAAGTCCACAACCAAACAAGGAACAAGAAGTAAGGCGGAAAATCACACATCCAATTACCTATCGGATATGAAGTAAGGCGGAAATCACACATCCAATTACCTATCGGATATTAATGATATAAAATCCTCATGTATAAACTACGGTATTATAGAACTAACCACTTAAGGTCCTTAATAAAATGGATTAAACCCTTCACTGATAAGCTTCTAGTGTAGTTTACTCAATGGTCTATTGTTTGGACGACTACTAGAAGTAATGAAATTCTATACTCTTAATGCCTCAGTCGATACTGTTGTGAGTTTTTGTATATATTTGTGTGTTTTATTTATTATTGTCCGGTACTTTGCAGATGTACCCTTTATAAATAATTTCGGTTTGATATATTGTTATCACCTCGTGTTTGCTAACCCTGGCACGTTGTATTTGTACCTTTGTTATTGCAAACCCGGTAAGATATGATATCACCTCGTGTTTGCTAACCCTGGCACGTTGTATTTGTACCTTTGTTAGTGCAACCCCGGTAAGATATGTTATTACTTCGTGTTTGCTAACCCTGGTACGTTGTATTTGCACCTTTTTTAGTGCAAACCCGGTATCATGTGGCATTACCTTGTGTTTGCTAACCTTGGTACGTTGTATTTGTACCTTTGTTAGTGCAAACTCGGTATAATGTGTTATTACCTCGTGTTTGTAACCCTGGTACGTTGTATTTGTACCTTTGTTAGCGCAAACCCAGTATAATGTGTTATTACCTTAATTTGTTATAAACAATGAGTTAAGGATACGATGTCTTCCTAGGATACTAGGAATATATAGTATAAGTGTGTAGTTCATGATTTGTTCTTTTGTTATTGTTATAGTATGCTCCTCCCTGAACTGGTTATAGTATACTTCTCCTTATACTAGTTATAGTATGCTCCTCTCTGTACTAGTTATAGTATGCTCCTCTCTGTACTAGATATAGTATGAACTAAACTCCTAAACTATACCTATTATAGTTTACTAGTATGCTTACTTGAATTGTTACTGACTTAAAGAAAAGACTCAATTATCTACTACGTTATGATTGTATTTCAAAAACAGAGTTTTATAAACAACAAGATTACATAACTTTAAAATATTTTGTAAAATGATTTCATAACTTATAAAAGCATAATAAATCTTTTAACGTGATGGTTATCACAAATAACATTTACACAATTAACATTGTGTTCAGCTTGTATCCCCCCCCCCCCTTAAAAGCATTTAAAACAGTTAAAAGATTGATTATAGGGGTATGAACTCACCTTATGTGGGTGATTCAACTGTAGATTCGTGTAAGGATGAGAAGTTCCACGAATGAATTCCCGAGACAGAAACGAGTCCTAAGTGACATATAATGACATATACATAGGTTTGAAATTAGTGTTTTAAACAACTAACATGCAAGGAAACACCCTTAGGGACTAGGAATCACTTGGACTAAGTGTTACAATCACATGCGATTGATCAAAGGGGTTTAAGGCCACAACATGAAGTGTACGGCCAAGGGGTGTACGGTTATGGAGTGTACAGTCGTACACTCATGGAAAACATGCAACAAGAAGGGTGTTTGATCCATGGGGAAGCTAGTGTGATAAATGTACAACCAAAGGATGAACAAGGCTTTCATTTTGGAGGGTTTTGAGATGTATACGGCCACACCAAGTGTGTACGGCCGTACACACTCCAAGATGGATGCATTTTTGGGTCTAGATTCAAATGGGTTCAAGGTTTCAAGAGTTCTAATGGATAACTAGCACCTAACAAGTGTTTAAAGCCTTAGATTAGGGACTTAACAAGGGTATACGGCCGTATATAGAGTGTACGACCGTACACTCTTGATGTTCTTGAGTTTTGAAGATGTTTCATGGATGAAATCATGGATCCTTACTAGATATAGCAATGTATCAACTAAACAATGGAAGGAATACTTACTTAAATGAAGATCAAGATGAAAAAGCTTGATGATCGTTGAGAGAGAACTTCAAGTTCTTGACTTGGAAGTTGAAGAAATGAATGAGAAATGAAGGGATGGGTTATATATAGGAGGTGGTGTACGGCCACAATGAGTGTACGGTCGTACACCCGTGTGTACGGCCACACTCCTCTTGAAGGAGTGTATGGCTTGAATACAACTCAATGAACTGAAGATAACTTATCCCTACACCCAATCCTTAAGTGTACTAGGCTTGGAACTCATAAAACGGACCTTAACAATGCTAAAAGATAGCAGAAACAAGTCTAACTCAAGATTGATTGGCTGGACTTTATAAGACAAAAATTTTTGGGTTGTCACATTCAGTCTGATAATGGTGGGGAATACATAAATGATGAAATGAAAAAATTTTGTATAGAAAACTCATCATACAACAAACATCATGTGCCGGAACACCCCAACAAAACGTATTGGCTGAAAGAAGGAATAGGCAAATCCTTAAAATAGTTAGGGCCTCATTGTTTGACATGAATGTCCAGCGAAAATTTTGGGGTGAAGCACTTAGGTCGGCTGCATATCTTATGAATAGGAGACCATCTCGTGTGATTGTGTTCAAAACTCCCTTGCAAAGACTTCATGAAATTCTAAGCCTACCGGAGAACTATGGTCTTGAACCCAAAATTTTTGGATGCACGACATATGTGCATTAAAATGTGGGAAAGCTTGAGCCAAGAGCAGTTAAGTGTATCTTCTTAGGATACGCAAATCAAAAAAAGGGTTATAGCTATGACCCAACTATAAATAAGATGTATATGACTCGGGATGTAGTTTTTCATGAAACAGTACCATATTTCAGGCCCATGTGTTCGCTTCAGGGGAGAGGAACGATGAAGCGAACTCCCATATTCCTGATATAGAATTGTTTGAAACTCCTGTTGACAAAAACGAAGAAACTAATGATGAAGGTCAAGCAACAATGGTAAATGATAGTACAACAGCCGCCGCCGCTGAACCCGATACCACCACCTCCGCTGAACCTGATACTGTCGATGTAGGTGTCGATAAACCCAATATCACCACCACCACTAAACCTGATATCGCCGATGTCGGTGTCGGTACCAATTCCGTGCCAAGTTCATAAACCACTAACTCGACTGATGTATTTGATATACCGAATTATGCATCTGGTTCTGTTTTGCAGGAAACGGAGACCCCAACTGAATCTAGGTACACGACAAGGAGTACTCGTGGAATTCCGAAGAAACAGTATGAGCCAGTCCTAAAGACAAAACCAAAATATCCAATTAGCAATTATGTGTCTCGACACCGTTTGGCTAACTCACAGGCATTGTTAGTAGATGCATTATCCTCCGTGACTATACCAACCAGCGTAGAAGATTCTTTAAAGGATGAAAAGTGGAGAAAGGCGATACACGAAGAAATAAATGCACTGAGTAAGAATCAGACGTGGGATGAAGCTATCCTTCCTCCGGGCAAGAAGATTGTCGGGTGTAGATGGATCTTTACAATTAAGCTTGAATCCAAAGGAAACATAGACCGGTATAAAGCAAGGTTAGTAGGCAAGGGTTATACACAAAAGTATGGGATCGATTATGGAGACACTTTTGCGCCGGTTGCTAAAATCAATACAATATGAATTTTGATCTCGATTGCTGCAAATGAAGGTTGGCCATTAAAGCAGTTTGATGTTAAAAATGCATTCCTGAATGGGTACTTGGAAGAAGAAGTGTACATGGATCCTCCTCCAGGTGTTGATTATAATGGTAAGGTTTGTAGATTAAAGAAAGCTTTATATGGTTTAAAACAATCCCCACATGCTTGGTTTGGTCGTTTTTCGGCATTCATGAAAAATATTGGATATAAACAAAGTGATGTAGATCACACGCTTTTTGTGAAGAATAATGGAAAAGTGACAACATTGATTGTATATGTTGATGATATGGTGATAACTAGAAATTATCCAGAAGAAATAAAGAGTCTGCAAGCTATCCTGGCAACGAAGTTTGAACTGAAAGATCTTGGATATCTGAAGTATTTCTTGGGTATCGAGGTGGCTAGGTCAAAAACTGGAATCACTATGTGCCAATGGAAATATGTTCTAGATTTACTAGCAGAGACGGGTATGAATGATTGTAAACCCGCGGAAACTCCAATCGAAACAAACCATGGGTTGTCGATTAAAAGGGATTAGGTCCCAACAAATCGAGAAAGGTACCAAAGGCTAGTCGAAAAAACTTATCTATTTGTCTCATACTTTACCGGATATAGCCTATGTTATAAGTGTTGTAAGTCGATTCATGCATGCTCCCAACGAAGATCACATGAATGCGGTATATTGAATTTTAAGGTATCTTAAATCATCTTCAGGTAAAGGGTTGTTCTTTAGTAAGAACTCAGGCCATCATGTCAGTGGGTACATTAATGCTGATTGGGCAGGAGCTCGAAATGATGGGAAGTCCACCTCGGGATATTTCATGTTTGTTGGGGGTAATCTTGTCACATGGAGGAGTAAGAAGCAAAAGTTAGTTTCTAGATCAAGTGTTGAGGCAGAATTTAGAGGAATGGTACATGGGGAGTGCGAATTATTGTGGATTAAACGAATATTGCGGGTTCTATGCATTGGAGTAATTTCTCCCATGTAACTATATTGTGATAATCAAGCGGTTGTGAAGATAGCTAAAAATCCCGTTCAGCATGATAAAACCAAACACGTAGAGATCGATCGCCACTTTATTAAAGACCATCTGGAACGAAAAACTATGGAGCTTCCTCACATTAATTCGAAAGATCAACTTGCAGATATGTTAACAAAAGCAGTATGTGGAAGAGTTTTTCACAACTCTATCAGCAAGCTTGGAATGATAGACATACATTCTCCAACTTGAGGGGGAGTGTTGACATGAGTTGTCAATACCGGATGTATTTTTAGAGTTTTATTGTATTACCCTTAATAGTCCTTGATTGCCCTTGATTGTAGGTTGTATTATAGGAAGTTGGTTGTGTATATATTCTAATTGTTGTACATTGAAGATACACAGAAATATCATAATACAATTTTCTCATTGTCAAGTTCCGTGATTTACAGATATGGTCTTCAACCCATTAGGAATACCTTCCCAAAGTCTTCTTTGTTTGCGTTTTCATCATACATTTGATCTAGTTTGGTGTAGTTGTAGGGTTTTTGTATTGTGTAAATTTGATATAGTTTGGTGTAGTTGTAGTGTTTTTGTATCGTGTACATTTGATCTAGTTTGGTGTAGTTGTAGTGTTTTTGTATGGTGTACTATCGTACTTTTGTTTGTTGCCCAATTTCCTACTAGTTTTTTTAATTTATTTTTCTTCGCCGATCAATAAACCACAGATTCTCACATACAATTCATCACTAAAATGTTAATTCAATAAATTTGATAAACATAACAAACAAGGCTAACTTAATAACCATATTACAAATTAATTTATAAAGACTAAACAACTTACAGCTTACCAATCAAATCATTGAGTCCTAAAAAGAACTACACAAGCGTACGTTAAATCCTTCAAAATGATTAATGCAAAACAATTGGTAAACAATCTAAACATTTTGCCAAAGAAATTAAAAGAATAAAACAAATCAATGCAAACCAATTGAAAAATCAAACAGTTCAGCAGAAATCAATGTGCAATAAATCGAAATTAATTAAAACAATAGAAAAAAAGGTGAAGAGTGTATGAGGGTGAATCAAATATACCTCCTTTTTCTCCATCTAGATATTCAAAATAATCAGAAATCAATAGAAAATTATACTTCCTGATTTCATAATAGGAAAATATGAAATTAAAGACTTAACTCCAAAAATCAAGAAATGAACTCAAACTTTAAAAATCATACTACAAAAACTATACTTAAAGGGAACAAAAAAACAGACCTGAAGCTGCGAAAACTCCTGATTTTTATCATATCAAATTGAAGAAGTAGAAACTCAATCTCAAAATAGATATTCAGAATTTCGAACTCAAATCCTAAAGCAAACCAATAAACCACAAAAAACACATAAATATGATATCAAAGATACAGGTTTCGAAAAGAAAAATACCTCCTAAGACCTAAAGCAATCGTCGATCTCCAAAGCACACCAATCGCTATCAAGAATACAACAATCGATGAGAAAAATCCCTCCAAGCGTCGATTACAGCTCGAAAGGCCGCTTCAATCATTTTGATTTCGCTCCGATGCTCCTTTGCGTCCAAGACTCCAACCGGCATACAAAAGTATTGTGGTTGGGCATTAGGCTAAATATTTTGGGCCAAAATGAGATATACATGCTCTGGATTTTAGCCCATGTCGATCAAGTATTGGGTCGGATCTGCCCACAAAATATTTTAAATAGAAGTCAATAAATCATCCAAATTCATGTGAAAAAAACAAGCCATTTTTGAGAAATAACAAATACTTTGTAACAAAGACACATGAACAAAAAGTAAAGTAGGCGCAAGAAATACCGTTCTTTAGTAATTAAAATGTTAAATAGTGTCCATGTCAGGTATCATATCCATACCGATTCAAAGTTTGCATGTAGATATTCATGGGATTAAAATGATTGGTAACAATTTATCATGGTTGTATATCCATACCGATTCAAGGTTTACATATAAATATTCATGGAATAAAAATGATGATAACTATGTTTACATGTAAATTTTCATGGGATAAAAATGATGTATATATATATATATATATATATATATATATATATATATATATATATATATATATATATATATATATATATATATATATATATATATATATATATATATATATATATATATATATATATATATATATATATATATATATATATATATATATATATATATATATCAATTCAAGGTTTACATGTGAATATTCATGGGATAAAAATGATGCTAACTATCCTTCATGGTTGTATATCCATACCGATTCAGGGTTTGTATGTAAATATTCATGGGACAAAAATGATGATAACTATCCTCCATGGTTGTATTGTTGGATTAGTGTCAGGGGCGGAGCTACTATGTAGCCCGGGGTAGCCCGGGATACCCCTTCAATTTTCCTGTCAAATGTAAATTTCGTGTTTTTTTTTTTTCGAAAATCCATCACAAATCCATTGGAAATCCGTCACAAATCCATCACAAAGTCTGATAATTATAAATTTAGTGTAAATTCACTGGTTTAGTGACGATTTTGTGACAGAAACTTCCATCGGTAACAAAAAATTTTATAGTAGTGCAATGTGACATCCCTATTTTTCACGGCCAGAAAAGACCGATATTGTTTATGCTTTATAAAAATCATAGTACTTCTTTTAATAAAAATGTTGCGGAATTTGTTCCTAGTAAAACATGATAAATATGTTATCAAAGCATTTCTGAAGAAATATAATTTTATTAATTTTAAAACATTTGAGATGTCATCGTCAATACAGAAACATAAGCATAAACAGAACTTACATTCATTATCACTAGTGATCTATATCTCCTTAATCTTTCAGTGTAATGTGACTTCATATCAACACTTGTGATATAAATGAACTGAGTGTGTCAGGTTGGGAAACCTGGTGAGTACATAGGGTTTTCAACCCATAATAATATAATTATTATGTTTAATCGTCAAACAGTTAACCCAATTACCCATCCCCGTTATCTTCTTTACTCTTAAGGGTCTACCCTAAGGATCAGCTACTCCTCGTTAATTCATTCCTAAGGATCATCCTAAGGAATCGGCACAAAATCCATCGTTGCCAAGGTTTACTTAACGGGCACTAAATCCGTAGCTGTCAGGGTTTTCTCAACAGGCACTAAATCCATAGCTGCCAGGGCTATTTCGTTTATCGACAGTATCCACTCGCAATACATGTCAATGGGTTTTTAGAGTACACCGGTGAACACATCGTTCACAACACCTACAGGTTGCGAGCCTGATAGTGTTCCATTGGACTGTCTAGAATAGTCCGTGGTTGTCATCCATACTCTGCTGAATGACGGGGCCATCATTTGGGAAAAAGGCTTCTCACATCGTCCACCTCTCACCCTCACCTCACAGTCTATTTCACCTCTCAACTCATCATCCAACTCATACTCTATCTATTACATCTACCCATGTTTTACCCCAACATTATCATAGATATAAAATACATATGCAGTTTAAATCATTTAAAACATGTATAAAATCGTTCATCCAGCATAGATAGCAATTATACAGATAATATTCATACATAGCACGTAGTTTATATAAAATACTTCATATCTATGTGTAAGATGAAAGAGACCATGCACTCACTTGATTATGTGGTGATTCCGAACTCAGACAGCACTCCGTTATCTCAAAACAATTTTTCCTCGACAAAACTTAGTATCAATACCACTAGGGTTTAGTTTTAACGTTAACCGCGACTAATTAACAGTCTAGCTATTATTATATTATATAAGCGTTAAATAACACTCCATATAACTCATAATAATAGCCCAAATAATTATTTTAAGGTCCTAATAATGTTACTATAATTAAATAAAAGGTATATTAAATATAGTATAGGCGTAGCTCACTTACAACGGATTTTTATTAAAAACCGGGCTTCGCTGGAGCAGCGTTTCCGAGCTGAAAGCTTTTCTTCTCGGAGCCGTCCGGGCGCTTCGAGGCTTTCTTCTCATGCTAGGGAGGTTCTCTAGACTTTGGAAGGGTTTAGGGAGGCTAGAGAGAAGTTAGAGAAAGAAAGAGAGGCTTATGGTATGAAGAAATTATGAAGAGTTCATCTCTTATTTATAGGAATTTTATAGTAAAATAGTCTCCAAGCATCGTCCGTATCTTTCACGTACGAGCTCCGTTTTCTACGTTCTTTATATACACGCATTGGTATTTATGAGTACTACAACTTTCATTTAGACCTTGTTGGCTAATTCTCAATCTATCTCGGATTTACAAAACTGTATCGAATTTGTCGCGCTCGAAAAGTAGGGACTAAGCTTCATCCATAACTTTCGCATACGAGCTTCGTTTTTGACGTTATTTATATCCACACGTAGGTAAAAATAAAATCTACAACTTTCCTTTTTACTCCGTTGGCTAATTCTCGACCGATCTTAAATTTAACAGTAGGAAGAGATTAGATTGTTAAATGACCGCGAAGAATTCGTAACTCCTTCATACGGACTCCGTTTTCGTCTGTCTTATTACCATTGAGTTCCTATTAATGAGATCTTCAACTCTCATTTAGGCCGCGTAAGCCAAAAACCTCTTGAACTAAAATTCGAGTTTCAGACCGTTCACTATTATGCCAAATCTTATAAAAATCATAACTTCCTCATACGAAGTCAGATTTGGGTGTTCTTTTTATGGACACTCTTGGTTTAACATTTTCTACGACTTTTGTTTAGATCGTTAAGGCTAAAAGTCGCTCTATCGTAAATTCACTATTTACACTTCTCGGTGCCGTGCCGGTTCCGTCGCAAAACTTCGATGGGTCATAAGCTCTTCGTTATAACTCGGATTTTGGTGCTCTTTATATGTACAGAAACCTTGTAACATATACTACAATTTGGTTAAGATTATTTATTCTAAATAATCTTTTTCCGAAAAGTCATTCCCAACCCCTATTATATCTAAATTGACTAGCCCGGATCTACAAGCGTTACATGCAATCCCTAAAGAATTTGTGCAACCCCTGGTTTTTCATCCTGGATCCGCCATTATTTAGTGTCTAAATCCATAACTATGATTGGTATGTACTTGACCCGATTTGGTATGATCCATTTTAGGTTGCATGGTATTAGAGCAATTGGATAGACAAAATGAGAAAAAGGATACTAGTGATTTATATTAATATATTATAAGTTCTAATGTATTAATGTGAAATCGTATTATTTAATTAGTATTGGTCAAGAATTAATTTAGAATTAATTCTAGTGATAAAAAAGGAACTACTTAAATATGGACTCTTATATAAATGGTGGGCCAAGTTCATTTAGGTTGGCCTAAGCTTCCATGGATAGTCCATGGAGTGTTTAACCCATGGATCCTATGGAAATGAAAGGTCAAGGGTATTAGGGTTTACATGAATGTAATCTAATCCTCCACATTATATAAATAGGTCTATGGTTCATAAAATGGGTGCTAGACACTACAGTGTGTATACACAAAGAGGGCAAACCGATTTCATGAGTATGAACCTAAGTATCCTTATTCTCTAGTTATTCCAATTGTTGGTGGTGTTGTGTGAAGCATTTGAGGTGTCACACTTGAGGCACTAGGCTCTGAAGCTCCATGGAATCAAGCTACAACATAAAAGGTAGGTTACTCTAACTAGTATCCTATTTGGTATATGAGAATGCATGCTAGTTATAGGTTTAATGCCTTGGAAACCATTTGCATGTATAATTAGTGAAAACATAGATCCAAGGTATTTAGGGTCGTATGTGCACCATGGGATGTTGTAGTATACTAAAACCCTTCAGTGGTATCAGATTCAAGGCTTGTTTTCATGTTATACTTGCTGAAATAGCTTAAAAATCGAAAGTTCTGGCTTTCTGGGCACTGGACTCGCTGAGTCTATGTAGAAATTCATCCTACTCTTCGAGTAGGTTCATACACTTGATGAGTAGGAGCCCCTGACAACATATTTTCGACTTTTAAGGTTGGAATTGGACTAGAATCATTACCCTAAGCTGTTTTTGAACCTATAAGCCCGCTTTTGATGTGGTAATATTCATTCTAATCCAATTCAAAAGATAATTGTCAATAGATTCATGTTTTGTATTACTTTAATGGTTAGGCTATTTACATGAAAATTGTTTGATATGAATTATCTTGTTCTTATGAGTTTACTTAGATTAATAGAAAAATTATGTGATAATGTGTTTTCAATCCAAATTGATCTAAAAGTTATTCATAAAATGTGTTTTTGTAACTTGTCCTCAAGTTATATGAAAAGTCACATTTATGATTCTTAAAACTCATAAGATTTCCATAAGTTATGAAAATGGAGAGTCTCATTTTTAAATGTTTTAAAGTCTTCCATAACTTGTCCTCAAGTTATGAAACTTGAAGAGTTTTTCATTAAAACTACTTTAAACACATAGTTTATGGAATTGAAAAGTTTTTGAATTGTTCAAAACTTGCCCCTGACAGTATATTTTCGACTTTTAAGGCTGGAATTAGACTAGAATCATTACCCTAAGCTGTTTTTGAACCTATAAACCCGTTTTTGATGTGGTAATGTTCATTCTAATCCAATTCAAAAGATAATTGTCAATAGATTCATGTTTTGTATTACTTTAATGGTTAGGCTATTTACATGAAAATTGTTTGATATGAATTATCTTGTTCTTATGAGTTTGCTTAGATTAATAGAAAAATTATGTGATAATGTGTTTTCAGTCCAAATTGATCTAAAGTTATTCATAAAATGTGTTTTTGTAACTTGTCCTCAAGTTTTATGAAAAGTCACATTTATGATTCTTAAAACTCATAAGATTTCCATAAGTTATGAAAATGGAGAGTCTCATTTTTAAATGTTTTAAAGTCTTCCATAACTTGTCCTCAAGTTATGAAACTTGAAGAGTTTTTCATTAAAACTACTTTAAACACATAAGTTATGGAATTGAAAAGTTTTTGAATTGTTCAAAACTTGCCCCTGACAGTATATTTTCGACTTTTAAGGCTGGAATTGGACTATAATCATTACCCTAAGCTGTTTTTGAACCTATAAACCCGTTTTTGATGTGGTAATGTTCATTCTAATCCAATTCAAAAGATAATTGTCAATAGATTCATGTTTTGTCTTACTTTAATGGTTAGGCTATTTACATGAAAATTGTTTGATATGAATTATCTTGTTCTTATGAGCTTGCTTAGATTAATAGAAAAATTATGTGATAATGTGTTTTCAATCCAAATTGATCTAAAAGTTATTCATAAAATGTGTTTTTGTAACTTGTCCTCAAGTTATATGAAAAGTCACATTTATGATTCTTAAAACCCATAAGATTTCCATAAGTTATGAAAATGGAGAATCTCATTTTTAATTGTTTTAAAGTCTTCCATAACTTGTCCTCAAGTTATGAAACTTGAAGAGTTTTTCTTTAAAACTACTTTAAACACATAAGTTATGGAATTGAAAAGTTTTTGAATTGTTCAAAACTTGCCCTCAAGTTTTGGAATTTGTAAAGTTTCCCCATGAATACTTTAATTCCAAGTTAAACCCTTAGAATTTTAATAATATATATGTATAAGAACAAAGTCAGTCTTATCGTTAGTATGCCTTATTCATGAAGCCGGTCTATAAGGGGGTATAAGGTTACTGCCTATAAAATGGCAGTTTGATGAGTGTCTACTCTCACCCACTACTTCCTTGACTGGTGGAGGGTCGTTAGCCGAACGGGTAGGACAAGGACTATAATTCTCCCTTCATTATAAGTATAATGATAAATATAAAGTAACTAAACCTTTTATAAATTCCCAATCTTAGTTACTTTAGGAAAATGTGAATATGGTGCTAACCAATGAAATTACACTTTGCACTTTGCTTAAATCGTTAGTGGAGCGTGTGTGGTTAACCGGCACACTAACCTAGATTTAACAAGGTAGGAAAAGTTTAACTTAATGTTTATCATAGGATCGGTGGAGCGCATGTGGTTAACCGACACATCGATTAAGTGATAAATATTAAGGGTACCAAGTATATTTGCATGGTTATTCACACCTTGTTTTGTGATCCTCGGCATCCCAGTCACAAAACTTGAGAGGCCACAATCGAGATTGAAACATGCCATTGAAAAGTTCAATGGATCTCAAAGGATCTAGGAGTTTTAAATCCAATTAAAGCCTAATAAATTATTTCGTTTTTCATGGTCGAAACTGGTGAATCGTCATTCGCCTACCTTTAAATATTCTATAGCTTGGATTACGGCACCCCTCTTCTAAGTTATAAAATATTGTGTTGGGTCGTAGCCTTAATATTTCATATTAGGTGTTATAATAAGGACTTTAAATCAACTAACTTGAATTTCTCCGACTATAGATGTCTAGTTCAGACAACTATGATCTTTCCAAATCTCATGGATATCATACTTCTCTTCACCCCCTCCAATTATTCTCCCTAACCCACAAGTTCAAGGTCACTCAATCCTTGTTGGCAAGCAAGGTCTATGTGTGCTCATATCTTGGAGATGAAGTCACATATTGACAAGCCGGGAGAGTTGAGAGTCAAAGTCTTGAGAAAGTTGGTTGTTGACTACGTTCTTCAATCACGTTCTAAGTCACATAGTGAGTTTCCTTTGGGACTACTATGTAACAGACTATGGCATGACCCTTAATGATCTTATCTATTTGCTTGGTGCTGCTAGAAAATATGTAATAGCATAGTTTTCTTTTAAATTGCATTATAAGGAAAAAGTTTTTTTCCGCATTTATAAATAAATAAAATTTTGTTTAACTTTATTTTATATCTCTTGCAATGACATTTAAGGAAAATTGATGTTTGTATGTTTCTAGCAATAATGGAAATATGAATTTGATTCTTTCATTTGTGGTAGTGTCTAAATTTACCAAATAAGGAAAGATTCTCATCACCTAAGTTGTCAATTGGACCGAAACTTGGAATCATACAAGTTGTATGATGAATGAGAATTTTCATCGTTGGAAAATTAAGACTAAATCCTTGTTCACATGTATATGTGAGTCAAGTGAAGGAATAAAGGAACGAGTACACATTCTTGTGCACTGGTCAAGCCCACCACAAAAGATTGATAAGACTATTCCTCATGATTTACTAAAGTTTAGTAAATATGGTTATACTCACAAGTTTAAGTATAATTCTGAAACATTGGAAAAGTTTCAATGTATGGCAGAACGAATGAGAAGAATCAAATTAGGCAGAAAGATAAAAGTTTCTCAAATCTGAAAAGATGGTAGAGTACTTTAGTATCATCTTTTGTGATCATCTTAATGATTAAGAAACTGTATTACAAATGGTCCTCTAAGGACATCTTAGTGCATTCTTATGGCTAAGAAAAGGAGTCATGAATTGTTAAAGTGGTTAAATCAAGAATATGATTCATACTTCGTTCCAAAACAAGTCTTAGAGTCATACTCCAAGATTATAACTTGAGTGACACATCTTAAAGAAGGTTTATTAACACTTGTCAAATGTAAGAGTAAAATGTGACACATCTTAAAGAAGATTTATTAACACTTGTCAAATGTTAGAGTCATACTCCAAGATTATAACTTGAGTGATACATCTTAACGAAGGTTTATTAACACTTGTCAAATGTAAGAGTAAAATGTGTTCTACTCTTGTACATTTCAAATTGGTAAGATGTGATGTTTTGAATAAAACAAAGACCAACTAAGGCCAATTGTGTGAAGTGTTTGTCCTGATAAGAATCGGCACTATCTCTTGAATATTTGTTTGTCAAGGAATGGGTCTTGGCAAGAGAGTCTTATATGTCAAGAGGACAGTGGGAGTCTAAAAGATCCTGAAATAATTTCAAGATCTAATTAAGACTAAAACCTGTGGTTTATGACTAGCACGCGACTTGAAATTTATAACCTATCATGTTCCTATGCCCATTCCAGTTAGAGCTGGCTTTGCATATGAGTTCTGAGAGTTCTTAATTGGTTTCATAACAACTTGGAAGCAATGGCGGGCCCTTATGCTGTCAGGTGGCAAGGAGTTAAGACTGCACAAGTTCAGTTCATATGAGTTTGGATTTGTCACTAACCTTGTCTTGTGATTATGGTTTTGCAAATTCACATGGATAGGAACACATACACTATGAAATCTAAGTGTCATAAGGTTTCTCTCCGATTCATGAAAATGATGGTGAGGAAATGCTTTCACTAAGTGGTACTAAGTAGATAGTAATTGTGATATTTGCATTCTCAAAGTCGTTAGAGGAGCGTGTGTGGTTAACCGACACACTAACATGGACTTGTGAGAAATGGAAAAGGTTTAAACAATTGAGACTATGATTACAACGTCCCTTTTCATAGTTCTGAAATTGTTTAGACACACATATGTGCTATCTAAGGAATGGTGTATGATTTTTATAAATTTTATCAAAGCATATCATATCATAAATTTGAACTTTGGTAAGAAAGTCAATAAAGTATTGATTTCTAGAAGTCCAGCTGATTTTTGAGTACATGTCAAAGCTAGTGGGAGCATAAGTGTTACGCTAATAATCATCATGTTAGTGAGAGCATGATAATTATAATAAGTGTTGCAAGTTAGCAATATTAATTATAGAAAACAAAAGTTTTAATTGGGAAAAAGTTGTTTTTCTATAATAAAGGGAGAGGAAATTATACTTCATTTCAAATGTAAAAGCTTAGATCGTGGGATTTTAATCAAATTTAGTCATATATATATATATATATATATATATATATATATATATATATATATATATATATATATATATATATATATATGAGTGTTATGTTGGAATGGTTCAACATAAGGAAATTCTATATATGGGAACATTATTTGCGTTCTAAAATTCGATTGTGATTACAACATCCCCTTTTCATAATCTGAATTATGAGAACATCGAAAATAGAAATAAGAAATATTATAGCAAAAGATTGGTCTAGTATCATGTCTTTATGTGAGACATCATGAATCGTGTCCCATATGCTTCAGACATAGGATCGATTGCATGTGCTATAATATTCATCTGTTTAAAATTTTTTCCAAATACCTAGGGCATTAAGAAGGAAAAAAATACTAGAACTGGATATGACTAATTTGATTAAGCAATTGTGGAGGACAATCTAAGGTTTACCAAAGATTGGTTGCTCAGGGACAGTTGGAAGTATGGTGTAAATTTTTGGAGAGGACCATATTGACATATTCTGAAAAAAGCAACTTTTGTTCAGAAGTGATAGTCAGAATGGGAATATGGAAATGTTACATAGGTGGAAGTTTAAATCTGTGTAAGATTAGGAAACTTAATGCAAGAAGGATGTTCAAAGCAATGTACTTTGAATTTGAGACTTCGTTTCCATGGAATGATCTCCATTAGAATACTTTGTAATGTCGGTTGCCAAGTCTTTGTGACTTTGTGCATAGTCATTACGAGAGGATCAATGCATATAAGTTTAGAATCTAACATATTTCGGTAAATGACAGGAATTTGGAATTCTTACATTTACGGTAAGGATTTGGGACTGTGAAATGAGAATCATTGGAATAATGTTCAATTGGTCTATTTCACAAAGTAAGGATCATAAACAAACATAGTGTGCATACTTTGTGTATGGCATAACTATTGTTTAGAAAACATAGTGTACATGCTTGGAGCATGGGACAACTATTGTTTTAATTCAAGTATTAAGTTGATAAATTTGAAAATTATACAATGAATAATGAGTAATCAATATGGTGTTTAAATAAAAGGTGTTCTATTTACTCTCAAAGGTGCTTGGGGCCATATTGAATTAGTATTATTCTTGTGTTTCACTTTGCATGTTTTAACTTCTAGAATAACTAGGTCATTCTTCCTGAATGACTAAGTCATTCAAACCATCCACAGTCGATAATACATTGGAAGTAGGTATTAAGGCAAGACTGTCATGAAGTTGGCTTGTAGATGTCTAAGGTGTTGGACATAGCAAAAGTTGCTACAACATTCATGAGTGCTCATAAGTTCTGAGTATTGGATTAAACCCACGCTCATTTGACTCACTTCATGGATTTTATCACGAGTGATCATGAGATGATAATACCTTATATTCTTCAAACCTAGAGATATGAGTTCTTGACTATGAGTTGATTATACATTGATTGTATGAAAACACATTGATAACTCGATGTTATAAAACGTGCATGTGTGTATGATTCAACAAGTAGTAGAACAAGCATATGAGTCGAAGTTTATCCATTTCTTTTACCCTTGGAGGGATAAAAGCGATATCTGTGGGCCCCTCGATGATTTAGTGATGACACCCCTAAGTGATTGGCCAAGCCTGGACTGATTTGATTTGTTCAGTTAGCCAGTCGTCATAAATCGGAAATTGGGAAACAACAAATGGACAGAGAGAATGATTATATTCCATATCTCAGTCCATATGATATCTAGAATGGAGGAATATATGATCCCTTATCTAATCGATGCGTCATTGATTTGTTCAGAGTTTGGCAGCGGCTTTAAGAGCTACGATTGCTAGTTGGGTTTTGAAGTCATACGCAATATTAGTTTCAGACTTATCCAAGTGGGAGACTATTGGATTAGTGTCTAAGTCCATAACTATAATTGGTATGTACTTGACCCGTTTTTGCATGGTTCATTTTGGGTTGCATGGCATCAGAACAATTTGATAGACAAAATGAGAAAAATGATACTAGTGATTTATATTAATATATTATAAGTCCTAATATATTAATATGGAATCGTATTATTTAATTAGTATTGATCAAGAATTAACTTAGAATTAATTCTAGTGATTAAAAAGGAACTAATTAAAAATATGGACTCTTATATAAATGGTGGGCCAAGTTCATTTAGGTTGGGCTAAGCTTCCATGGATAGTCCATGGAGTGTTTGACCCATAGGTCCTATGGAAATGAAAGGTCATGGGTATTAGGGTTTACATGAATGTAACCCTAATCCTTCACACTATATAAAGAGGTCTATGGTTCATAAAATGGGTGCTAGACACTAAAGTGTGTATACACAAAGAGGGAAACCGATTTTATAAGTATGAACCTAAGTATCCTTATTTTCTAGTTATTCCAATTGTTGGTGGTGTTGTGTGAACTATTTAAGGTGTCACACTTGTGGCACTAGGCTCTTAAGCTTCATGGAATCAAGCTACAACACAAAAAGTATGTTACTCTAACTAGTACCATATTTGGTATATGAGAATGCATGCTAGTTATAGGTTTAATGCCTTGGAAACCATTTGCATGTATAATTAGTGAAAACATAGATCCAAGGTATTTAGGGTCATATTTGCACCATTGGATGTTTTAGTATACTAAAACCCTTCATGTATATCCATACCAATTCAAGGTTTACATGTAAATATTCATGACATAAAAGTGATGGTAACTATCCTCCATGTTTGTATGTCCATACCAATTCAAGGTTTACATGTAAATATTCATGGGATAAAAATGATGATAGCTATCCTCCATGGTTGTATATCTATATAGATTCAAGGTTTACATGTAAATATTCACGAGATAAAAATGATTGTAACTATCCTCCATGGTTGTATATGTATACCGACTAGAGGTTTACATGTATTAATGGGATAAAAATGATGGTAACTATCCTCCATGGTTGTGATTGAGGTTTGTTTTACGCTTTTTAATGGCCAAAGTTTCACACTCATTCTCCAGGCATTTCAGATGCTCATATGGTTTCTAACTACATCCACCTACGTTAGAGCCTAGGGATATGACGTTTATTTTGAAGCTTAATGTGTATGTTTCTTCTACCTCTCCATCTTCCACATTGACATTATTGAAAGCCCCTAAGTCAAGTAGTAAATGAAAACTATCAACATGACCATATACTACAGGCATATGAAGTTGATTCACACTAAAATGGTCTACATCATAATAGGTTTCGGGCTATGAAATCAAAAGAATTCAATCTAATATTTGTATTTAACAACTCGCTTTAAGCATAAACAATATTAATATAAATAATTGCATAAAAATATAGGTTAACCAATGTTGAACCCTTAGTTTACAAATCTTTCAAGATTTCCAACCACTTTAAAAATCATTACAATTCAAGTTAGCTGATTTTAATGGTTAATTATTAACCCAAAATTATAAATTGAGGATAAGATCCATATTTTCATTTCGTAATATGAAGAGGGATGTTGTAGTTATATCCAAAAACTATGTTAGGTTAGTAGAAACATCTAACCAATTTTAATCACATGAACTCCTAAAACTCTTGAGATGTTCAATGAAGCGTCAATGACATGTTTAATCTCAAATTATGATATTACCAATTGTGACTAGGATGTCGATGATCAAAATTAAGATGTGAATAACCATGCAAACCCGCTCAAACACCCTTGATCGATTTATGATCTCCTATTGATAAACCGGTTAACCATACATGCTCCACCAATAACTATAAGCACAAGTTGTTTCATCATTCATCTGTATAGTCTCACATTAGTGTGTCGGTTAACCACACACACTCCACTAACGACTCATAAAGAAACGATGTGCATTTTCATTGATTAGCATACAATTTTTCACATTGTACTAAACTAACTAGATTTAGATTTTAATAGAATGTTCTAGTACTTTATATCATTATACTTTTAAAATAGTTATGTCCTTTCAAACCTATTCGACTAAGGACCCTCCACCATAAAAAGAAGCAGCAGGTGAAAACGACACCCATTCAATGATAATTTTATAGGTCATTTCCTTATACCTCTGTTATAGTGTGGCTTCGTTAATGAGGCATACTATTGATTCGACTGACTTTTGTTATATATATTGAATTTCAATATTTTTTATATGTATAGGGTGTATCTTAAAACTTTTCAAAACACAAGGTATAAATATTAATTACCTGAATTAAACATTTAATTAATTAATCATTAAACTAGTTATGGAATTAATATTTATCTTTTAATTTATCATTTAATTAAATATACTGTTAAAATTGTAACGCCCTATTCCGAATCATTTCCTATGTGGGTTTGGTAACCCAAAGACCGAATATCATCAGGCTTAAGGCCTTTGAGGAAAAGAGATTAGACCCATTTAGGTGTGGGTAATGTAATTTGAATGATTCTGGAGTCCGGTTTGTGTTTTGGCACGAAGGGGTATTTCGGTAAAGTGTCAGTTCGGGCTATTATGAATTTTGGATTTTTATTCGGAAAGTTTTAAGGAAAGGATGATTTGATATAAATGTAGATCTTCTCATTACCTTTCTGTGGATATAAAGAACGTCAAAATCGGAGTTAGAACGATGAAGTTATGCCTGTTTGAAGTTTGCTCAGTTTTGGGTTATGATGAGTACGATGGGCATACCAGAAGTAAAATGGGCGTATGCAATCAGTGCCCAAATCCTATTTTCAAGATTTATGTCCTATTTAAGCTCCTTAAATCCCCCAAACCCGCTCCATTCTCAGCCTCCACCCCTCCAACACCCCTTCCATGAAACACTAACCCTAAAAGAAGGTGTTTTTGAGTGCTTTGGTATATGCATGGTGCACCTTGGAGAATAAGGAACTTCTTGGAGGCGTGTTGGTTGCATTGGATCTTGTAGATTTGGACTTTGTTCAGCTTGATCTATCTTCTAGAGGTATAAGGTTTGAATCTTGATGATGCATTTGTTAGATCTAGCTAGCTTTGGATGTTAGGAGCTTTTGGTCATTTTAGTGCATAAAGTTTAGATCTTGAAAGTTTGTGACCTTGTTATAGATAAGAGTTGGAAACTTTATGCATCTAAACATCATTTTGATTAAGATCTGAAATCTGGAGACTTGTACTTAATGGATTAAGTTGAAAAAGATGAACTTTTGGGTCCCTTTGAGACTTAAAGACTAGATCTTGTTTGTTGGGACCATTCTAATGGATAAAGTTAGATTATAAACCTATTATGGACTATAAAAATGTGATCTTGGCCCTTCTAACCCTTTCATGCAAGATTTGTGATGTCTTCTTGGGTTAAGAACTTAGGGTTTTTGACATTAAGCACTTTAAAGCCATGCAAAGTCATAAAGTTGGAAGCTTTATGACTTAGGACATCATTTTGGGCTTGGATCTGAGTTTTGGATTTAACAACCTAATAGAATAAGATGTTAATGGAGTTTTGGGACTTGGTTGCATATGTTGGGCATACCTGGTGGTACGTTGCACGCATGTAATCAGCACCATGCTTTTGTTAACATCAGAGTACGTTGGGTGTACTCTCTTGGTACATAGGGCGTACTCCACTGGGAAGAGATATTGACGTTTGGACCTTGACCAATTGACTTCGACTTTGACCAAGTTTGACCAAGTTGGACCTTGAGGGTATTTTGGGGAGTTTGATTGTGTTTGGTCTTTTGGTTGGAGTAGGTTTTGGTTATAGAGCTGGAATTCAGAGTCGGGACCTCATCAGCTTCTGTCCGGTTTACGAGGTGAGTTTTCCTCCCTATACTTACAGGTCGAAGGCACCAAGGCCGTCCCTTTGGATTTGATATCATGTTATGTGATAGTATGTTATCGCGTTGTAGTGATCTGTTAAATCGGTATCCTAGTATATAGGATGATGCTATGCTTTGTGATCTGTAAGATCTGTCTGATTGCCTATTGACTAGTTATAGATTTAGCTGTGTATATGTCGTCATGGTGTGGGTGGGTTGAGACTATACTACTTTGTGTTGTCAGTCAACAAACCTAGTAATGTCTATATCGATATGTTGTTATGGTTTACTGGGCTTCTATGTGTTTTGGATATGTATATTTTGACATGTTGTGTGGTTAGGTTGAGGTGGTCCTATTATATGCTGAAGGCCAAGAGACCCAGGGCGTCACGGATGGACTGCAGGCCTAAGGGGTGTACCAATCAGGCCGAAGGCTCGAAGAACGTTCCAGATAGCTTGAAGGCCCGATGAGGTGTACCGGTCATGCTAAAGGTTCTGTGAGCATACCTGATAGACTGTAGGAAGGTGGGGCATTCCAATCAGGCTGAAGGCTCTGTGAGCGTACCAGATAGACTGTAGGCTGGTGGAGCGTTCTAGTCAGTCTGAAGGCTCTGTATGCATGTTGTTGTTTGCTAGGTTATCTGTATGTGTGGTGGTGTTTTGGGGGACCTCACTAAGCTGCGTGCTTACAATTTGGTTCATGGGCTCAGGTACCTCAGTGGACAGTGGCAGGGCGAAGGCGTGATCGTACACATCCTTGGTTTTACAACTGATTGGATCATGGGAGACTCTGACTTTAAATAATGTTTTGGAAATAATAGTTTGTAAACACTTTTATTAAAAAATGGGTCACTTTTGAAAGGTTTAAATTTGTTGAAAATTTTAGGTTGTTACAAGTTGGTATTAGAGCCTTGGTTTGAGTGAATTAGAGGAACACTCGTGTGAATCCAGTCTTAGACTAAGGAAATAAAAAGGTTTTAAAAAATGATTTTCAAAATAATCAACAAAGGATGCGATGTGTACGATCAACCAAAGCCAATAAGTAGACCTCAAATTACCAGATTGTTATATGATATTGTGATATGTTAGAACAACATGCTAGTGATAGGCTAAGGATCTTTAGGAATTGCATGATAGATTTGTCTGATTATATGATGCCTGATAGCCTAGGTTTCTTTCTTATATGAAATTGACATCATTACTGTGGTCACTTAGTGTGTGCATCATAATTGTACATAAAAAAGATTCTATAGCTTGAGAATGTTTGATTTAGCTTTACTTCATGTTCCTATCTGATTATGGGCTTAGTGTAGAGTCAAGTATCCGAATGTCTATGCGATCCAACATTATGTATGATTAGCATGCACGAGTGGCTGTTAAGAAGGCATCAGGAGTATTATTATGAGTAGGTCTTAGAGGACACAGGATGATTCTTGAGGAAAGTATGGATAGGTGTGGAAGGTAGTATTGGGCCCATACTACTGGAAGCACAAGATCCATACTCGAATCAAGGAGAGTTTCGGGGATCCTAAGGGCTGGCTAGGGAAGATGGCATGGTTTGACACCATGATTCGTGGCAACACTTTTGTATCTATCGATCTTGTGGTAGGGTTGCACAAACATAAGGATGGGTCTGGAAATTGTTTTGGGCCCCAGTGGCGATATTGTTTTGGGTTGAATGGCACAAACTTGTATGATTTTTTTGGTCCCGAGGGTGTTGCTTGAGGTCGTACATTGAGTCGGGGGACTCAAGAAGGAAACGATTGTTATGATCGGCTGGGTGATTACAACTGGAATTTGAGTGGTTGATTGATGGTTTGGAATGCCGCCATATATGGCAGGGGTGATTCCCTTTCAGTTCTTCGAGTTCGGAGAAGAAGTGAGAAGGCTTGCGACTTTCAAAATTAGTATGTAAACCCAACATGGGGTCTGTTAGTCGCGGCGTTTGGCAACAGTATGTTAGCACATGAGTGCGGGGGTGGATTGATGTGTAATGGATGCTTTGTGATGTGATCAAGGCTCCATGTTCTTGGGATATTGGCAGGTCAGGTACCGGATTGATGGTTGGGATTGCAGGCTAGGAGGGCATGTTTTGGATTGTAAGTTAGTGTTGGCTTATGCTCTTACAAGGAATCCTTAATGTTAAAGTGGCCATAATTGGAGAAATTTCAAAGATCTTCAACTGAAATTCAGGAATTCTCTTGGGATTTGTTTGATCCTTATCTGAAAGATCATCCTGTGTGTGTTATTCATTCCAAAGTCAGGGATGGTTGTACCTGGTTAATCCGATTTGAGTTATGGTTTGGTTTCAACACTAGTAGGTGGTAGTTCAAACTATAAGTGGGGGAGAACTGGGTATTCTGCTTGGAGGATCATCGATATGTTTAGGTTCATAGTATTGAGAGAATGATTATTAGGGATCTGCGGTGCGAGTATGTGGGATCTCGGTTTGGGATTTGGTGAAGGCAGGGGTATATAGTAGGTGGTGATCGGATGTATGTGTTCAGGAGACACATGAGTTGTCCCTCAGTAGGAAGTGGTTGGTCAGGGAGCTCGTTGTAGCTATTGGTTTCTTATGGGGGTACCAAATAATGGATGAGGAGCTGCTGGGACCACTCAGGTTCAGTATTGGTTGCAGAGGTAATTTTTTAGCTCATTACATGGATTTTTAATTATAGTCTAGCTTGTTTAGAGGTTGATCAGGGAATTAGTTTCAGAGTTGGTTATGTTCAGGTCCGCACGGGTTTTAGTTCATTAGACCTAATGTCAATGACTTCTCGATCATTGATCATTTCGTCCGTCATTCAGCAGAGATTCTCCAAAAGTTTCAAGTGGTGACACTTGAAGTTCAATGGATGTGTCAACCTATCATCAAGTTCAATATGTTCTATGTTCCTTTGGTCTCGGGTATGTTTACCCTCAGTGAAGTTGGTGTGGAATTTTGGTTCATAGTCGGCTCAGGTTTTGGTAGCATTCAGGATCACCATGGAAGTCTTCATGAGCTGGTTGCGTGTTGGTGGAATCTGTTCAGTCTTAACAAAGATATGGGGTCTTGTTCCGATTATTCATGGAGATATCTTCTGTTAGTGATTGAGGTTTTTCGTTCGATAGAACTATGGTTTTTCTCTCTTTTTTGATGATGTTATGGGTTCTCTATGGATGTGCATTGGGGTAATTCATTATATGTATTGCCGATAGGGGTTTATACGACTGGGCAAGATAGCAATGGAGAACTTGGTTCAAATTATATGCATGGTTCTTTTGGGTTATGGCCTTTGAATTGGATCAAGAATACGACCGTTTATCCTATTATCAGGTCGTGTGCGGCCATGATTTCATCATATTTTTCATTGATAGCAACATGTTCTGTGAAAGGAATTGTGTGTTAAGACCATGGGCGGTGACCATGGTAGGATAGACGTGTCATAACTCATAAGACTGTAGGGTGGCCATAACATTCAATGTATTGGTGGATAGTATGGAAGTGTTGTATGTATGGGATGAGATTGTAGCATTCACCAGATTGAGGTAGACCATCGTTGGGGTTGTTATGAGTATAAAGGAGGATCAACTCATGGCTTGGGCAAGGTGGACAGTGGGGTCGGAGATCATATATCTGTTATGGGAGTAGGACCATTGGGGTCCGAGATGGGCCTATGTAGCACTCGCTAGGTGAGACCCATGGTGAAGGACCGTATGATTATGGCAATGCATGTGAGACCTGGTAGAGACCAATTACGTCAAGGAATTGGATTATGGTTGTAGTAGGATGATTATGTGGCTAGGGAGTGGCGTAGAGTGGTGCATATGCTAGAATATCCTTATCTATTGGACTCTCAGGAACCTAGTGGATGGACTAGGTGCGAGACTATTAGTCTCAACGGTGGTTTGGGGATTTTACATCCCAGTTTAGGGAACGGTTGCTGTGAATCAAATGAGTTCGGGTGAAACACAAGTGTAAATCCTTGGATCTTAGGTTATGGGTTATGTACCGAGTTGGCTCTTGGTTGAGATTCACATCGGGAATCGTTAGTGTAAAAGTGCAAAATTTGTATCTCAACAAGTTATGGATTTAGGAATCTATATGTCGGGTTATCATTTGGAAGGTTCATGGTCAAAAGGATGTTTCAGTTCTGATGGTAGGAGGAGACCCTTGTGATTGTGTTTCATAATGCTTCTACCTGTGCGGAGGTCAGGCAAGTTATCGGGCTTAGGAATTATAGAAGTATCTTTTTGGAATGATAATTATGGGTTTAGTGATTTTTCAGCACTAGAAGGTTTTGTTCGGAACATTGGTTCTCAGGAGGGTGGTAAGGAGTGATTTCGAAGATGAAATCTAATTTAAGTCGGGGAGAGTTGTAACACCCTATTCCGAATCATTTCCTATGTGGGGGTGGTGACCTAAAGAACGAGTATCATCAGGCTTAGGGCCTTTGAGTAAAAGAGATTTAGACTCATTTGGGTGTGGGTAATGTAATTTGGATGATCTGGGAGTCCGGTCTGTGTTTTGGTGCAAAGGGGTATTTCGGTAAAGTTTCAGTTCGGGCTTTTATGAATTTTGGATTTTTATTCAGAAAGTTTTAAGGGAATGATGATTTTATAGAAGTGTAGATCTTTTCGTTACCTTTATGTGGATATAAAGAACGTCAAAATCAGAGTTAGAACGAAGAAATCATGCCAGTTTGAAGCTTGGTCAGTTTTTGGCTATGCTGAGTATGCTGGGCATACAGAAGGGCGTATGCAGGGCGTACTGAGGCACCCTGAGTATACTTGGCATTTCAAAAGTACGATGGGCATACGAAATCAATCCCTAAACCCTATTTTCGTGGTTTGAGCCCTATTTAAGCTCCTTAAATCCCCCAAACCCACTCCATTCTGAGCCTCCACCCCTCCAACACCCCTTCAATGAAACCCTAACCATAGTTGAGCTTTGTGTGCTAAAATAAGGTGTTTTTAAGTGCTTTGGTATATGCATGGTGCACCTTGGAGAAGAAGGAACTTCTTGGATAAGTGTTGGTTGCATTGGAGCTTGTAGATTTGGACTTTGTTCAACTTGATCTATCTTTTAGAGGTATAAGGTTTGAATCTTGATGATGCATTTGTTAGATCTAACTAGTTTTGGATGTTAGGAGCTTTTGGTCATTTTAGTGCATAAAGTTTAGATCTTGAAAGTTTGTGACCTTGTTATAGATAAAATTTGGAAACTTTATGCATCTAAACATCATTTTGATTAAGATCTGAAATCTGGAGACTTGTACTGAATGGATTAAGTTAAAAAAGATGAACTTTTGGGTCCCTTAGAGACTTAAAGACTAGATTTTGTTTGTTGAGACCATTCTAATGGATAAAGATGGAAAATTTATCCATTATAAAGCTACTATGAACTATAAAAATGTGATCTTGGCCCTTTTATCCCTTTCATGCAAAAGTTGTGATGTCTTCTTGGGTTAAGAACTTAGGGTTTTGGACATTAAGAACTTTAAAGCCATGCAAAGTCATAAAGTTTGAAACTTAATGACGTAGGACATTATTTAAGGCTTGGATCTAAGTTTTAGATTTAACAACTTAATTGAATAAGCTCTTAATGGAGTTTTTTGACTGGGCTACATACGTTGGGCGTATGTGACAACCGTCAATTTTCGGTCAAGTCAAAGTCAACTAAAGTCAACAAGTCAAACCAGTCAACTCAATTTGCCCGTAGGTACTAGAGTTTACGTTATGTAATTTCTAAACAACTCTCTATTCTAATGAGAGATCATAAATCGAAAAGTGCGTACATCTAGATCTCCTTAACCTAAAACTGTGGTACGTGGCGAGCCAAACCGATAAAACAATGTTGCATACTCATCGGGAGTATGCAAGATCCTTAAACAAGGCTTAACAGGGTTTACGGACCTTGCATTGCGAAGCCGGACACTCACATTCGTCACACACGAAACCGCTCGCAATCGTTTTCACTCTATCTCTTCTTATCCATAATCTCTCCTAAATCTCTCTAAGTATGTGAAATCTCTCCAAGAATGTCAAATCTCTCCCAAATCTCTCTAAGAATGTGAAATCTCTCCTAAATATCTCTTCGTATGAGAAATCTCTCCAAGAATGTCAAATCTCTCCCAAAATCTCTCTAAGTATGTGAAATCTCTCCTAAATATCTCTTTGTATGAGAAATCTCTCCAAGAATGTCAAATCTCTCCCAAATCTCTCTAAGAATGTGAAATCTCTCCCAAATATATCTTTGTATGAGAAATCTCTCCAAGAATGTCAAATCTCTCCCAAAATCTCTCTAAGTATGTGAAATCTCTCCTAAATATCTCTTTGTATGAGAAATCTCTCCAAGAATGTCAAATCTCTCCCAAATCTCTCTAAGAATGTGAAACTCTCCCAAATATCTCTTTGTATGAGAAATCTCTCCAAGAATGTCAAATCTCTCCCAAATCTCTCTAAGTATGTGAAATCTCTCTCAAAATCTCTCTCAACTTTCTACAATCACTCGGGGCATCCCGACCCTCGAATTTGGCGAAAACAGCCCAAAAACGGAAGTCTACGTGAAAAACGGACTTAAGGAGCCGAAACCCCTCTTAGGACCCGAAAGTCCTCTTAGGACCCGAAAGCCCTCTTAGGAACCGAACCCTTCTGAGCCGAAGGCTGCTGAACCGAACCCGAAAGGTCCTCGCCCGAACCTCGCATGCCTCACCCGAACCCGAACGTTCGGCACATTTCGGGTCTGACCACTTCCTCTTCTGATGACCTACCGAGCCTTCGCTTCTGATGACCTACCGAACCCTCGCTTCTGAGCCCTTGACCGAGCCCTCACCCTCGCCTCTTCTTCTGGTTCGCACTTCATTTCCGGCTCGGCACCAGCAAGGACCGAACCTCAGCCTAGGGACCGAACCTCGGCCTAGGACTGAGAGGTCTCGCTGGGAATGCCTTTCTTCCCGCTTTTCGACTAACTTCGCGTTTTAGGCCCGTTTTTAATTGTTTTAACACGGGATTTTCACCCAAAACTTTATTTTAACATATAAGGACCTTTAATTATTAATTAATCATGTTTTTTTTAAGGATAAAACCTTATCCAAAAGAGTGGGTGAAGTACAAAGGTAGAGTGTTGACTTTACTTTATTCTATGACACAAGCAACCACTCCCATACCCACTCCATGTCACTATTCACCATCAGCCCATCCCTAGTCACTTCATAAGTCTTTTCTCATTATTTTCAGCCATTCCCATGTTCTTAGAGCTGGAACATCCACCCTCTCTCCTCACACTTCATTCATTCTCTCATTATTCCACCAAGAACCACACTCCAAACTCTCTCATCTTTCTCTCTCAAATTCGAGAACTTCAAGGCATACTCCAAGACTTTTCTCCTTCATTTAGTAAGTATCATCATCTTTCTTATGATTATTACACATTCTCCTACTCAAAATCATAGATTGCTTACACAAACATCATCACCTTCTTGTTAGATCTTCGAATCTTCAAGTGATTCATCAAGTGTTCTTGAGTTGAACACTTCTCTTTTTCAACACTTATCTACTGAAATCAATCAAGGTGAGTTCATACCCCTACATTTTCATGTTTTCTCAAGTTTTTAGGGGGGGGGGGGGGAATACAAGTTAAAACACCAAGAACATAACTAAACTTTTCTAACAGCCTTCATCAGAAACGTTCAACTCCATTCACGGACTGTTTTGGACGACTTAAACATTTTTGTTTTCAAAACTGTTTTAGGTGGAAGTAGTTCAAGTTATTAGCTTTAAAATGACTACTTTCACATCTCCATACTATTTTTCTACAATTTATGGTGAATTTTACAAAACTGCCTATCATTTCAAACACCAATCCGGACCAGTCTGTGATTATGGACCTTTTCACCCAAGTTAGAGATCATTAAAAATCATGATAAAAATTATGAGTAAACTAGACACATTTTGGGAACTCTCAGAAGTTACGGATTTAGTTTTTGACTTCGTATGATTTTTCTATGGCTTTTCTAAAACAGTGCAGGAAGGTCTAATTTAGTTAACATCATATAATTTTCATAACACTTTGTATCATGTTGAGCAAAGTGTATAATAATAAATTCTAAGTATTGAATGTGTTTCTTTATTAATTTTATCATCATAAACTGAAAATAAGTCATTCATGATAAGATTATTCATTCATTTAGAACACGTATATAAGTTATAATAAGCATAGTTTAATGGATTTCATAACACTGACGCTTTTTCATAAAAGAGTTCTTATATATTACAAACATTTTGGATAAAACTATAATAGGTATAGTTTATGATACATCACATAACACACTCGTACAAAAAGGGTACATTCATACAGAAAGGTTTTACACTCACGCACACTACTCGTAAACTTGTTAACCTAAATTGTGAGACAATCTCTTTCTGTACGTCCGAGTGCGAGATATAACTCCTGTTAGTTATAATCAGAGTCTCCTGGAGGGAGAACGTGATAGTTGTGTATAGATCTATATTGGGTTTGACACCCCACACCTTGTTGCTAGCTACAGTGGGACCTGCATGTCTACGGGTGACAAATGTCATTTCAGTTTTACGACGTCTGAGAAACGTCGTGGCAGGTTCATTTAGTCATAGTATGATTATAGCGACTCACATAGGGATATACATATACATAAAGTTTACGGGATTTTTATAAAACTTAAATGGGTTTTATGTCGATTTTAAAATCACTCTTTATCTCAATAAGTACAGATATTACTGTACACTTTTGGTTTTGGTATTTATGACTACACATCATTTGAAACCACATTTATATCTTTAAGTATGGACAATACTTGTTATTTTCTCGGTCCTAGGATTTAGGACTACATATACATAAAGTATTAACAAACATAAGAATTTACGAGAATTTCATTTAATTCAAGCGCGTTTATGTCAATTTAAACACATATCATTTTCTATTAGTAAGAGAGGTTACTTATACATTTTGGTCTTCGGTTATAAGACTACATTACATAACTTTTATAAAGAAAATATCGGATTTTCTGGATACATATTCTATCGCTTTTACAAGGAAAACGGTTTACTTCTCCAACAAAATCTCTTATGAACTCACCAACCTTTGTGTTGACACTTTTTCAAAACTACTTGTATTCTCAGGAAATCAATAAACAGGTAACCAAGTGCTTTTAAGGATGGGACGTTAAGGCGTCAAACATTTCATTACTTATTGTCTACATATTGTAATTGATTTAGAACATGTAATTCATACAATGATGTAACTCTTTCAAATAGATATATATGATTGGTTGCATTTACTTTGAGCACTATTATACTCGTTGTTGTGATACTATACATGAAGTCCTCCACCCTCGGACGTTTCCGCCATCCTTGGTTTGGGGGTGTGACAGCGTACCTGGTGGTATGCTGCGCGCACGCGGTCAGCCTCAAGCTTGTAACACCCATAAAAATCATGCCAAATTTTAAAATTTTAAAACATTTAGAAACCAATAGTTATTACTAATTTGTTTTGAAAACAATTCTATATCAAAGTATCCCATAAACATAGTCATAAAATGTGAGGAGCTGTACGATCATGCCTTTCCCTTCCCGCGATCATCTGAGGTACCTAAAACCGAAACTAAAACAGTAAGCCCAAGGCTTAGTTAGTTCCCCCAAAAATACCGATACACTACAAATAACACATATACAAATAACAGCATGTACTGGGTCCATAGCTTTACAGACTGGATTACCCCTAGGCCCACAGTATGAGTCTGGATTGCCTTTCGGGCCAACAACTCACATCCGGATTGCCACCGAGCCTACACTACGAGTTTGGTATGCCCCACCCGACCCTCAGCTCGTATCTGGAATGCTCCCGATCCCATAGTGCAAGTCTGGCATGGCCTACCCGACCCTCATCTCATATCTGGAATGCTCCCGAGTCCTCAGTATGAGTCTGGCATGCCCTGCCCGACCCTAAGGTCATATCTGGAATACTCTAGAGTTTGTTGGCGACCGCACAGAGCAATATAGCCTCAAACCAACCCACATAATATGTCGACATATAACACAACTAATGTGCATATAGATAATCACATAATAATACATGTAGTCCTACAAATCTACCAAACTGGCATAACAACTAGCATGCGATACTAACTTATACTCAACATACTACCAACTGCTAGGATATCATATCAAATGGGCCGGCCTTGGTACCTTAGACCCCATAGTATAGTGAGGATAACTCACCTGGCACTGCTGAAGTCCCGCAGATGAAACTCCAGCTGCTAGTTGACAGATTCCTGAACTGCCAACATCAAACAATACCCAATTAATAATTGGGTTCCAAGCCCAAGGTCCCAAATGCCCAATAGCCAAGTAATGGGCCAAGGCCGACCCAGACCTCTACATGGTCTTTCCTTCAGGCCCATCCAATTCTCTAATACAAACTCTTGGTATTCTCATGGCCCAATATCACACAATCATCAAGTCCCAGTTATGGCCCCACCTATGGCCCAATTTTCCACGTTGGGACTAAGTCCTTCACATGGGCCTTATCCTAAAACTCATTCAATTATTTTAGTCCATTTAATTGTTCTCGGAAAGCCCATCAATACTCCAATCACCAAAGCCCAATATAAAGCCCAACTCAAGGCCCAAATGAAATTAGGGTTTTCACATAAAATGACGATTTGGGTTAAGTGTTTCTTATTTAACCCATTAAGGACTTGATCCATTAAGTCCAATATTGCCTTAGGTTAATCTGCCAATGATTATTAATTATTAGTTTAAGTTTATTAAATAATTCCCGCGCGTGTTCCGATTAATTCCCAAAATTAGGGTTTTATGCCATTACGGTTTTCCAAACGCTAATTAGGGTTTCCAATCCAATACTAGCCTATTAGTAACATGATTGGGCTTTTAGGTGAATTTGGGCTTCACTGGGTCCATTAGAGTCTCATTAGGCATACTAGGGTTTCATTGGTTGGGCACCATCCACTACCACCTCGGGTAGTGGTGGTCAATGGCGGCTCACGACAGCGGCCACCACCTCACGGTGTTGGTTAGGGTTTCTAGTCTATTTTATCAAAACATCCAAAAATCAACTACACACAAGCAAAAGCACACCACCACCCAACACGGTGGTTGGTGGCGGTAGCCACCACCTCAAAGTGGTGGTTTTGAGTTTTCTTTTCATTATTCTAGTCGATATTACAATTTTACAATGAAATAACCCAAAATAAGCACACACTCAAAATAATCACACACACACACACAACCACCTTGTGGTGGTAGGCGGTGGTAAAGAGTGGTAGCAACCACCTTACAGTGGTGGTGGTGACTGTTCTTGTGGATTCCGGCCTAAAAATCCCCTCATACATGAAATAACACACACACACACACACTGTCTTGATCGTAAAAGGAATCTGGCCACCCACCTGGTGGTGTAAGGCATCCGCATCGAAAAAGGAAAGCGGCAGCAGCAGCGGCTATCGGTGGCACAGTCGCATGGCGGCGACTGAAACGAGCGGAACAGTCGGGAAGCGGCATCAGTTGTTGGGGCAGCAGTGGCGACACAACACCGATAGAAGGTGGAGAAGGAGAATGGGTCGGAAAAGCAACCCTATCTGTCGCTATGTACGGTGATAGCCTCATTTTCAATGGAAGCAGGTAGCGGCGACTTCAGCTCCGTCTTCGACTTCAAATCTCCCGACAGGCACGACTTCAGTCTCGGTGCTCCGTTCATCGGCTGAGTAAAGTGTGGTGGTTCACGAAAGTGGTAGTGGCGCTACGATGGCGAGATGGAGGAGTGGTGGCAGCAGGCTTCGATCACGGGTTTGATGTTCGGTCTTGGTGGCCTAAGACGTCCGACAACAGCGCTATGGCGGCATCCGACGGTTGGCGACCTCAACGAAGGTAGTGGTGCGGCACCGGAGATTGAGGGTGTAAGAGCGGTGGCTGTTGTTCATTTAGGTTTAGGGTTCCGGAAGGGGTGATGGGTTATATACCCGATCCATTAACTAGTTTCCATAATGGTAGATATAGCCCCTCCTTTCCCTTTTTTTAAAAATTCAATCCACATTTTACCTTTTTAACCCCAGCCAGCCAAAAGCTTTTCATCTTAGGTCCCAAAATTACCCTTTAGCCCCTTGCTTCCATAATTCCTCTCATAATAAGCCCTACTAATTACCAAGCAACCCTCAATCTTCAAAATTCTTTACAATTTAAATCCTGAAATTACACTTTAACCCATGAAAATCCAAATCATATTACACTTTAACCCCTGAAAAATTATTATTTAATTTTTGGACAATAATAATAGAAAATAATAATAAAAATTAATTCTCGGGATTACGATTTTATTATTTAATTATTATATTTTAAACGGGATGCTACAAAGCTATTGGTAAACATCAGAGTACACTGGGCGTACTCCGTTGGGAAGAGATATTGACTTTTGGACCTTGACCAATTGACTTTGACTTTGACCAAGTTTGACTAAGTTGGGCCTTGAGGGTATTTTGGGGAGTTAGATTTTTTTGGTCTTTTGGTTGGAGTATGTTTTGGTTTGAGAGCTGGGATTCGGAGTCAGGACCTCATCAGGTTTTGTATCGTTTTCGAGGTGAGTTTTCCTCCCTGTACTTATAGGTCGAAGGCACCAAGGCCGACCCTTTTGATTTGATATCATGTTATGTGATAGTATGTTATCGTGCTGTAGTGATCTGTTAGATCGGTATCCTAGTATATATGATGATGCTATGCTTAGTGCTCTGTAAGATCTGTCTGATTGTCTGTTGACTGGTTATAGGTTTAGCTGTGTATATATTTTCGTGGTATGGGTGGGTTAAGACTATACTGCTTTGTACTGTCAGTTAATAAACCCAGTAATGTCTATATTAATATTTTATTATGGCTTGTTGGGCTTATATGTGTTTTGGATATGTATATGTTGACATGTTGCGTGGTTGGGTTGAGGCGGTCCGACTATGTGTTGAAGGCCAAGAGACCCAGGCTATCCTGGATAGACTACATGCCTGAGGGCCGTACCTATGAAGCCGAAGGCCCCATGAATGTTCCAAATAGGCTGAAGGCCCCATGAGGCGTACCAGTCATGTTAAAGGTTTTGTGAGCGTACCAAATAGACTATAGGATGGTGGGGCGTTCTAGTCAGGCTGAAGGCTTTGTGAGCGTACCAGATAGACTATAGGCCGGTCGGGCGTTCCAGTCATGCTGAAGGCTGTGTAGGCATGTTGTTTTTTTGCTAGGTTATTTGTTTTTGTGGTGGTATTTTGGGGGAACTCACTAAACTGCATGCTTACAGTTTGATTTATGGTTTCAGGTGCCTCAATGGATAGTGGTAGAGCGAAGTTGTGACTGTATACATCCTGGGTTTTACAACTAGTTGGATCTTGGGAGACTTTGATTTTAAATAATATTTTTGAAATAATGGTTTGTAAACACTTTTATTAATAAATGGGTCGCTTTTGAAAGGTTTAAATTTTTTAAAATTTTGGAGTGTTACAAAAATCCATACGGAATATCAGACGAGGGGGGGGGGGGGGGAAGTGAGGGGATTAGGAGGGGGTTAAGACTTGAATGTAGTGAATGAGACAAGGGGGAGGAAGTGAGGGAATTAGGAGGGGTTTAAGCCCAGAATGTAGTGAAGACTGAAGAGGAGCGATCGATTTTTAGAATAGGGATGGTAGAAGAAAACAAGTTCAAGAGGTGTATACGGATGCAACTTTAAAGCTTATGATCTTTTTATTTGGCTGACTCAATCGCTGCTAAATAAGCTCAATGAACAACATAAGATGAAATTTCGACTTTTACTGATCAATAGTTATAAAAGAATATGGGATTTAGTTTCATATTTGTTGCGTATAATTATGATTGTATTGTTGGATTAGGTGTTTAAGCCCAGAACTATAATTGGTATGTACTTGACCCGATAGTAGCATTGTCCATTTTGGGTTGCCTTCACCGAAGCAATTTGATAGGATGGATATTTGAGAAAGAGGTTATTTTTGATTTATTAATATATTATAAGTATAATATATTAGTTGAGAAATCATATTATTTAATTGGTATTGATCATGAATTAATTTGGAATTAATTAAGTGATCAATAGAGACTAATTAAATTAACGGAGAATGATTATGTAAATCAATGATACATATAGTTTGGGCTAATGATCTATGATTTATTAGTTAGTAATGGAGTAAGCTTATGTGCGAGTCCATGAAGTGTTAGTCCAAATGAATTATTGGATCAAAAGCCTAAGTGTATGGATTAGGGTTTACAAATGACCTTTGGAATTCTATATTATATATGTAACCCCTAAGCCCTAAAATGGACACATGTGCATTCTAACAAGAAGCTAGCTGATTTTGGTGCCTCCAAGCTCTCTCTCATTGTCCTTCATTGTTCTTGGTATTTGTGACACATTTGAGGCATCGCACTTGAGGTGCTAAACTCTTGATAGACCAAGTTCTACAAGTTACATCAAAGAGGTAATCATCTAACTAGTTTTTATGTTACAATTATCCAAGTTGTATGCTAGTTAGGCTTCATGCTTTGGAAATATGAAATTGCATGTATAATGAGAGAAAACTTAGATTCAAAGCATTAGGGTTGTATGTGCACCATAAGGATGTTATAGTGCTCAAAACCTGACAGTGGTATCAGAGCCTAGGGTGTTTTTTGTTATATTGATGCAATTGTTTGATTTTCAAAGCTGTAAAAATAACATTTTTGGCCACTAACTGTTGGACTCGTCGAGTCCCATAAGGGAACTCGACGAGTTGGATCATATGTGATGAACTCGTCGAGTCCATGCCATTACCACGAACTGTTTTGATTGTTAAAATTTGATTTTTTTTGATAAAGTAATGATTATCCTCATCCAAATTGAATGATGATTGTCAATTTTTAAGATAATTATTTGATTTTAGGAAATGTTAATTATTTGTAGAATTTGATTTGAATCATCTTGCTATATGAAATTAGATTAGGTCAATTTTGCGATATAATTAATTATATGATTAATTTAATTTTTATCAAATTGATCCAAGAGAGTTTTGAAAGGTTTCAAAACTTGCCCTCAAGTTTTGGAATTTGATAAGTCTCATTTATGGAACTTTAAATTCTATGTTATGGAAATTCAAAAGGTTTTGAAGAGTTTCAAAACTTGCCCTCAAGTTTAGGAACTTGAAAAGTCTCACTTATGAAACATTAAATTCCAAAAACCCTAGTAATTTGAAAAGGTTCAAAAAATGCACCTCTTGGCTTTGTAACTTAAAATTTAATTAAGTAGCATTAATTTTGAAATCTTAGATTTAGAACCTTGATGTTTTGTGTAACATCCCGAAATTCAGGTGCATCTCTTAAACCCTTCTTCTTTCTAAGTTGTCTTGTTTAGCCATTAAAAGTGAACCAAGAAAATTGAGTATGCTGGGCATACTAAGGAGTACGCTGCGCATACTCAAGGGCGTGTTTTGGATGCGGACTCCACCCGATACGTTGGGCGTACCTTGAGCTATGCTGGGCGTAGCGGGTCCAGACTCAAAACCCTAATTTAGACTTGAGCCCTATATAAGGAAGGCTATGCCCTTATCCTCAGCCACCATTTGGGAGAGTGAAACCCTAGAAGAGAGCCAACCTTCGTTCTAAGCTTGTGTGAGTGTTTTTGGAGCTAAAAGTGCCTTTAGGTGTTAGTAAAGAAGAGGAGGAGATTCTTATGAAGGCTAGAAGTTGGAGTGCAAGCTTAGATCTGAGTTCTACAGAGGGAGAAGCTTCACTTGGAGGTAAAAAGCTCAGAACTTTCCTTGTTGTTATTGTGGTGTGCTTCTTGGACCAATTTTAGGGTTTTTGGTCCCAAGGGGGAGACTTTATGAGCAAAAGGTCTCCATAAGCCTAGATCATCTATATTTCAGAGTATTATGAGTTGCAGGTTCATAAAAATCCAAACTTAGGCGTGGATCTTAAGTCATGCATGAGATCTAAGCTTTATGGGAAAAGAGGAGAGGTGTTAGAGTGATTAGTGACCTTTACAGCCATGCAAAGGATTAAAGGTACCAACTTTATGGAATAAGAGGCTTAAGGAAAGTCAAATTTGAAAGTTGGGTAAGTGTCTAAACCGTTTAAGACCCAAAGATCAAAAGAGCATAAAACTGGGAGTTACGCGGGGCATAATCCCAGTACGCGCAACGTAGGGGTCCGCGCACCCCGATTCTGTGAGTGGCCGGGTATGCCCAACATACAGTTTTGGTACGCGCAGCGTAACCCGGAGGGATGACTTTTGGTTAACTTTTTGGGTTTAGTCAATGGTTGGATCTTTGAGTCATAAGAGGGGTAAAATGGTCTTTTACCCTTCTAAGAGAACTTTGGAGATGAGACTTTGAGAGAGTATTGATCGGGAATGTTATTTGAATGATAAGAGGTGGCTAGGTCAGGACGTTGAGCATGAGAGTTTATCCGACTTCATTTGATGTGAGTCTTCTCACTATACTGTACCTGGAAGGGTACTTATGTGTGACCGGAAGGTCTTATATGCTATAAGATATATGTGCTATATGCTGATATGTGATATGTGTGTGTATATGCTATGTATGATAAGGACCGGAAGGTCAAGATGATATAGACCGGTAGGTCGAGAGGACATGGACCGGAAGGTTAGGAGGTTACGGACCGGAAGGTCGATACAGGTAGGACCGGAAGGTCTACCGGGATTTGGGACGGAACTCCCCTGAGAAAGTCGGACCAGAGGGTCCCACAGAGTTATGGCCTGGAAAGGCGTATGTGTTGTATGTGGTATTTTGGGGAACTCACTAAGCATTTATGCTTACAGTTGTTGTGTTATGTGTTTCAGGTACTAGCGAGGATCGCGGGAAGGCGCCGACATGATATGTACACACTGATGAAGATTTATGCAATTGAGATTCTAGGATATGTTTTGTAATGATAACAATGGATACATTATCTTTTGATATTACCTTGTTAATAAAAGTATGTTTTAAAAATGAAAAATTGTTTTAAAAATTTACTTCATTACATTTTGAATAGTTCAAATTACACCCTTATGGTTTTATTCTATTAATTAAGTGTTTAATTAAAAGAGAGAATTAATAAATCCATAATGACATGGTTTAAGGTTAATTAAATTAAAAGTTTAATTTATTAATAGATTAAACCACTTAGTATTTTAAATGTGTAAAATACACCCTTATACTATATAAAATTAAAAGTCTAATATATTATATATGTATAAGTTAAAAGTCAGTCTTACCGTTAGTAGGCCTCATTCAGGAAGCTTGTCTATAAGGGGTGTTTAAGGAAGCAACTTGTAAAATGACCACCATTGGGTATACACTCTTACCCACCGCACCCTTGATCAGTGGAGGGTCGTTAGCCGAACGGGTAGGATAGTACACAAACTTTTATTAATAAGTATAATTAAATACAAGTAACGAATTGTTTTACACATTCCCAGTCTTAGTTACTTTAGGAAAAATATGAATTTGATGCTAAGCCATGAAATTGCACATTGCACCTTATTAGTCGTTAGTGGAGTGTGTGTGGTTAACTGACACACTAATATGGGACTAATGAAGGATGAAAATGGGTAGCTCGTGAATTATCATTGATAAATGGAGCGTGTGGTTAACCGACACATTGATTAGGTAATTAATGACATCGAGAATACCAAGCTAATTCTCATGGTTATTCACACCATGTTTGTGATCCTCGGTATCCCAGTCACAAACTTGAAGGGCATGATCGAGATTAAACATGCCATCGAAGAGTTCAATGAATCTCAAAAGCTATAGGAATTTCATTTAAAACCTAATTCGTTTAAAATTTCATTTTCATGGTGGAATTGGTAAATCGTCATTTACCTACCTTCAAATAATTTTCAATTGGATTGCGACATCCCTCTTCCGAATTGTGAATTATTGTGTTGGATCCTAGCCTAAATACTTCATTTGGGTGTTATATTAAGTGTTAAATCTACTTACTTGAATTTCTCCCCTTGTAGATGTCTAGTTTTGACAACTATGGTCTTCCTAAAGCTTTTGGAAAAAGCTTTCCTCATGAAGTGTGTTCCACATTTTGATCAAGGAACTGGAAATCATACTTCACTTCTTCCACCTTCTCCAATTATTATCCTAACCCACTTGTTCATCAACTTGAAAAGTTCAAGGTCACTCAAGACCTATTAACAAGCAAACACGAAGATGAAAAGTCTGTATCTGCTCACATCTTGGAGATGAAGTTACATATTTACAGGTTTGGAATGCTGGGTGTCATTTTCTCGAGGAAGTTGGCTGTTGGCTTGGTTCTTCAATCACATCCCAAGTCGTATGGTCAGTTTTTTAAAGACTACTATATGGTAGATCACAATGTGACCCTTATTGATCTTACCTATGAGCAATGATTTGGCGCACTGGTCAAGGAAATTGGATTGGCAGATCAATCTCCCAAACTTCCATGGACATTGATAATGGCAATATTGGAAGTCCATAAAATTTTTCTCTTCCCAATGGAAAAGGATCGGCCAAGGTCAAACCGTTTTACCAAATGGTTAATAGAAATGCTAAGTCTGAGACTGTTCTATGTACCATTCCAAAAGAGTTTGTTTATTTCTATTGCCAAGAGAAGGGGCATTGGATGCGAAGCTGCCGCATCTACCTGAAGCATCGCAAGGATGGTAAACTTAAAATGTATGACTATGCTTCAGGTAAGTCCACAATCTAACTCTATTAAGTTCCGATTTATAGATTCTTAAGGCATGATATGATAAGATTTCATTTTGATGTTTTGTAGGATCAAAGAAAAGAGAGGAAGCTTAAAGGAAGAGTAAGCCGAGTTTGGTTGTGAAGAGATGGATTTCGAAAGCATGATTCGATGATCATATTTTTGAGCTGCTGTTTAGGAGTTATGATAGATTGCTTAAGAATATTTAAAAACATAGTTTTCATTTGTATTTGCATTGTAAGGACAAGTTTTCCGCATTTTATAAATAAATAAAGTTCTGATTTTTATCTTATTTATGGTTCCTTGCAATGAAATTTGTGAAAATTGTTGTTTGTATGTTTCTATTAATAACAATGTTGAAAATGATTTGATTCTTAGTTATATCGATTGTGGTAGTGTCGTAATTTTCTAAGTAAGGAAAGATTTTCATCGCCCAAGTTTCAATTGAACAGAAACTTAGAATCATGTGATTTGAATTATATGATGTATGAAAATCTTGGTACTTGAGAAAATTGGGACTAATTCCTTGTTCACATATGTATGTGAGTCAAGTGAAGGAATAAAGAACATCTTAGTGCATTTGTATGGCTAAGAAGAGGAATCGTGAATTGTTGAAATGGTTAAATCAAGAAGGTGAGTCATACTTTGTTCCAAAATCAAGTCTTAGAGTTATACTCCAAGATTGTGTCTTGAGTGACTTGTCCTATGTAGGTTTATAAAACCACATGAAATGTGGAGTAGAAAAGTTTTCTTACTCATGCACATTTGAGATTGGTAGCTGTGATGTTTTGGATAAAACTAAGACCAATTGTATGAAGTGTTTTTCTTGATAAGAACCCGCACTAACTCTTGAATATTTGTTTGTCAAGGAATGTTTCTTAACAAGAGAATCTTATATGTCAAGAGGTCAGTGGGAGTCTTAAAGATCTTGAAAAGTTTCAAGAACTAATGAAAAGTAAACCTATTGTAAATCGCTAGCACGCGAATTGAGGTTTGTAACCTATCATGTTGACATATTCTTATTTTTGTGCCCAATCCAGTTAACTATGCATGTGATTTCTATGAGTTCTCAATTGATTGCATAAGGCAAAGCACCTTGATCAACGGAAAGTACATTAATTTGTAGGGGTGAGCTGCATAATCACTTGGAAGCAGTGGTAGGACCCTTGTGCTCCCAGATCTCTAGAAATTAAGATTGAAAAGGTTCAGTCCATATGAGTTTGAGTTTGTTATAGACCTTACCTTATGATAGTGGTTGGATATGACAACTTAGCATGGATAGGAACACATACACTATAAAATCTAAGTGGCAAAAGGTTTCTCTCCTTCATGAAAATGATTGTGAGGAAATGCTTTCACTGGTAGATTTTAAGGGGATAGCGGTCCTGTTAATTGCATTCTCAAATTCAATTATGATTACGACATCCTTTTTCATAGTTCGAATTGTGAGAAAATGGAAAAATAGTCTGAACATTCGAGACTTACTATTGTAAAGTTCTGAAATAGTTTAGACACACATATGAGTTATCTAAGGAAAGGTGTATGAGTTTGAGAAGCCTAGATAAATTCTTATCGAAGCATCTTGTATCAGAAATCTGAACTTCGGTAAGAAAGTCAAAAAGTATTGACTTCTAAAAGTCCAGCTGATTTCTGGGTACATGTCTAAGCTAGTGGGAGCATATGTGTTATGCTTAGAAGTATGTAATTATTATGGTAGTGGGAGCATAATTGATATACTAAGTATTGTCAGTCAACAATGCTGTTTCTAGCAAAAAAAAGTTTTAAATTGCAAAGTTGCAAGGTTTGAAAAGTTGATTTGCTATAGTAAGGGAGAGGATACTTATACGTCATTTCAAATCTAAAAGCCTAGATTGAAATTTTAGTGAGACTTAGTCATGGATATATATGAATGTAATGTTGAAATGTTTCAACATTTTAAATTCTGAATATTGAAATATTATAGCAAGAGACTGATCTAGTATCTTGTCTTTATGTGAGACATTATGAATCGTGTCCCATATGCTTCGGTTATAGGATCGATTGCATATGCTATAGTATTCGCTTGTTCTGATTTTTCTAAATGCCTAGCGCATTAAGAGGGAAAAAGGAGTAGAACCGGAGATGACTAAAATTCTTAAACAACTGTCAAGGACAATCTAAGGTTTATTAAAGATTGCTTTCTTTTGGATAGTTGGAAGTATAGTAATGGATGGACCATATTGATATAATTCTGAATAGATAAGATACTATTTACAATGGATAGTCATATGGCAATTACGGAAATGTTTCCATAGTGGGAGTTGGATATTAAGAATATTTGTGTGAGTTAGAAACTTTAATGTAAGAAGGATGTTCAAGGAATGCTTTTTGAATGTGAGACTTCAATTCTAGGGAACTTTCTTGTAACATTCTCAAATGGAATACTTTGTAATATCATTGGCCAATTCTCTATGACTTTTGTGCCTAGACATTACAAAAGGATCATTGCATGTAAGTTTAGACTCAATCATATTCTAGTAGTGGTAAGAATTTTGTATTCTTACACTTATAATAAGGATTAGGGAATTGTGAATTGAGGATCATTGGAAATGTGTTCAATTGATTTATTTCACGAGGTAAGGACCATAGGCAACCATAGTGTGCATGATTAGAGCATGGGATAACTGTTGTTTTACTTCAAGTATTAAGTTGATTAATCGAAACATTATATGGTGAATAATGTGTAATCAATATGGTTGATTCCATATTGGATTGGATTATTCTTGTGTTTCACTTTGCATGTTTTACTTCCCGAATAATAAAGATTATTCAAACATCCATAGTCAATCATACTTTGGAAGTAAGTAATGAGGTAAGACTGTCATGAATCCGACTGTAGATTGTCTAAGTGTTTAGACATAGCACAAGTTTCCTACAGTGTTCATGAGTACTCCTGTAATAAGATTTGAGTATTGGATTAAACCCACACTCATTTGAATCACTTCATGGATTTTATCACGAGTGATCGTGAGACGATAATATCTTATATATTCTTGAAACAGAGAGATATGAGTTGTTGTTTAAAAGTCAGTTGCACATTGATAATACATAAACGTATCAGTAACTTGATGTTATAAAATGTATTATTGTGTGTGATTTGATGAGTAAATATTACAAGCATATGAGTCAAATTTTATCCGTTCCTTTTACCCTAAGAGGGATAAAAGCGATATCAGTGGGCCCCTCGATGATTTAGTGACAACACCCTAAGCGCTTGGCCAAGCCTGGACAATGTTAATGTGTTCAATGTAGTCTGTTGTCAGTCGTCATAAATCGGAAGTCTGGAAACAGCACATGGACAAAGAGAATGATTATAATCCATGTCTCAGTGCATATGATATCTTGTAGAATGGAGGAATATTTGATCCTTTATTTAAAGGACGCGTTATTGATCAGAGTTCAACTGCGGCTTTTGAGAGCTGCGATTGCTAATTGGATTTTGAAGTTGCATTGGAAGTTATAGTTATTAGACTTATCCAAGTGGGAGACTGTTGGATTAGGTGTCTTAGCCCATAACTATATTTGGTATGTACTTGACCCGATAGTAGCATGGTCTATTTTGGTTTGCCTTCACCGAAGCAATTTGATAGGATGGATATTTGAGAAAGAGGTTATTTGTGTTTTATTAATATATTATTACTATAATATATTAATTGAGAAATTAAGCATATTATTTAATTGGTATTGATCAAGAATAAATTTGGAATTAATTTAGTGATCAAAAGAGACTAATTAAATTAACGGGGACTAATTATGTAAATCAGTGATACATATAGTTTGGGCTAATGATCCATTATTGATTAGTAATGGACTAAGCTTATGTGAGTGTCCATGAAGTGTTAGTCCTCGAATGAATTATTGGATTAAAATCCTAAGTGGCCCCCTAAGCCCTAAAATCGACACATGTGCATTCTAAGAAGAAGCTAGCCGAGTTTTGGTGCCTCCAAGCTCTCTCTCATTGTCCTCCATTGTTCTAGGTGTTTGTGACACATTTGAGGCATCACACTTGAGGTTCTAAGTGGTGGATTAGTGTCTAAGTCCATAACTATAATTGGTATGTACTTGACCTAAGAGTAGCATGGTCCATTTGGCTTGCATATCACCTAGATAATTTGATAGGATGGACTTTTGAGAAGAGTTTATTTATGATTTGTTAATATATTATAAGTTCTAATATATTTATATGAAATCATATTATTTAATTAGTATTGATCAAGAGTTAGTTTGGAATTAATTTTGTTATCAAAAGAGACTAATTAAATAAATGGGGATTGATTTGGTAAATCATTCATTCTTATAAAGTGGACTTGTGATCCATAGTTTTTTATGTTGGGCTAAACCCATGTGGTAAACCATGGATACTCCATGGAGGTTAAAACCCATGGAGCCTAAGGAATGTGGAAATTCATGCCCATTAGGGTTTGCATGGTATAACCCTAATTAAGCCACACTATATAAGAAGCCCCTTAGCCTCCAAAATTGTGGACTAGTTCTTGAAAGATCATTGAGCCAATTTTGGTGTGAGGATATTCACTTAAAAGTCATCCTTTGTCCAAAGGTGTGTTGTGATTCCATTTGAGGCATTCATACTATTGGTGCTAGGTTCTTAAAGGCGAAAATACAAGCTATAACAAAGAGGCAATTCTATAACTCATTTCTATGATGTTTATGTCATTTGTATGCAAGTTGTAGGCTTATTGCTTTGGAAACAATATTGCATGTATAATTAGAGAGAACATAGATCCAAATCATCTAGGTTTGCATGTACACTATATGAGTGTTAGAATGCTCAAAACCCTTTAGTGGTATCAGAGCTTAGGGTTGTCTTCCATTATACTTGATGCTACTTGTTTTCAAAGCTTGAAAAAAATCGATTTTTTGCTTTCTGGACAGTGGACTCGCCGAGTCCACTGCGGAACTCGCCGAGCCCCCTCAGAAAACTGGCCAACTCGCCGAGTAAGTTCATGCACTCGACGAGTTGGTGGTCCAGAATGCAGATTTTCGAGGTTTTTTGGTTTGAATTGGACTAGGATCATTACCCTAAGCTGATTTTGAACGTATAAACCTGTTTTTGATGTGGTAATGATCATTATTATCCAATTTAAAAGATAATTTTCAAAGTTTCATGATTTGTATTAGTTTAAAAGATTAGGCTAATTTCTTGAAACTTGTTTGATATGAATTATCTTAACTTATGAGTTTAATTAGATCATAGGCAAATTGTTTGATTTTCTTGTTAGAACTTTTGATCTAATTGTTTTGATGTAATCCATAACTTGTCCTCAAGTTATGGAAAGTGAAGAGTCTCCTTTATAAATTTTATCTTAAGTGGTTTTAAGTCTTCCATAATTTTCCCTCAAGCTATGGAACTTGAAGAGTCTTTTACATAAATGTTTTTATGAACTCCATAACATGTCCTCAAGTTATGGAATGTTAAGAGTCTTTTCATTAAAACCTATATTAAACTCACAAGTTATGGAAACCAAAAGTTTTTGAATAGTTCAAAACTTGCCCTCAAATTTTGGAATTTGTAAATGCAAACTCTTACTTTGAAACATTTAGTTCCAAACCCTAGAATTTTAAAAGTTTAAAATTCAACCCTTATACTATTATAATATTATAGGTTTAGTATTTACATATATATATATATATATATATATATATATATATATATATATATATATATATATATATATATATATATATATATATATATAAGAGTAAAGTAAGTCTTACCGTTAGTAGGCCTCATTCATGAAGCCGTTCTATAGGGGGGGGTATAAGGTTACTTCCTATATAATGACTGGTTGAGGGTCGTTAGTTGAATGGGTTTGACAGGACATTTAAATTCTCATTAAAAGTATAATGAAATACTAATTAACTAAACACTTACAAATCCCAATCTTAGTTACTTAGGAAAATGTGAATATGGTGCTAACCCATGAAATTGCACTTTGCACCTCGTTAAGTCGTTAGTGGAGCGTGTGTGGTTAACCGACACACTAATCTGGGACTGACAGTGCATGGAAAATGGTAGCTTGATGTTAATCATAGATCAATGGAGTGTGTGTGGTTAACCGACACATTGATTAGGTGGTTATAACATTCGGTGTGCCAAGCTAATTTGCATGGTTATTCACACCTTGTTTGTGATCCTCGGCTTCCCAGTCACAAACTTGAAGGGCAAAATCGAGATTTAAACATGTCATTGAAAAGTTCAATGAATCTGAAAGGATCAAGGAGTTTCAATCCATTTAAAACCTAATAATCAATTTCGTTTTTCATGGTGGAAATTGGTAAATCGTCATTTACATACCTTCAAATATTTTGCATTCGGATTACGACATCCCTCTTTCGAATTGTAAAATATTGTGTTGGGTCCTAGCCTTAATATTTCATGTTGGGTGTTATATTAAGGACTAAAATCAACTAAACTTGAATTTCTCCCATTATAGATGTCTAGTTCAGACAACTATGGTCTTCCCAAATCTTTTGAAAAAAACTTTCTTTATAAAGATGATTTTCCACAAGGCAATAAAGGTGAAAGATTAGTTCCTTCTTCGTGCTGTAGTGTAACTTCACTTGCTCCGCCTCCTCCAATGATTCTCCCTAACCCACAAGTTCTAGGTCACTCAAAACCCTATTGGCAGGAAGGAAAGTTTTTATGTGCTCACGTCTTGGAGATTAAGTTACATATTGACAAGCTGTGAGAATTGGGTGTCGAAGTCTCGAGGAAGTTGGCTGTTGACTGGGTTCTTCAATCACTTCCTAAGTCATATAGTGGGTTCTTTAAGGACTACTATATGGGAGATCACGACATGACCCTTATTGATCTTAACATATTTGCTTGTTGTTGTTGAATCAACAATGATTTGGCGCACATGTAAAGTAAATTTGATTGGAAGATCTACTCTCCAGACTTCCATGGACATTGACTATGGTAACATTGGAAGTCCAGAAAAGCTTTCTGTTCCCAATGGAAAGGGATCGGCCATGCTCAAGTCATTTGACCAAATGGTAAAGAGAAACGCTAGGTATGAGATAGTCATGTGTATGATTCCCAAAGAGTCCATATGTTTCTATTGCCAAGATAAGGGGCATTGGTTGCGAAGCTGCCATATTTACCTGAAAGATTGCAAGAATGGTAAAGTCAAAAAATTTGACTCTACTTCAGGTAAGTCTGCTGTCTAACTCTATTAAGTTCCTATTTGGAGATTCTTAATGATGGGTTTTAGTATACTACAACATCCTATGGTGCACATACAACCCTAAATACCTTGGATCTATGTTTTCACTAATTTTACATGCAAATGGTTTCCAAGGCATTAAGCCTATAACTAGCATGCAATTGCCATAAAAAATACAAGATACTAGTTATGATAACATACCTCTTTTGTTGTAGCTTGATTCCATGCAGCTTAAGAGCCTAGTGCCCCAAGTGTGACACCTCAAATGGTTCACACAATACCACCAACAACTTGGAATAACTTGAGAGAACATGTCCTTATGCTCAAATTCGGCTAGCCCTCTCATATGAATCCTTAGGGCTGATTTCTTGAGCTATGGGGTCTTTATATATTAGGGTTACACCATGTAACTCATGACTTTCCATATTCTTCATGCTCCATGGGTTAAACCTCCATGGAGTATCCATGGGTTACTCCATGGGTTTAGCCCAACATGAAGAACTATGGATCATAAGCCCACATATATAAGAATGAATGATTTAAAAAATCAATCCCTATATATTTAATTAGTGTCTTTTGATCACAAAATTAATTCCAAATTAATTCTTGATCAATACGAAAGAAATAATACGATTTCATATTAATATATTAGAACTTATAATATATTAATAAATCATAAATATCCCTTTCTCACAAAAGTCTATCAAAATTGTTCCGATGCCATGCAACCCAAATGAACCATGCCAAAGCAGGTCAATTACATACCAATTATGGTTATGGACTTAGACACTAATCCAATTGTCTCCCACTTGGATAAGTCTTAAACTATTATTGCAAGTATGACTCCAAAAACTCGACTAGCAATCGTAGCTCTTAAAAGCCGCTGTCGTACTCTGAACAAATCAATGACGCACCCATTAGAGAAGGGATCATATATTCCTCCATTCTAGATATCATATGGACTGAGACATGGATTATAATCATTCTCTTTATCCATTTGTTGTTTCCTGATTTTTGATTTATGACGACTGACTAATTGAACAAATCAAATCAGTCCAGACCCGGCCGAGCACTTACGTTTTTTCATCACAAAATCATCGAGGGGCCCACATATATCGCTTTTATCACTTCAAGGGTAAAAGAAGTGGATAAACTTTGACTCATATGCTTGCTCTATATACTTATCAAATCACACACAAAAATGTGTTTTATATGACCAAGTTACTGGTGCGTTTTCACATAATCAATGTGTAACCGAGTTGAAGACTACAACTCATATATCTGGTTTTGAAGAATATAAAATATTATCGTCTAATGATCACTCGTGATAAAATCCATGAAGTGAGTTAAATGAGCGTGGGTTTAATCCAATACTCGAATCTCATTCCAGGAGCACTCATGAAAACTGCAGCTATGTTTAGGCCACCTAGACAAACTACAGACCATTCATGATAGTCTTGATTCTTACCTACTTCCAACATATGATTGACTGTGGAGAGTTGGAATAACCTAGTTATTCGGGAAGTCAAAGCATGCAAAGTGAAACACAAGAATAATACTAATCCTATATGACCCAAAAGCACCTTTGAGAGTAAATAAAACACCTTTTGTTTAAAAACTGTATTGATTACACATTATTCATTGTATAATGTTTCGATTTATCAACCTAGTACTTTCAATTAAAACAATAGTCATGCCATGCTCCAAGCATGCATATTATGTTTGTAAAAACAATGGTTATGCCATACTCCAAGTATGCATACTATGTTTATCTATGACCCTTACTTTGTGAAATAGATCAACTGAACATGATTCCAATGATGCTCATTTCACAATCCCAAATCCTTACTGTAAATGTAAGAATTCCAAATTCCTACCATTTACCGAAATATGTTAGATTCTAAGCTTATATGCATTGATCCTCTTGTAATGACTATGCATAATATCATAAAGACTTGTCAACAGACATTACAGAGTATTCCAATGGAGATCAGTTCATGGAAACAAAGTCTCAAATTCAAAGTACATTCCTTTGAACATTCTTCTTGCATTAAGTTTTTCTAATCATACACAGATTTAATGTATATCTTCCTCCTATGGAAACATTCCCACGTTCCCATTTTGACTATCACTTCTGAACAATAGTTGCCTCTTTTCAGAATATGTGAATATGCTCCTTTCAAAGTTAACACTATACTTCCAATCATCCATAAGCAACCAATCTTTGGTAAACCTCAGATTGTCCCTGAAAATTGCTTAATCCTTTTAGTCATTTCCAGTTGTAGTCCTTTTTTCCCTCTTAATGCCCTTGGCATTTGGAAAATTTAAAACGGATGAATATTATAGCACATGTAATCGATCCTATACCCGAAGCATATGGGACACGATTCATGATGTCTTACATAAAGAGATGATCCTTGACCAGTCTTTTGCTACAACATTTTTATTTGCCATGTTTTCATAATTCTACTATGATGAGGGATGTCGTAATCATAATCGAATTTTGAGAACGCAATATATATATATATATATATATATATATATATATATAGAGAGAGAGAGAGAGAGAATTTCCTTATGTTGAACCATTCCAACATAAAATTCATATATATATATATATATATATATATATATATATATATATATATATATATATATATATATATATATATATATATATATATATATCCTTGACTAAAGATGATTAAAATCTCAATCTAAGCTTTTTAGAATTGAAATGAATTATAATTTCCTCTCCCTTAATTACAGCAAAACAACTTTTCAACCCCCATAACTTCATGAATTGAAACCCTTTTGTTTTCTATAATTAACATTGCTAACTTGCAATACTAAACATAATAATCATGCTCCCACTAACATGATAGTTATTATCTTACCAGCATAACACTTATACTCACACTAGGTTTGATATGTACTCAGAAATCAACTGGACTTCTAAAATTCAATACTTTATTGACTTTCTTACCAAAGTTCAGATTTCTGATACGAGATGCTTTGATAAGACTTTATCAAAACCGTACACCTTTCCTTAGATAGCTCACATGTGTGTCAAAACAATTTTTAGAACTATGAAAAGGGATGCCGTAATCATAGTCTCAATTGTTTAGACCTTTGCCATTTCTCACAAGTCCATGTTAGTGTGCCGGTTAACCACACATGCTCCATTAATGACTTTGAGAATGCAAATATCACAATTTCTATCTACTTAAAATCTACTTAGGGAAAGCGTTTCCTCACCATCATTTTCATGAATCGGAGAGAAACCTTACGACACTTAGATTTTATGGTGTATGTGTTCCTATGCATGTGAATTCGTCATGACGATAATCACAAGACACGTTTAGTGACAAATCCAAACTCATATGGACTGAACTTGTGCAATCTTAACTTCTTGCCACTTGGCAGCACAAGGGCCTACCGTTGCTTCCAAGTAGTTATGCAAACAACTGAGAACTCATAGAACTCACATGCATAGCTAACATTTACCTTGAATGTGTACAGAAACAAGAATATGTCAACACGATAGGTTACAAACCAAAAGTCGTGTGCAAGTGATAAACAACAGGTTTTCTTCTTGATTAGTTGTTGAAAATTTTTAAGATCTTTAAAATTCTCACTGACCTCTTGACATATAAGATTCTCTTGTCAAGAATCATTTCGTGACAAATACATATTAAAAAGTCAGTGCGGATTCTTTATCAAGACAAAAACTTCACACAATTGGCCTTAGTTGGTCTTTTTTTTATCCAAAACATCACAACTTACCAATTTCAAATGTACAAGAGTAAGAAAACATTTTACTCTACATTTGACAAGTGTTTTAAACCTTTCTTTATGTTACTCAAGGTTACAATCTTGGAGCATCACTCTAAGATATTTTTTTGGAACGAAGTATGATTCATCTTCTTGACTTAACCATTTCTACAATTCACGTTTCCTCTTCTTAGCCAATCAAATGCACAAAGATGTCCTTAGAGAATCAATTTTCATATGCTTTCACAATCACTAAGATAATCATAAAACACAATACTAAAGTACCCTCCCATTTATTCAGATTGGAGAAACTTTTATCTTTCTGTTGTAACAGCCCGGAGTCCCAGGTTTTTGTTATAATTATGTTTTGGGTGTTTTAAGAGGGGACTCGGCGAGTTGGAGTCTACACTCGCCGAGTAAGATCGCAGAGCTGGTCGCGGGTTCACGACTAGACTCGACGAGTCCGGATATGGACTCGGCGAGTCTGCGCTGTTCAGCGAAAACCCTAACCGTTTAGGTTTGGGACGTATATAAGGGACTTATTGGCCGTCATTGTTCACTTTAGCCTTCTGAGAGAAACCCTAATTCGATTGTGTGCATCTGGAGCAAGGTTGAAGACCATTGTTGATTTTGGAAGAGTTGTTGTGCAAGGAAGAGAAGGCTTGGTGAAGGGAACAACAAGGGGAGTCACGTTCTGAGGATTGGGGACACAGAGAGCACATCATCCAGGTAAGAATTCGAGTTATACTCTGCTATGTTGATGTGTATATGGATTTAGGGTTTATGGAACCCTTTTGTGACTAGATTGAATGTTACCCTAGTCCCCCAAACGATTGGAACCCTGTATTGGGACCTTTGGAGGTCCAGAATGTCCTATGCCTGAGCATTTCGGGAATTGATGGAGGTTTTGGATTGGAATCCTTATGCCTTAGGTCAAAATGTAAATTATGAGTCATGGGGTGTATTATGAGCACCGAAATGAGGACCTTACGTGATGAATCAGTTTAGGAAGGCCAGACCTATGAATGGTCGGAGCAGTTCTGACCTTAGAAGGCAGTTGGAGCGGTTGCATGGCATGGACTCGCCGAGTCCGATGAACAGACTCGGCGAGTAGCTTGAAGATTAACTGGGACTCGTCGAGTTGTTCTTCAGACTCGGCGAGTTGAGTCGGGGTGGCCTCGCGATTCTTCCAGGAGGAACTCGTCGACTCAAAAAAGGGATACTCGACGTGTAGAAAGGGAATCTTAAGGAATCGATGAGCTAAGGGCGAGTGGACTCAGAGTGGTTGAACTCGGCGAGTCTTGGGGTGACTCGGCGAGTTAGGTCGCGGGTTGAGTGAAGTTCTAAGTATGGGGACTCGGCGAGTCATAGGGTTGACTCGGCGAGTAGGGTCAGTCAGGGGTTGACTTTGACCTTGTCTTTGACCAAGGGTTGACCAGTGATTCCAGGGGTAGTTTGGTAATTGTTGTTTATTGTTGGAGTTCAGTGCATTGGTGGCTGTCCATAGGTGGAGATCGTATCAGTGATCGGAGCAGCTTGAGCTATCTGTTCAGTCGGCAGTTTCGAAGTGAGTTATCCTCACTATATCGCTAGGGTTTATGGCACCAAGGCCAACCTTTTTATCGGATGGAAATCCGGGTAATTGTCAGTTGTTATGTGTTATGGGCCGGAAGGCATTGCTATATGGACCGGAAGGTCATGACCTGGAAAGGCGTATGTGTGCATTTAGTATGTTGACTGATTCGTAGGGTGATGTTATGCTAGTGACCGGCTAGACCGGTATCTTGAATAGAGTAAGGTTATGTTATGTGGTCTGTCGATAGATTGCTGATTGTGAACTGTTATATGATTATGTGTTATGCGTATGATTGCTAGACTTGATGTGACCCGGTATGCAGGGTCGTTCTATGTTCTGCTATGATATGTATGCTAATATGTTATGGGCCGGAAGGCAATATGTTATGGGCAGGAAGGCATTGCATTATGGGCCGGAAGGCGATATGTTTTGGGACCGGAAGGTCGTGGCCTGGAAAGGCGTATATGTGGTTGGTATTTTGGGGGTATCTCACTAAGCTTTCGGGCTTACAGTTGTGGTTTTATGTTTCAGGTTCTCAGGAGTCTGTGGCAAGGCAAAGGCGTGATCGTACCGTTCCTCGCGTTGGTGTTTTATGAATTGAACCTGGGAAATACTCTGTTAAATAATGTATTGAAAACCTTTTTGTAACAACATTATTAAAATGAGTGGCTTTTGAAAAGATTTAATTGTTTTGAAATTTTGGACGTTACAAGTTGGTATCAGAGCCTTGGTTTGAGTGAATTGGGGGAACATTCGTGTGACTCCAGTCTCAAATCGAGGAGGATTTTAAAAAGAGAAAGTTTAAAATGGTTTTCAAATTAAGTAAAGGGAGGACGCGGAGGTACGATCAGCCGGAGCCAGTAAGTAACCCCAACATACCATACATGATATTTGTTTTATTTGAGCTTGATAGAACAGCATGCTAGAGTTAGGCTAGGGATCTTCAGGAATTCATGATAATGTTGCCTGATTTGTGATGCCTGTAGCCTAGGGTCCCTTATGGGATATTCTCAGTGTTCCTCTAGTGGTGAGGGTTGATAGTTGTTATGCATGTCCTCTAGGGTATTGTGGTAGGACTTCATACAAATATGGGTAGGTGCGGAAGGTAGTATGGGCCCGTACTACTGAAAGCACAGGACCCATACGCGTATCAAGGAAACCATGATCTCTAGGGTAGAGTTGCGAGAGTTGGATCCCAGGATTGTGGGAAGTGTCTGAGATTGGTATGGTGTCTTCGGTATGGAGATTTCGAGGCATGATGATAGTGGATCCGGATCAGGATCGGGAGCTGGAGAGTGAGTCCCGGGTGGATCGGTGCTGTCGGAGGTTATCAACCAGACGAGCACGAGTGAGTTGAATGCGAGGATTCGCAAGATCCTGCGTAATGGGGTTGCTGCATTGTTTCGGGCTGAGTTGCCGGAATTGTTTAGGGTCGATCAAGACCGCCATGATGGGGTATTTTGATGAGCGATATGCGGCTCTCGCAGAGACGGCTGCCGCGGTGGCTACAGCGGCTGTAGCAGCGGCAAGGGAAGGAGTTAGTCGGAGTTTTAAGTATCGGGACTTCTATTATACGAAGCCTCCCACGTTCAATGGAGTTCAGGACCCGATTGTTGCTATGAGATGGTTATCAGACGTGGAGGGGTGTTTCTCCACGAGTTTATGCCCTACTGATCAGAGAGTGAGGGGTGCTCTGAACCTATTGAGGCTCGGAGCGAAGGATTGGTGGAGATTGACTGCGAGGTCATTTTCCGACGCGCAGAGGGCTGCGGTTTCAGGGGATCAGTTCCGAGAGATGTTCAGTACTCACTATGTTCCGCGAGATGAGAGGGAGAGATTGGCTTGGGAGTTCCTCGAGCTGAAGCAGGATTCGGAGTCGGTGACTGAGATCACCAGGATGTTTATTGAGAGGGCGATGTTTTGCCCTGAGTTCGCTTCGGAGCAGGCTCAGATGCCCCGATATCTGAGTATGCTCAAGGGGGATATCAGACAGTTCGTGTCTGCACAGAGGAGTGAGACCTTGTTGGTGTTGCAGGAGGCCGCCATGCGGCGTGAGTTAGAGGTTGAGTTGCAGTTGCGTGAGCTGAGGCGGGCTCCGATGCAGTCGCAGCCAGCGCCGAAACGGTCTAGTACCGTTGATGTTAGAATGGGGGATCGGAGCGGCCACACTTGTGAGAAGTGTGGGAGGGGTTACACCGGAGTTTGCTGGTCCGGTGGTGCATACCGCAAGTGCGGAATGGAGGAGCACTATGCACGGGATTGTCGACAGTCAGTGCCGATTCGGGAATTGAGGATTTGTTATCATTGTCGGTAGGTTGGACATTTGAGGGTCAACTGTCCACAGCTTTCTGCAGGACCGGTGCAGGCTCTAGCACCGGCCACCTTGAGGAGTTCAGGAGGAGGACAGGATGGAGCGGAGCCCCAAGGGCTCAGGGTCGTGCTTATCGGCTCGCGGCAGAGGGAGACGGAGCGGTGCCGGAGGCAGCTGCGGGTATGATGCTTTCTTGATGTCTTGATTGTCTTGCATTGATTGTGGCGTATTGCTTGTGCTGGTATCTTGTGTGGATTTCGATGCGGTATTCGTTGTTTCGCGGGTTTGGCATGGTTATGGATTGGTGTTTCAGGTTTTCGCTTTGGCATTCGTTGTTCCCTGATGGTTTGGTATGGTTATAGTTTGGTGTTTTGGTGCCGGTAGCCTTGTGCGGTTTTCGATGCGGTATTCATCCTTTTGCAGGTCGTGGGTTTGGTTATAGGTTATTGTTTGGGAATTCCGTTGGTTATCGTTCGTGAGGGTTGATAGTGGAGATGCGGCACTGGGTTGAATGTCGGGTAGCATCTGCAGTCGTGGAGTGGATAATTGAAAGACTGGATTCTTTTGAGCGGATTGATCAGGGAAGAGATGTGTTTTGCTGAGGGTTGCTTATGATTGTGGGAAGCAGCCGGTGTGTAAATGTTCTCTTTGTGCAGGATTGTTCTGAAAGGTCGTTAATGGCGATCGGTGGCGGTTAGTCAGTGCTTTAAGTGGGGGAGAATTGGAGAATTCTCCGGGAGATCGATGAGTATGTGAGAGTGCTTAGCTGTTGGGATTCAGCAGTGTTCCGTCAGCTCAGAGTATAGGCTGACATGAGCGAGTGTCGGGTATGCGGGGCAGGATATAGACCTAGGGCATTTGATTGTGGAGGCCTGGGAGCAGGCCGGGATCAAGTTTGAGTAAGTAACCGGGATTTATGTTGTGCATGTTTCTAGAGTTGGACCCGGAAGGTTCCCAGAGTTAGAACCTGAGGGTTCACAGAGTTTGGGTGTACGGACCCACAGAGATATAGCCTCGAGTGGCTAGTGTGTGTTATGAGAGTCGGTCCAGTCATGCTGGGGACTCTGATGGTATTATTGGATCCGATTGAGATTTCGGATTTTGTATGTTGCGGTGTGATTACATTGGAAGGTCTGACCACGGGTTAGTGATTTTGTTTAGTTGAGGTAGTGATTCTGTGGAGTGGAGAGAGTGCATGGGCTTGAGAGCCCCTGCAATGAGAGCCAGAGTATGTGGATAGCGGTTACGCAAAAAGGGTGGTGTCGCTTGGGGCGAGCACCGTGGCACTGGTTGGAGTAGCATTATGGCCAAGAGGGTTCCTTGGAAAAGGAAAAGAGAAAGGTGTGTAACTCCGAAGGGGAGTGCAAGTTCACGAAAGTGAAAGCTGCAGAGCAGAGTCGTGGTTAGAGTATTCGAGTATGGTTTTGAGCATCGTGTGCACGGCAATGAAGTAGGAACCCATACGGTTTGGGATGTCTGTTGAGGCTCAGAAGGGATGCAGGGGGAGAGAGAATCTTGAATTCTCAGTGTGAGTCTGATCAGGGTATAGGGTGGATATTAGTGGTTCATCCTGGGAGATGTTCGAGGATATCATCAGTGTATCGGGTCTTCCAACCTGCGGGTGTTGGGGCTAGTTCAGCATGGGTATGTGATTGCAAGAGGAGAACTCGTGAGAGTTGCTCTAAGAGTGAGAATGGGTCTCTCAGTCGGTCCGGTATGGACAAAGTGGGCTTTGGATCGGGGATCCGGTGGTTTCTGGTTTCCTAACCCTTGTGGGTCGAGTGATTTTTGAGATTTAGAGCAGAGTTGCCTCTTGGGTAATTCTCGGTTACAGAAATTGATGGGTAGTACAGAGATCGTGCTTCAGTCGACAAAGCAGATTCAGCAGATGAGACAGAGGTTATTGACCGCCCAGAGCCGACAAGAAAAGTTATGCAGACAGACGCCAGTCCGAGCTTGAGTTTCAGGTCGGCGACTTCATACTCCTGAAGGCCTCTTCTTGTAGAGGAGTGATTCGATTCAGGAAGAGGGGCAAGTTGGGGCCCCGGTATATTGGGTCTTTTCATGTGATTGCGGGGGTAGGCCGGGTGGCCTACCGTTTGGAGTTGCCTACGGATTTGAGACAAATCCACGACATTTTTTTCATGTGTCGCAATTGAGAAAGTATATAGCCGATGAGTCGGCAGTGGTCTCGTAAGAAGACATTCAGGTGGATGCGAGCCTGAATTATGCCAAGAGATCAGTGGTCATCAGAAATCGGAAGATCGAGGTTCTGAGGTATAGGGAGATACCTCTGGTGTTAGTTCAGTGGCAGCACCAGAGGGGATCGGAAATGACCTGTGAGCTGGAACGTGAGATGTGGGAGCAGCATCCGGAACTAATTTCAGAGTGAGACTTCAAGGGCGAAGTCTAGTCCTAGTGGGGGAGAATTGTAACAGCCCGGAGTCCTAGGTTTTTGTTATAATTATGTTTTGGGTGTTTTAAGAGGGGACACGGCGAGTTGGAGTCTAGACTCGCCGAGTAAGATCGCAGACCTGGTCGCGGGTTCACGACTGGACTCGACGAGTCCGGATATGGACTCGGCGAGTCTGCGCTGTTCAGCGAAAACCCTAACCGTTTAGGTTTGGGACGTATATAAGGGACTTATTGGCCGTCATTGTTCACTTTAGCCTTCTGAGAGAAACCCTAATTCGATTGTGTGCATCTGGAGCAAGGTTGAAGACCATTGTTGATTTTGGAAGAGTTGTTGTGCAAGGAAGAGAAGGCTTGGTGAAGGGAACAACAAGGGGAGTCACGTTCTGAGGATTGGGGACACAGAGAGCACATCATCCAGGTAAGAATTCGAATTATACTCTGCTATGTTGATGTGTATATGGATTTAGGGTTTATGGAACCCTTTTGTGACTAGATTGAATGTTACCCTAGTCCCCCAAACGATTGGAACCCTGTATTGGGACCTTTGGAGGTCCAGAATGTCCCATGCCTGAGCATTTCAGGAATTGATGGAGGTTTTGGATTGGAATCCTTATGCCTTAGGTCAAAATGTAAATTATGAGTCATGGGGTGTATTATGAGCACCGAAATGAGGACCTTACGTGATGAATCAGTTTAGGAAGGCCAGACCTATGAATGGTCGGAGCAGTTCTGACCTTAGAAGGCAGTTGGAGCGGTTGCATGGCATGGAGTCGCCGAGTCCGATGAACAGACTCGTCGAGTAGCTTGAAGATTAACTGGGACTCGTCGAGTTGTTCTTCAGACTCGGCGAGTTGAGTCGGGGTGGCCCCACGATTCTTCCAGGAGGAACTCGTCGAGTCAAAAAGGGGATACTCGACGTGTAGAAAGGGAATCTTAAGGAATCGGTGAGCTAAGGGCGAGTGGACTCAGAGTGGTTGAACTCGGCGAGTCTTGGGGTGACTCGGCGAGTTAGGTCGCGGGTTGAGTGAAGTTCTGAGTATGGGGACTCGGCGAGTCATAGGGTTGACTCGGCGAGTAGGGTCAGTCAGGGGTTGACTTTGACCTTGTCTTTGACCAAGGGTTGACCAGTGATTCCAGGGGTAGTTTGGTAATTGTTGTTTATTGTTGGAGTTCAGTGCATTGGTGGCTGTCCAGAGGTGGAGATCGTATCAGTGATCGGAGCAGCTTGAGCTATCTGTTCAGTCGGCAGTTTCGAGGAGAGTTATCCTCACTATATCGCTAGGGTTTATGGCACCAAGGCCAACCTTTTTATCGGATGGAAATCCGGGTAATTGTCAGTTGTTATGTGTTATGGGCCGAAAGGCATTGCTATGTGGACCGGAAGGTCATGACCTGGAAAGGCGTATGTGTGCATTTAGTATGTTGACTGATTCGTAGGGTGATGTTATGCTAGTGACCGGCTAGACCGGTATCTTGAATAGAGTAAGGTTATGTTATGTGGTCTGTCGATAGATTGCTGATTGTGAACTGTTATATGATTATGTGTTATGCGTATGATTGCTAGACCTGATGTGACCCAGTATGCAGGGTCGTTCTATGTTCTGCTATGATATGTATGCTAATATGTTATGGGCCGGAAGGCAATATGTTATGGGCAGGAAGGCATTGCATTATGGGCCGGAAGGCGATATGTTTTGGGACCGGAAGGTCGTGGCCTGGAAAGGCGTATATGTGGTTGGTATTTTGGGGGTATCTCACTAAGCTTTCGGGCTTACAGTTGTGGTTTTATGTTTCAGGTTCTCAGGAGTCTGTGGCAAGGCAAAGGCGTGATCGTACCGTTCCTCGCGTTGGTGTTTTATGAATTGAACCTGGGAAATACTCTGTTAAATAATGTATTGAAAACCTTTTTGTAACAACATTATTAAAATGAGTGGCTTTTGAAAAGTTTTAATTGTTTTGAAATTTTGGACGTTACATCTGCCTAATTTGATTCTTCTCATTCGTTCTGACATACATTGAAGCTTTTCCAATGTTTTAGAATTACACTTAAACTTGGAAGCATAACCATATTTACTAAACTTTAGTAAATCATGACAAATAGTCTTATCGTTCTATGTAGTGGACTAGACCAGCGCACACTCAAGTGTACCCGATCCCCTAATCCTTCACTTGACTCACATATACATGTGAACAAGGAATTAGTCTTAATTTCCCAAAGATGAAAATTCTCATTCATCACAAAAGTTGCATGATTCCAAGTTTCTATCCAACTGAAACTTGGGTGATGAGAATCTTTCTTATTTGGTAAACTACCACAAATGAAAGAATCAAATCCATTTCATAATGTTGCTATCAAAGGAATCATATAAACCATAATTTTTTCGCAAATGACATTGTAAGGATACGTAAAATAAATAAAATCAAAACTTTTCTTTTATTTTAAAACTTGCGGAAAAACTTATCCTTACAATGAAAATGCATATGAAATACATGCTGTTATCTACTCCAAAGCAATATATCATAACTCTTAAGCAGCTGCTCAAAATTTTGATCTTCACGATCAGAATCAACTTACTCTTCCTTTAAGCTTCCTTTCTTTGATTCTACAAAACATCAAAATGTGACCTAGTCACTTCATGTAATAAGAACCTCAAATAGGAACTTAATAGAGTTAGATAGTGGACTTACCTAAAGTAGAGTCATACATTCTGACTTTACAATCCTTATGATTCTTCAAGTAAGTAGAGAAACTTCGCAACCAATGTCCCTTTCTTTGGCAATAGAAACATATGGACTCTTTGGTAATGGTACATGGGACTATCCCTAACTTAGCCTTTCTCTTTAGCATTGGGTCAATCGAGTTGACTATGGCCTATCCCTCTCCATTGGGAAGAGAAAGCTATTCTGGATTTCCAATGTTACCATTTTCAATGTCCATGGAAGTTTGGGAAGTCGATCTTCCAATCAAATTTGCTTACCAGTGCTCCAAATCATTGCTGATTCAGCAGCGTCAAGAAAATAGGTAAGATCATTAAGGGTCACGTCATGGTCTGTCATATAGTAGTCCTAAAGGAACTCACTATGTGACTTAGAAGGTGATTCAAGAACCTAGTCAACAACCAACTTCCTTAAGACATTGACACCCAAGTCTCCCAGCTTGTCAATGTGTGACTTCATCTCCAAGATGTGCGCCCACATAGACTTTGCTTGCCAATAGGGCTTGAGTGACCTTGAATTTTTTCAATAACTTGTGGGTTAGGGAGAATAATTGGAGGAGGTGGAGGAAGAGAAGTATGATTTCCATGATCCAATTGCGGGACATCATCTTCATTAGGAAAGCTTTTTCCAAGGGATTTGGGAAGATCATAGTTGTTTGAACCAGATATCTAAAATGGGAGAAATTCAATTTAGTTGATTTAAGTCCTGAATATAACACCCAATATGAAATATTAAGGCTAGGACCCAACACAATATTTTATAACACGGAAGAGGGATGTCATAATCCAAGCTATAAAATATTTGAAGTTAGGTAAATGATGATTTACCAATTTCCACCAAAAAAAACGAAAAAGAATTTTAGGTCTTAAGTGAATTGAAATTCCTAGATCCATTGAGATTCATTGAACTTTTCAATGGCATGTTTAAATCTCGATTGTGCCCTCTTAAGCTTGTGACTGGGATGCCGAGGATCACAAACAAGGTGTGAATAACCATGCAAATTAGCCTGGTATGCCCATTGTTAATCACTAGCACACAACTTAAGGTTTATAACATATCGTGTTGACATGTTCTCGCTTTTGTGCCCATTCCAGTTAAGTTGACAATACATGTGAGTTCTATGAGCTCTCAGTTCTTTGCATAACAACTTGGAAGCAATGGTAGGCCCGTGAGCTGCCAAGTGGCAAGAAATTAAGATTGAACAAGTTCAGTCCATATGGGTTTGGATTTGTCACTAACCTTGTCTTGTGATTATGGTTATGACAAATTCACATGGATATGAACATATACACCATAAAATCTAAGTGTCATAAGGTTTCTCTTCACTCTATGAAGATGATTGTAAGGAAATGTGATGAGTTTAAGAAACTCTTTGATCGTTTAGATCTTATAACAGGTAAACCACGAAAGCGATAACAACAATATAAAACACAAGAATGAATCTGAATATGTCGAATGATTCGATTGATTCAATCCTCAGCAGAGCTCGATAAAGAACTTCCGCTGTAGAGGATATTAGGGTTACAAAAGATAAAGATCAAAATACTTGACATAATAACTTCTAAAATCTTACGTACTGGGATGCATGCAAGCACCTATAAATACAAAACCCTATAAAATAACTCATGGATGGACAGGCCCATACCGGAGACTAAATGGACTAAATAGTGAGCCCAATACGCAACACCTTCTGGACCTAACAATCTCCCCCTTTGCATCAATTGTAGCGAGAATATCTCTTCGGCTTGTTGGGTCCAGCTGTAGGAACTTTCTTAGTGGTATTAAATAGACGTGGGATGAGAGCAAGGATAGTATGTTTGAGGAGAATGTACCACTGAATCATGTCATCGAAGTAATTCTTGTCATCTGCTGAATTCTGCTTGCATCGATGAATGATACTTAGAACATGTTCCAAGCATGCAGTGGTGTAAAGGTGTTTGTCAGCCAAGGAGAACAGCCATTTCTGGCCTTCGTTCCTTGTAAACATGACAGAATTCCGCTTCGGGTCAATTCTTCCCATCTGCATCATGTTCAAATCACTGGCAGAGCCTACAGGGGAAATAGTAGGCTTTTTCTTGAAGATGCTAGCGATCTCCTGATCCATCTTGACAACCTCCATAATGTAGCATACGAGCATCCTTTTGAAGTGATCAATAATTGGACCATACTCAGCTTCGTTGGTGAGGAGGATGTTGTGCAAAATAATCCACTCATGTGGATTCAGGTTGGGAAGATCAGCAAGTGATATCGTGTGTTCGGTTTTGGCGGAACCTCTCAGCACTTTGAACCGAACGTTCGTGAAGTTCCCCTCAGGAAACGGCTTGAGGACCCAAACGTTGACAATCTTCTGAGCGCTCCAAGTTTGATACTGTGGTTGAGCAGACTTCAGATAGAATTCGATGAGTTCCCTATCAACCTTTGGATGAGGATGAGGGACATCAGCAACGTTATCAAAGGCATGAAAGATGAAGGCTTTTCAGGTCAGTGGCATGTCGAACTGCAAATCGACAGAGTTGATACGATCCAATGAAATCACTGGTTCGAGCCACAGAATGCTGGGAGTTTCAATAGCCTCTTTCAGAAGCTTCTCAAGAGTCCATGGAGGAAAAAGAGTTTTCCTACTCTCAAGAAGGTCATGAGCCTCCTTCATTTTCCTTTCGGTCGCCTTAGCCTCTCTGGCAACACGAGCCCTCATGTCAGCATCTTTATCACGACCCTGTTTCTTTAAGAGATCTGCAATCGTCTCTTTATCATCGTTATCACTATCTTCAGCAATTTTCTTTCCTTTGTCTTTGACAGCCGAACCTGAGGCTTGACCTGCTAGAGGAGGTTCGGTTGCTTTAGTTGCTGTAGAAGTGGGAGGTGGTTGGGACTGAGACACATCTTCTCCCCCTTGTTTCGGAGTGGACACGAACTCTAGGAGCCCTTCAAGTTTGCTTAAGAGAGCAAGGGCCAGAGAAAGATTTTCTGCAAGAGTGCGCCTCACCGAGTAGTTCAGAATCGGATCATGGGCTTCAATGATGTTGGAAAGGGCGACATGGACATCCAAAACACACGAAGAAATAACTTCTCGCTCAGATCGAAGAGATTCAACTTCCTTTTGAGAATGGAAAAGCTGAAGACTCTTGACCTTGAGAGCAGTGGTCTTTCGTGCGAGAGCATCCATTACTAATTTCTTGGCAGCTAAGTCTTCATGCAGCTTAGTAAGGCGCTCCTCAATAGTCGCCTTAAACGATGTGTTGTCATCACTGAGAGTTTGACGAAGACTGGCAAAGGACTACAGTTCTGAGGCAACTGAGGTAGCCAGCTTGTTGACAAGAGAGTCAAGCCTCTCTGCATTGGAGTCAGCAGTATCCTGTAAAGACTACAAAAGAGAAGAAGCGTCAACAAATAGTTTTTCGACTTTTTCGGTCGCAACAGAACATGCCTTGGTGGAGGCGTCAATAGCGGCAGTGGCAGAGTTGATAGAGGTTTCATGAGTCTAGATAAACGTATCAACAATCCCCTGAATAGCAGCCTCTGAGATGGTAGACTGTGAGGAAGAAGAGGAGGAAGCAATGAGAGAATCAATCTTCTCATGAAGCTCCTTGAGATGCTTCTTGGTTACCGGTACATCATCGTCATCATCACTCTGCATTTGGTACGGACTGTAATAGACCGAGTCAAATATCATGTCCTCTCCTCCAAGAAAAGGGTCTTCATTATCTGCTGAGTGAGCAGGAGATGAGGGAGAGGGTGAGAGTGGAGGCTTGGTTGTGGAAGTAGGTTCGGGTACGGATGTATGTTCGGTAGTGGGAGTGGGTTCGGGTGATGTAGTAGGAGCCCCCGTATCAGATACGTTGGTTCTAACTCCAGCGGTGGTTGTTTTGGTAGCTTCAGTAAAAATGGGAGGTGGTACAGGGATATAAGTGGGTGGTATTTGAGTAATGGAGGTTATGGGGGAATGGAAATAGAGATGGAGATTGGTGGAGGAGAGACAGGTCTAGTGGAAACATGTACCTCAGGGGTAGGCGAACGTGGAGGAGTGTTGCCACGTAGGGACTCTTCGGAGTCTGAACTCTCTTCCTCAGATTCACTGGAGGAGGAGGCTAGAATAAGCTTTCGCCTAGGTTGAGTCTTTCTCTTCTTTGGAGGAGGAGATTGAGCTGCTTTGGAGGGTTTGCGTTTCTTCGGAGAAGGACCTTTCGCTCCTTTGACACCATTCTTGTCTTTTTCTTTGTCATTCTTCTTTCCCCTGGGAGCATGCCGATCAGCATCATGAATCGATTGAATCATGTCAAGAGTGAGTCCTTTGGGACCAGAGCGACGAAACTCCTTGTAAGTTCTGATGATCCGGCTGTCGCTTGGAACATCCCCATACATTGACTTAGGGATTGAGCCAATAAACTGAAAATTAGAGGAATCAGAGACAATTATCTTCGTGGTGTGGAAAGTACCTATCAAAGAAAGTGGTGAATCATGAACAATTGGAACGTGATACTTGTCCATCCCCCACTTTGCGACCAGCGTCCAGAATCTGGCGTAGGAGATCTCTGAATGGCGAGATGTAGATGCGAGACTCCGAATCAGCTGCTGCCGTAGAACCGACCCATAGTCAAGGTTGATGTCGTGGTACAGGCCATAAAGAATGGTCATAAACAGACGACTCGCCCCGTCTGAACCTACACTTCGTTCTGATAGCCCCTTGAACAAGACGGTGAAGAAGCCGTTCCATTGAGGAGGTAAGCAAGACTTCTTGAATTTGGTTACCGTCGTCAGAATTTCAGTGTATCCCATGTTATAAAACATGGAAAACAACTGTCCCACCGGGATGGATTCAGGGTTAACCCTAGATTCATCGGGTGCAAACCCTAAAAGCGAACAAAGTCGCTGCTTGGAGATTGAGGCCTTGTGATCAAGAATGTCGAAGAAGATTTGATCGACAGACTTGTCATAGTGGGCTGTGGAGAATATTTCGAGAGACACTCCATTGGAACTGTTTCGCCCTTGGTGAGAGCGGGAACCAACGGCGAATACTTGAGACATTCCATGATTGGAAACATGAATACATCGTAAACTTGAGGAGTGAGGTCGATAATCAAGCTTTGTTGAGGACGGATTGGCAGAATGTGAGAAGTAGCATGAACTGAGGATGAGTCCGCCATTGAAGAGAAGAATTTGGGAGAGATGATGAACAGTAGAAGAAACGAAGCTTTTCTTGCTCTCTGAATATTTGGTGCAGTAAAGAGGTAAATTATGGTAGAAATTACCTTTTATACCGTAGTGAGAAGAGAGAGAAAAATTTGTTCCCAAATCTTCAAGGGAAATACGAAGAGTTTCCTTAGGTGATTGACGCGTGACAGTGTAGAGCCCCGATGATTACGCAGGAGAGAGAAAAACTGTCCCGTTTCACACGCCTTCTGATTAGACGCCGTTTGAAGTGTCAAAAATGGTTCCACTTCACACGCCTTCCCATCAAACGCCGTTTGAAATATCAAACCGATTGGACTTTCGGCTGAGTCAGCAACTTATCCCTTTAGAGTGAGCTGTCGTCATAAAGCAAAATAACCCCGTGTAACATTGTGAGCCACATCTCTTTTATAACCTCAAATTCCATAGCGAAAAATAGCTTGTAAGTAATGAAACCAGAATTATGGAAAATCAAAAATATTTTCGTGTAGAGTGTGTAAAAGAAAAAGAAATAAAGCAACACATATGTGGGAAATTGTGATGTCAGTAAAGACACCAAACAATGGATCCCGGGCACGAATCTCTTCCTTCAAAGTCAAGAGAGACCTTAAAGTGTTTGTTTGGTTTCCCGTTGAATTACAATCAGACACTTATTGAGAAGTGTTGAAAGGCATCTTTTAATTAGGCTAATTTGGGTGGCTTTCGCTTCAGTGCAGAATTCCTGATCTTGACATAAGACAAAAATCGACTGAAGTACTTGTGAGACCAATGTAGTCTGTTGAACAAGTAGGTGTGAAGAGAATTTAAGTGGCAGTTTGAAAATACTTTTAGGGAAAATAAAAAAAAAAATAGAAACTGGATTCCAAGGGAAGAAATGTTATGGGATTTAACAATTTCATAGGAATCACACAAAGAAAAGATTCAGAGATTTCAAGGTACAGCCCCATGGGTGAATTCGTCAATTCTTTAGTGAAAACTAGAGCAAATTTAATTGTTCACCGTCAATGCATAGTAGGTATTGAATTGTGGGTTTCACTTAGCACGTAGTGGCACGAAGCTAAGATCATGAACACAGAAATTGTGTAACCATAAACCTCAGTGGTAATTACTGAGAGTCACCAGGGTTACTTGTATGAGGCGAATTGGATGGAGAAAAGTATTTGGAGATGGTGTAAAGAAACCAAAGTACCTCTGCTGTAAAATAAGGACCAAGCAGAAAACTCTTATCTCATGTGAGAAGAGAGTAAGGTAGCTCATGATTAAAATAAATATAAAAGCCTAATTGGGAAGACAAGGTTTTTATATACCAAGTCAGTAAGGCAATTATTCAGAATCGGATGAGGCTTTGGACACATACAGCAGCATGCTTCTAGGGACACTTAACTATTAAAAATGTGAGAACAAGATATTCTCCACAATTATCCATAACAAAAAAAAATTAACGAACACAAGTAAAAAAAATGTTTTTGGAGTTTTTGATTTAAAGAAAAAAAAAGAACAAACAAAAATATTTTGGAGTTTTTGAGTTAAGGAAAAAAATTTTGGAACCGAACCCGAAATAGACCGAACGCTCGGTTCATTTCGGTTAAAAACAACTTTGAAAAAGTGAGAATGAAATGAGAAATAAGGGTACAAAAAGTTTACAACCAAAGAAACTACCTTTAAGTGATAAGCGAAGATTAGAGAATAGGACCGAACCCGAGCACTCGGTTCATTTCTTCCCTCACGTGAAACGAACCCGAACGTTCGATTCATTTCACTTCTAACTTTTACTTTTGAGAAGTAGTTTTTGGTACTGACTCCAATTCCATCATACCTAGCCCTTGTAGAATTTTATTGAAACTTGCTTCAGGAAGGGCTTTGGTGAAGATGTCAGCCAGTTGATCAGTAGTTCGAACAAAATGAATCTCTACGTTTCCGTCTTCTACGTGATCTTTAATGAAGTGATACCTCAATGCAATGTGTTTGGTTTTGGAATGTTGCACTGGGTTATGATAGATCCTAATTGCACTTTCTGAGTCACAATATAGAGGGATCTTTTTCATATTGAGTCCATAATCCCGGAGTTGGCTTTAGATCCAAATCACTTGAGATGTGCAAGAAGCGGCTGCAATATATTCTGCTTCGGCTGTAGACAGTGAAACACATGTTTGTTTCTTAGATTGCCAGCTCACCAACTTTCCGTCGAGGAATTGACATCCTCCTGTAGTGCTTTTCCTGTCTAAACCACATCCTCCAAGGTCTGCATCTGAGTAGGCTTGAACAAAGAAACCAAAGTTTGATGGATACCAGAGACCAAGGGAGGTGGTTCGCTTTAGATATCGGAGTATGTTTTTCACTGCTAGCATGTGTGGTTCACGAGGATTCGCCTGAAACCTAGCACAATAACACACAGAAAACAATATATCGGGCCTGCTAGCTATGAGGTACATCAGGGAACCAATCATTTGGCGATATAGCATAATATCGACATAGTGTGAGTTTGGTGCCGAATGCCATTGGAACTTTGACCTTTGAATCTCCCATCATGCCGAATTTAGCAAGAAGAGTCTTGGTGTATGCTTCCTGGTTGATAAAGATGCCTTCGGGTCCCTGTCTAATGTTTAATCCATGGAAAAAGTTAATCGGACCCATTGAGCTCATTTCAAATTTAGTCTCCATCAGCTTTCTGAATTCAGCTGTTAAGCTAGGATTCGTTGAGCCAAAGATGATATCATCGACATACATTTGAACTATCATAAGGTGGTTACCTTCCTTCTTTCGAAAGAAGGTTGGGTCAACCGAACCTTGTTTGAATTTAGACATCTTTAAGAACTTAGTTAGCGTTTCATACCATGCCCTAGGCGTTTGTTTCAGACCATAAACTGCCTTGTCTAGAATGTAACAGTGATTTGGATGCTTTTCATTCACAAAACCTGGAGGTTGCTCCACGTAAACCGTTTCTTCAAGTTCTCCATTCAGAAAGGCGCATTTCACATCCATTTGATAGACCTCGAAGTTCTTGTGTGCAGCGTAGGCATGAAATATTCGAACAGATTCCAGCCTTGCTACCGGAGCAAAAGTTTCTTTGTAATCAATTCCTTCTTCCTGGCAGTATCCTTTCACCACGAGACGAGCTTTATTTCGAATCACATTGCCCTCCTTGTCCATTTTGTTTATGAAAACCCATTTGAGACCAACCACTGAGGCATCTTTTGGTGTTGGAATGAAACGCCAGACCTTATTTATTTCAAATTCATTGAGTTCATCTTGCATAGCTTGAACCCAATCAGAATGATCAAGAGCAGTATTGACGGTCTTCGGCTCAACTTTGGATACGAAGGAATTATACATGCAGAACTCTACTTTGGAAAATAGGGAGGTTTTCTTTGCCTTCACTTGGGATCGGGTCAGGACCTTTTCAGATACATTACCCACTATCTGAGATATAGGATGATCTCTGGTCAATTTAATGAGGGGAGGATAGTTTGGATCATAGGATGGATCCAATTCGGTGTTGACCATCTCTTCTAATTCAGATTGATTATCATCATCATAGAACATATCGGAACTCTCCCCCTCGACTGATGATGAATCATTTGGATTTTCAGGTTGATTTGGACCTTCAGGTGCAACAGAACTCTCAAGAGTAGCCGAACTTTCGGGTGTTACCGGACTTTCGGGTGTTACCGGACGTTCGGGTGTAGCTGAGCTTTCGGTTGCTACTAGACTTTCGGGTACTACTGGACTTTCGGGTGCTACTGGGCTTTCGTTTGTAGCTGGAATGGAATTCTCCCCCTGAAAGTGTGAGTTCGGTTGATTTGAAGAAATTAGATTCTCCCTCTAAACTAAAGTGCCATGCTGAGGAGGTTCGTTTTGAACTTGTTCTCCTTCTCCCATTTGTTTGGCTGTATCTTTGACAATCTGCTTCAGATGATCGATTTTGTTGTCTGCCGCCTTGGCTTTTGATAGAGTGGATTTCTCAGGTTCATCGAATAGGTCAACGAACTGATCAAATAGATTAGCAATCGTGGCTGTGACTTGACCTGTTTGAGAAAAAATCTCTCCAATAGTTTCTTCAGTAGTCTTTAGCTTCTTGACGTAGCTGTCATCGAAAGTCACATAATAGGTTTCTTCAATCTTTCTAGAACGCTTATTTAAAACCCGGTATGCTTTTGAAGTAAGAGAATATCCCAGAAAATTCCTTCGTCAGCTTTAACATCAAATTTGTTACGATGTTCTTTGGAGTTGAAGATGAAGCACCGTGAACCGAACACATGGAAGAATTTTACATTCGGCTTCCTGTTATTGGTGATCGGATAAGGAGTGAGAGAGAAACGCTTGTTGAGATAAGAACTATTCTGCGTAAAACATGCTGCAGCAATAGCATCAGCCCATAAATATAAGGGAAGAGAAGCAAAACTTAGCATAGTTCGGGCCGCCTCACACAAGGATCGGTTTCGCCTTTCGACAATACCATTCTGTTGAGGCGTGTAAGGGGCTGAGAAGTTCTGACTGGTTCCTTTTTCTGCCAAAAAGTTTTCGAATTCTTTGTTCTTGAATTCTAGTCCATTGTCGCTCCTAATGTTTCGAACGACTTTTCTCAGTTGCACTTCAACCTGCTTGATAAACATCTTCAACTTAGGAGTGGCCTCAGATTTGTGCATCAGAAAGAATACCCATGTAAAACGTGAGAAGTCATCAACAACAACAAGAATGTACTTGCTACCGCCAATGCTCTTGATTGATGATGGACCGCACAAGTCGATGTGAAGAAACTCAAGTGGTTCAACAACTTTTGTGTTTATAATTGATGGGTGACTTTGACGACTTTGTTTCCCCATTTCGCATGAAGCACACAAGTGTTCTCGATCAAACTTGAGCAATGGAAGACCCCGAACATGACCTCCAGTGACAAGCTTGTTGATGTCTTTGAAGTTGAGATGTGAGAGCCTTCGGTGCCACAACCAGCTTTCTTCAGAATGAGCTTTGGACAAAAGACATATGGATGGATTTCCTTTGATTGGTCTGAGATTCAGAGGAAACATTTTGCCTTTTCGATCTGATTTGAGAATGACCTTGTTGGATTTCTTCTCTATAATCTCTGAACCTTCGTCGTCGAATGAAACTTTGAGACCGGTACCTCCCACCAGTTGAGATACACTGATGAGATTATGCTGTAACCCTTCTACGTACGCCACCTTTCTTATTGTGAAGTCTCCATTGGTTATCATCCCATAACCCTTTATCGTTCCATAGGAGTTGTTACCAAACTTAACATTGCCACCATTTTGAAGCGATCGAAACTCCCTTAGCTCTTCCTTCCTTCCTGTCATGTGACGTGAGCAGCCACTGTCAATATACCATTCTTCGTCAAACTACTCGTCATTAATAACCTGCAAAAATTAAGAAGATTTAGGAACCCAAAGTTTCTTGGGTCCACGTGAGCCTTTCACAGGAACAAGAATAGTAAGAGAAACATCAACAAGATATGTTCGTTTTATTAAGGTTGTTTCATCTTTTCTTTTAACAATAAACACTTTGATTTTGTTAGAATTAGTTGCAGGTGTTTTGGATTCATATTCTGGTGTTTGACCACTAGACTGATTTCGGTCCTCCTGACTGAGGAAATCTTCGTTTTTCCGTTCAAGTTCGTTGATGATCTTGAATTTTGTGTGGAGACTGAATTGGGTTTAGAAGAGGGTTTAGAATGAGAAGAATTAGAAAAGGAGAATTTAGAATGAGAGTTTTTCCTGACTTGAGGTTCAAAATGACCCTTTTGTTTATGGTCATTAGAGGGATCGAACCTGGACCTTCGGTAGCTGCTCAATGATGAGCCGAAGTTGGATTTTTGGTTGTTGTTGGCTGGTGGTCTGAAACTTGGTCTTTTATTATAAAAGCTTGAAGGACTGAAATTAGGTCTTTGCCTGTTATTACTTGGCGGACCGAAACTTGCTTTTCGGTTGTTGTTGCTTTCAGGACCGAACCTATCCATTCGGTTCTGTGCTTCATGTGGCCCGAAAGTCTTTCTCTCTGACTTAGAATCTTTATCAGGGTAAGAGTAATGAGGATTTTGAGAGCACCAAAACTGCTTTCGCTTTGAGAGATTTTTCTTGTATCTAAGATTTCTCTGCTGCTTTTGATTTTTCACCTGTTTCGGTTGTCTGTGGATATTGGCTTTTTGTTTTAGCTTCTTGACAGCTGGTTCACTTTTCATAGTTGAGGATTCGCTTGTGGAGGTGACTTCTTCTACAGCTATTTCTTTTGTGCCACTTGTACCAGGTACGTCAAAGTTGGTAGGCTTATTCAGCGGTTCTGGCACATATCTTCCTTTGGTCTTCCAAGATGTTCGCTCCGACAGACCAACCGTTTCATCTGCACTGTCTATAGGAGCTGACCAGAAAACTCATCACAACCATCTGCATTGTCTTCATTCACTATGGCAGTGAGTTCGGCTGTTTGATGTTCGGTTACTTCTGTAACCTTATACACCTGATTGGGAGTGGTTCTAACCTTCTGAAACACAATAGCCTTTTCTTTAAGGGCTGGGGACTTAGTTTTGGACAAACGAGCGAATTCCACAGAATTTTCAGAAATCAGGTTTTTGTGGTTTTCGGGTTCGCTCTTGACAAACTCAGAACAGTCGACTTCAACCTCTACAGAAATTTCACTCATATCATCGTCCTTATCAAGTTCAGATGCGTTTTCAACATCAATTTTGTTTTCTGAACTTAAATTGGTACTCAATGAGTCGAATTTTTGTATGGTTTCGGTCCTGAGTTTCAGCTTATTGTTTTCATCCAAAATATTTTTAAGCATGTCCTTATGGTCTTTGGACTTTATAAAAGATTCTATTTTTTTCCAGACCATACATATAAGTGGGATTAACATCATCGGAAGATACAACACTTTCACAATTGTATGCTTCGGCATCGATTTCATCCTCCTTAAACTCAAGGAAGGGTAGAATCATGTGATGTATCTTTTGCCCTATTTCACAATTTAGATGCAGTTGAGTAATGTTAGCATAAAGTCTTTTAGTGATTAAACAAAAAACATTCCTTTATTTTAACAATTTTAAATTGTCTCTTTGCAAATAAATGTTTTCATCCCTAGACTTAATTAGCTCCGACTCCTTCTGCTCAATCCACATCCTTCGCTCCTCACTCTTGGATGACACCCTGCTTATTTGGTCAGTCAGATTAGAATTTGTGACTCGAGTTTGAGTTAAACAACTATCTAGATTTGAAAGTCTTGAATTCAAGTTATTTAATTCCTTTTCATATGATTTTTGTGGAACTTTAAACGAAACAAAAACAGATTGTAGCTTCTTGATCGGTTCATCAAGTTCAATGATCTGCACACTGAGAGGTTTAGCTGTAAAGCATAAGTCCTCTCGGTCCTTGGTATCCGAGATACATCAGTCACCATCAGATATTTTCCACTGCTTTCACCACCTCTTGCGACATAAGCCTTTCCGTGAGAAGGCTTTCTCACCTCATCATCTTCTGAGTCGGTCGACCACACCTGTACGCCACCGAACTCGTCATCCTCTGTTGAACCCTACACAATTAGAGCATTCATAGAGGGATTAGTAACAACTTTCTTCCTTTTAATCTCCTCCATCTTTTTCATAAGAATTGCCTCTTCATCTTTCTCCTCATCTTTCTCTGTCATTTTCTTCAAAACAAAATCTTTGGCATAATGATTTTTTCCTCCACAGTAATAACAGCTCACACCAGAATCCGCTTCCACCTTCGCCTCTTTCTTTGGTTCTTCAGTCTTCGGCTCCTCCCTCACTTTTTCAGAACTATAGCTTCCCTGCCAATTTCGGTTCTTATTTGTAGGAAACTTCTTCTTGATGAACCTTTTGGGATTGGACACCATCATAGCATAATCTTTTGAAGTTAGATCGTAGTCCCCCAGGTTCAGATCTTCGTCTTCTACTACATTCTTACTTTTAGACAGAAGGGCCAAGCACCCCAAGTTTGAGACCACACTCTTCTCTTGCAACACCGTCTTTTCCTGGGATTTCAGAATTCCCACTAGTTTTGCCATTGAATAAGATTTAAACTGTTCATGTGCTTTAACCGTTGATACGACCGCCTGCCATTCAGATTTTAGACCATTTAAAAAGGTAACCTTCTGTTCGATCAGCTTTCTTTCAATGTCATGTTTGATCATCTTACTAAGAAGATGATTAAACCGATCGAATGTTTGTGTAACCAACTCCTCTGGCTTTTGCTTGACCTCTCCAAATTCAGATAAAAGTAAGGTCTGAATTGAGTGCTCCAGATCTTCATCTGTAGAATACAGCTCTCGCAGCCGATCCCAGATTTCTTTAGCAGTACTACAGGAACTAAGCAATCTGAACGTGTTAGATTGAAGAGCGAATCGAATCAATCTCAATGCTTTGATGTTGCACTGAAACTTCTCCTTTTCGTCCTGAGCAACATCTTTCACATCTTTTAACAAATCATTATACTCGTTTTGAGTTTTAATAATTCTGAATGTTCCTGAATGAGCAAATGGTCCAGATACAATAGCTTCCCATATCAAATACCCGTTATCTTCAGATCCAATGACGTAGTCTTCAAAGTGATGCGTCCAAACCTCGTAATCTTGAGTGTAGAGAATTGGAATCTTGGTTGTAGAACCTATACTATTTGAGATGTTTATAGGATTGGATTGAGAATCGTCCATGCTTGATTGTTTAATCTGTTGTAAGATCAGACTTATAATACTTAATATTAGGGCAAGATGAATAATTACTGAGATTCATCAATTATGGAGTGACGGGTCAATAAATATCAGTAAATGCGGAATTAACCCTAATCACTTCTTTCACAGAAGAGATGTGTATGAATTACACAGCCTCCTGCTCTGATACCAATTGATGAGTTTAAGAAACTCATTGATCGCTTAGATGTTATAACAGGTAAACCACGAAAGCGATAACAGCAATATAAAACACAAGAATGAATCTGAATATGTCGAATGATTCGATTGATTCAATCCTCAGCAGAGCTCGATAAAGAACTTTCGTTGTAGAGGATATTAGGGTTACAAAAGATAAAGATCAAAATACTTGACATAATAACTTCTAAAATCTTACGTACTGCGATGCATGCAAGCACCTATAAATACAAAACCCTATAAAATAACTCACGGATGGACAGGCCCATACCGGAGACAAAATGGACTAAATAGCGAGCCCAAGACGCAACACCTTCTGGACCTAACAAAATGCTTTCACTAAGTAGATTTTAAGGAGATAGCAATTGTGATATTTTCATTCTCAAATTTGATTATGATTGCGGCATCCCTCTTCATAGTTTTAACTGTGAGAAATGGCAAAATTCTAAACATTTCAGACTTATGGTTGTAATTTCTAAAATTGTTTAGACACACATGTGAGCTGTCTAAGGAAAGGTGTATGATTTTGAGAAGCCTAGATAAAGTCTTATCGAAGCATCTCGTATTAGAAATCTAAACTTCGGTAATAAAAGTCAATAAGTATTGATTTCTAGAAGTCCAGCTGATTTCTGAGTACATGTCAAAGCTAGTTGGAGCATAAGTGTTATGTTGGTAAGTTAATAATTATTATTCTAGTGGGAGCATAATTATTGTGGAAAGTGTTGCAAGTTAGCGATGTCAATTATAAAAAAAACAAAATGTTTCAAATCGCAAAGTTATAGGGTTTGAAAAGTTGTTTATCTATAATTAAGGGAGAGGAAATTACACTTCATTTCAAAATCTAAAAGCTTAGATTGAGTTTTTAATCAAATTTAGTCAAATATATATGAATGTTATGTTGGAATGGTTTAACATAAGGAAATTCTATATATGTAAAGGTTAATTGCGTTCTCATAATTTGATTATGATTACGGCATCCTTCTTCATAATTCGAATTATAAGAACATTGTAAATAAAAATATTGTAGCAAAATACTGGTCAAGTATCATGTCTTTATGAATCATGTCCAATATCCGTTCTAAAATTTTCCAAATTCCTAGGGCATTAAGAGGGAAAAAGGAATAGAACCGAATACGTCTAAAGTGGTTAAACAACTATTAAGGACAACCTAAGGTTCGCCAAGGATTGGTCGCTTGTAATTGGAAGTATAAAAATGGATGGACCATATTGATAGATTCTGAAAAGACGCAACTCTTGTTCAGAAGTAATAGTCAAAACGGGAATATGGATATGTTTCCAAAGGTGGAAGTTATTCCTTAAATCTGTGTAAGATTAGAAAACTTAATGCAAGAAGGATGTTCAAAGGTATGTACTTTGAATTTGCGAATTTGTTTATGTGGAATTTCTCTCCGTTGGAATACTTTATAATGTCTGTTGCCAAGTCTCTGTGACCTTTGTGCATAGTCATTACAAGAGGATCATTGCATATAAGTTTAGAATCTAATAGATTACAGTAAATGGCAAGAATTTGATATTCTTACATTTACGGTAAGGATTTAGGATTGTGAAATGAGCATCATTGAAATGTTGTCAATTGATCTATTTGACAAAGTAAAGACCATAGACAAACATAGTGTGCATGCTTGGAGCATGTCATAACTATCGTTTAGACAAACATAGTGTGCATGCTTGGAGCATAGCATGACTATTTCTTTAATTCAAGTATTAAGTTGATTATTCGAAACATTATACAATGAATAATGAGTAATCAATATGGCACAAAAGTTTTGGGCCATATACGATGAGTATTATTCTTTTGTTTCACTTTGCATGTTTTGACTTCCTGAATAACTATGTTATTCAAACCATCCATAGTCAATCATACTTTGGAAGTAGTTATTGAGGCAAGACTATCATGAATGGGTCTGTAGTTTGTCTAGGTGTTTTATACATAGCTGCAGTGTTCATTAGTACTCCTGGAATAAAATTCGAGTATTAGATTCAGCCCACGCTCATCTGAATCAGTTCATTGATTTTATCACGAGTGATTGTGAGACAATAATATCTTAAATTCTTGAAACCAAGACGCGTGAGTTGTAGTTTACAATTCAGTTGCACATTGACGTAAGTAAACACACCAGTTACTTGGTGTTATAAAACATATTGTTTTGTGTGATTTGATGAATAACTACAAGCACGCATTTGAGTCAAAGTTTATCCATTCCTTTTACCCTTGGATGGATAAAAGTGATATCTGTGGGTCCCTCGATGATTTAGTGATGACACCCCTAAGTGCTTGGCCAAGCCTGGACTGATTTGATTTGTTTAATTAGTCGGTCAGTATAAATCGGAAAATAGGAAACAACAGATGGACAAAGAGAATGATTATAATCCATGTCTCAATCCATATGATATCTAGAATGGAGGAATATATGATCCCTTATCTAATGGACACGTCATCGACTAGGTCAGAGTTCGACAATGGCTTTTAAGAGCTACGATTGCTAGTCAGGTTGTGGAGTCGTACCTGCTATAATAGTTATTAGACTTATCCAAGTGGGAGACTGTTGGATTAGTGTCTAAGTCCATAACTATAATTGGTATGTACTTGACCTGAGAGTAGCATGGTCCATTTAGGTTGCATATCACCAGGACAATTTGATACGATGGACTTTTGATAAGAGGCTATTTATGATATGTTAATATATTATAAGTTCTAATATATTAATATGAAATAATATTATTTAATTAGTATTGATCAAGAATTAGTTTGCAATTAATTTTGTGATCAAAAGAGACTAATTAAATAATGGGGATTGATTTGGTAAATAATTCATTCTTATAAAGTAGGCTTGTAATCCATAGTTCTTTATGTTGGGCTAAACCCATGTGGTAAACCATGGATACTCCATGGAGGTTAAAACCCATGGAGCCTAAGGAATGTGGAAAGTCATGCACATTAGGGTTTTCATGGTGTAACCCTAATTAAGCCACACTATATAAGAATCCCCTTAGCCTCAAAAATCATGGACTAGTTCTTGAAAGATCATTGAGCCAATTTTGGTGTGAGGATATTCTCTCAAAAGTCATCCTTTCTGCAAAGTTGTGTTTTGATTCCATTTGAGGCATTCATACTATTGGTGCTAGGTTCTTAAAGGCCAAAACTACAAGCTACAATAAAGAGGTAATTCTATAACTCATTTCTATGATTTTTATGTCATTTGTATGCTATTTGTAGGCTTGATGCTTTGGAAACAATATTGCATGTATAATTAGATAAAACATAGATCCAAAGCATTTAGGGTTGCATGTACACCATAAGAGTGTTAGAATGCTCAAAACTCTCCACTAAGCTCTTGAAAGGTCAAGTTCTACAAGCTACATCAAAGAGGTAATCATGTAACTTGTTTTTACGTTTCAATTATCCAAGTTGTATGCTAGTTAGGCTTCATGCTTTGGAAATATGAAATTGCATGTATAATTAGATAAAACTTAGATCCAAAGCATTAGGGTTGTATGTGCACCATATGGATGTTATAGTGCTCAAAACCCAACATGTATGACCTTATGTAAACCTCTGCAATTCTTCATCTTCTTGGTCTTTGGAAATAGAGCTAAACCATGAGCGTAGAAGTTAAAACTAGGGAAACTTAAATTGGGCTATTGACGAATAATAATGAAGACTATAATTTGAAATTGGTTTTTGAAGATTTTACATGGGTTAAATTTTCAAGCTTTATTGGTGCAAATCAAACACTTCTTTTTATGCCCGCCTGGTGTTCAATAAAATGTCTAAATGAGGTTTTCTAGTGTTGCAGCCATTTTCGAACTCAATGAGATATAGAGTCTCTTCCAGGTGTTGTTTTTCTTTGTGCTCTCAAACCTTTTGTTAGAGTGTGACATTTTACTTTGGAATATTTCTTCTCATTTCGAGGATCTCCTTGAGGCTTTAATAAGATTTGTTTGTGTGTTTATGGCATCTTCTTATACATTTATGAGTGGATCTTGGTCGTGTCCTTTTTGGGGTTCCATTGTTGCCCAAATGGTAAAGTAGGAGGTAAGGGTATTTCTCGTATGATTTATCACCTCAAGAGTTTCCACCTCCCTACAAATGAGTGTAGAACTATGTTGCGAGAGGCTATATCTTTAGACCATGGATTGTTTATGTCAGTGGCAACAACATTGGAGTTTGGTCAATAGATATGCAAGGATTGTGTGAGTCTACATGCCCTGCACTGCTCGTGTCTCAACTCAGATGGCCTTGTTAAATCTAATGGGGGGAGGGATGGGGGTGGGGGGCGGTTGATGACATGAGTGGACACATTGTTGGTATTCGACAGCCGCCACCCAATTAATTGGAGGTAGACCTAAATGAGGGGTTGGTGCTGGATGCCTAACTCCTTGATCGTCTGTTTAAGCTGCCCATTACCACGATTAAAATCATCTCTCATATCTCAGGGTTTGAAAGAAGCCCTTTCCAAGGTGGCTTCTTATCTTGGGTCCTTTGAAGCATGGGTTACATTATTTATTCTTCCTAGGTAAAACAAGAGAGAACATTTAGAGGGATAGAACATAAGGCGACACCAACATCAGAAAATGTCCTCATAAGGTTACATATGGGCATGTCATAACAACAGTGAAAGTATTATGTTCCTTAGGGATTGCTCCATATGAGGATGATACCACAAAGGAATTAGAGAATAAGTATCCACACAAGCCACCAGCATCCATTTCGAGTACCATATTTTCAAAACCTTCCATTGTAGTGGATATTGACAATGTCCTTGGGGGCATTAAATTATCCCTAAAGGAACCTTGTGTAGGAGAGATGGATTAAGAGCTGAAAATGTTTTGGATGCTCTTTGTGGATAAGGTTCATCTATAGCCAAAGACCTCCTACGTGCTATTACATATGTGGTTAATCTATGGCTAGGGGAAAATGCCCTTCGAGTTTAGCAAAATTTGTTGCCTCTGTTTCTCTTACACCACTCTTAAAACTTGAAAATGGAATTCGGCCTATTGTAGTAGGCACTATTTGGAGGGTTTTGGTTTACAAGTTGGATATGAAAGGTGTTCGTAAGGAAATGACCAATTACCTCAATGATTTTCTGTTTGGGGTTGGGGTGTCAGGTGGTGCTGATGCCTTATTACATAACGCCAACATGGTGCTGAGTGAGTGCCACGATGACGAGCCTCTTTCCATTATTATCTTGGACTTCTCCAATTCCGTTAACCTTGTCGACAGATCCACATTGCTTCATGAGGTCTAATTGAGGCGCCCCTCTATATCCTTGTGGAGGGAATTCCTATATGGTCAAGAACGAGGTTGTATCTAGGAGACACACATATTTGATCCATTACTGGGGTTCAGTAAGGAGACACCTTGGGACCACTTCTATTTTCCCCTTATAATGCACCCTCTCTTGCATAATATTAGAGAGAATTCCAAGCTTCTTTTCCGTGCATGGTACCTTGATGATGACACACTTATCGGAGATTCAGAGGAGGTGGCCAAAGCGTTGGACATCATTAAGGTGATTAGCCAAAAATTGGGCCTTCAGTTGAATATCAAGAAAATTGAAATTTTTTGGCCCTCGTGCAATGGTAGGAAGCTACATAGAGGGCTATTCCCATTTGGCATTGGGAGGATGCCATTGGGGTGAAAATTCTTGGGGAGCTGTTAGTAGAGATGCTAGTTTCATTAGCAGCCTAGCCATAAAGAGAGTCGAAAACCCTATGAATTTGATGTGCCTTCTTCCATAGTTGTCTGACCCCCACGGTGAGATCTTTTTTCTTTTTTCTTGTATGGGTATTGCTAAAATTTTCTCTTGACTGAGGATGTGCCAACCCGTGCACATGGAGGAGGCGACATTATTCTTTGAAAATGGGTTGAGCAGGGAGATTGAGGACATTGTGGTTTCTGGTGGCCCTTTATTTGGTGACATACAATGGCAAATTTCTTCCCTACCTATTAGTTTTCGTGGTTTAGGTTTATACTCGGCAGTAGATGATACCTCATATGATTTTGTTGCCTCAAGGGCCTAATAATGGGTATTGAAAAACCACATCTTACAAGATAGCGAAATATATGGTATGGATTCTGATCATGCTTGTGCCCTAGCTTCTCTTCGTAACAAGCTTCCATACATTAACCTCAGCAATTTTACTACTATGGACACCCCCTTAATTGAAGAATACACTGGCAAGTGCTCTTTTTAGTAAAATTGTCAATCATATGGAAGTGCATTTTGACATGAAAGCTCGACATAAAATAGTTTTTCAATGTTTACGTGCACCACATGCTCAAGATTTTCTTCTAGCTATCCCTATATATGGTCTTGGCCAATATATGTCTTCTGTGGAGTATCATACTATCCTCAAATATCGTCTCACGATCCCAATATTCCCAACTAATGAGCAGTAGTGGATCCTTTATAGGGCCAGGGGGCCATGGCCCCCCTGATTTTTGAACTTTTAATACCCAAATTTTATGTAAAGGATTAGTTTTTATATTTATAATATTTTTACCCCCCCCCCCCCTCGTTCATTCTCTATAAACAAAGCAAGAAAATCAAAATGTAGTTCATAAATTAGGAAACTAGGTAAGTTATTAACAAAATTACCGAAAATTACTAAAAAGAATTAAAATTAATATATATTAGGATACCAACTGATTTAGATACTAGAATCTATAAAATTCAAAAAATCTGTTGTAGTTTACAATTTTCTTACTCAATCTTTAACAAACAACAAACCATAAACTACAGATTACTTCTTCAAAAAAGAATGTTCACTGGAAACAAATTGGTCACCTCAGAAACTAAAGAATACAGATGTCTTTGTCTCTCTAGTCTCATCTCTGTCGTTCACAGACTGTTCTTTATCGTTTTCTGTTGCTTCCTCTTCATTGTTTGCCTCTCCAACTGTCGTTATCTGGTGCTTCCTCTACACACCAAACTTTTGCCCACCTCTGTTTGTTCTTATTTTGTCTTCCCACTCCAAAATCCTCATCCTCGGAAGATGAGTAAGTTTTTATTTCTTTCTATCTCAAATTTATTTGTCTTTCTTTCTCTATTACATGTGATATATTATATTTAAAAGTTGAAAGACATATGAAGCTAGGTTGTAGGTAACTTGTTTACAGTGTATTAAAAGCTTGCAATAAAACTTTTTTTTATTATCGTTTTGTAATTTTATAGATTATTATATTGCTAAACATTATAGCATAAATGTTACGAAAAAATAATTTGAAATTAGGATAATTTAGTTTGTTACAGATGTATATATTATCTTTTAATTTTTTATATTTATTAAGTATTAATTAATTTTATATTTTCATCAAAATATAATTATCATTGCTGTAAAAGAATTACAATAAATTAAAAATAATCAATTTGAAATATACAATTGTTAATTATTCTTTCATTTGGTTCTTTGTTAATGGTTACTTGTTAGTTAATTATGTTATTTAGTGTATATCAATTAGAAAAAACCAAGTATTGACATATTTCTAAAAAAAATATGCAAGCTTTTCAGAATATTCCGAACAATCATTGTCAATTGTTTTGGATGCAACTACCACTAAGATTAATCATGTTATGGAGAACTGATCTCAAATTAAACTTGTTTATATGTGAAGCTTTAGTTTTGGCCCGAACCTTGGTTCTAATGCTTGTGTTCCGCCCCTGCTGACGAGATATGTTCAGTGTGCTGCAAGACATGTTTGGACTCTTTTGGAGAGCATGTTGTTCATTGCAAAGAACTCATAGGGTTCAAATACATGCATGATATGGTTAGGGATTATTTTGTTTGACATATTTAAGCATGCAAGAATTTCCGCCGAGAAAGAGGCACCTGTGAATTTTTTGACTTACCCAACAAAAAGAAGGTTAACTCTTAGATTGGATGACATTTTAATTTTTGAATGGGTTGGAGGGAAGCACACATGTGTGGACCTTACAGGGGTATCCCCTTTCGTGGGCTTGAGGGATGGGGGTTTCACGGAGGGAAAAGGTTCTTTAAAAGTTGCTACATGTAAGGTCTCCAAACATGAAAAATCATGCATGGAAAATAAACACATGTTCATACCATTTACATTTGATACGTTTGGTTTCCTCGCACCGGATGCGGTTGAGTTTCTTAATAGAGCACAACGGATCATACATAGCAATGTTATAGCCCCTAGATCTATGAATGTAGTCTTCAAAAGAATTAGCTTTACCATAAAAAAAAAAAAACTTAGCGGCGCAGCTTATTGCATGTTTGCCTTCTCACTCGCTGTACGATGATAACTAAGATTTATTGTCTTTTTCTAATTATCTCCTCAAAATCCAAATTAGGGTTTAATCATATATTTTAAATAAAAATTTGGATTTTAATAGTTTCAATATAGATAATCACTAAAAATTAAACCTACATTCAGATTAGGCAGATAAGGGCATGGAAATTGAAAAAACAGAAGGGTGCGACGCATCCTTTTCGGATTTTTTTGTTCGATTCAACTCATTTTCAATCACTTGTAAGACCAAATCTCTAATACCATTGATGGAGTTTATAGGTTAAGAAAATCATATACTTGAAGAAACACACTTAACAATTAAGGGTACATGCCACCTATAAGGATCTATGTCTTCACACATTGAAAGCAACATACAATGAACTATAAGAACCCCAGATATAATCAAAATTACTAGAATTAGGGTTATATACCTTTTTATTGTAATATCAAACAATACCCTTGAGTTGTCACACCTCGGCCGTCGGCGGAAACACCGGGCGGTGTAACGTCATTTCTCGTATCATAGTTATCAACTTCCTGAAAACACATGCAATTTAAAAAACGTCAACATAAAGTTGGTGAGTTCACAGGTTTTGACTCCATATAAAAATAATATATTTTCCAAGCTCAAAAGTATAGTTTTGAAAGTATAATTTTGACTCTCCAACATTTACTATATATATATCCTAGGTATAAAAGTTTACTTACCAAATAAGTATATACCTATAAATCTCATATACTATGAATATAAGTGTTTGTAATTCCATACAAACGAAAGTTTCTACGTATAAATCTTATTTCAATTCTATACGAGAAAAACCACTACATATAAATCTATTTCAATTCTATACGAGTATGTGTGCTAGGTATAATTATCTACTTAATATAAGTAGTACCTAGGGTATAAGTAGGGGGAAACTTATACTTAACATTAATTCTTGTATAACGACGAAGTATAATGTTTCTAACAAGTTGCTACCATGAGTCTGTAACCGTTGCTTGACAACAAAACCTCTGACAAAACAATACACTCATGATTTACCATGAGAAACAATACACTCATGATTTATCTTGAGAAACAATACACTCATGATTTACCATGAGAAACAATACCGCACGCTTCATCGATGCCGGAACAAAAACAAAAGGAACGGATCGTCACTCGCTTGTCTTGGGTTGTAATTAACAATCACGAGTGGGGTCATCAACCCGTATCTTATTCATACACGACTTCCTCGCTCGCATGGGATTAACAGTTACAGGTCAGAGGACTTCCACTAAGATCCCCAATCTTATTTGATGAATGAGGTAGCTCATGTAGACATCGACGGCTTCCTATAGCTCTAACAACAAAAGCATTTTCATGTCTAAAACCCTAAGTCACTAGACTATGCTTTTAAACATTACTCTTAACTTCATAACATTTAGGCAGTATAATAGCTATATCTTGAAGTAAAACCAGGTTTTATATTGACCTAAAACAATTAATAACAACATATAACGTTCCTAGTTTTATCTTGACATAAAACTATCAATAGGAATACTAAGTTTTATCTTAACATAAAACTAACAATAACATCATATAACATATCTTGTTTTATGTTGACATAAAACCAATAACAACAACATATAACATACATGGTTTTATCTTGATATAAAACTAACAATAACAACATATAACATACATGGTTTTATCTCGACATAAAACAAATAACAACATATAACATACATGGTTTTATCTTGACATAAAACCAACAATAACAACATATTTATCAATGAACATATAGAACTTCCGAGTATAACTCTGGAACTATATCGCACACATAATATATATAGAATCCTAAGTATAACTCAAGATCTACATTAGTACACTACTATAACAATAACATACTAACAACTTTACGATAGTTGTATAATTTCATATACGAAATAAGTATATCCCGGTTATTATAGCTATCTACGTTGATACTAATATACTATCATATAGACATAATAAAAACGTATATATAATATTTAGTATGCGTTTTCCCCCAAAATATTAGAAAGTGGGGCCGTGAAACTCACCTTAGCAACGTAATTTTATGTAATCTAAGCAGAAACGGTCAGCGGTACAAGGTTGTTGGGGCTTAGGAAGCAAAACGGCTTCAGCAAAGGAGAGAGGAGGAAGGAGATCAGGTGCAAGAATGGCTGAGGTCGAATTTGCTATTTATAGGAAGATTTTTGGCCACTCACGATGTGAGAATGATAGATTCACGTCGTGAGCTATGGCAAGAGTCATCCTGTAGCTTTAACGTGTATTTTCTAGCCCCGATTCGTGTCTTGCATCGTCCTCATATCGTGAGAAAACCTTGCTCACGTCGTGAGCTTTTGGGTTATCGTTCTATAGACTTCTAGCTTCAAAATGTGGCGTTTTGACTCTTCATGTCGTGAGTTCTGATGCTCACGTCGTGAGTCCAGTCAGATTAGGGTTTCCGACACGTTTCGTCTCTCAAACAGCTGTAACTTCGGAAGGTCGTAACTTTTGCATACGAACTCCGTTTTTGACGTTCTTTATATCCACGCGTAGGTAATTTCGAGTACTACAACTTTATTTTAGATTCCAATAGCTAATTCTAAGTCTATTTTAAATTCATCTTATTATAGAGATTTATAGTGTTCGGTTTATCATAACTTCTTCACGCGAAGTCAAATTTAGATGTTCTCTATATTTTTGTAATCGTATGAGCGTATACTTTGAGTTGTATCATAAATTATGTATGAAAGTTCATAATTTATCGTGAGTTACATAGAAAGGTTGTCACTTTACTAGTTTAACAAAGTCACATTACATGATTGCCATAATCACATGTGATTGTTATTGACCTATTTTGACTGGTGTTACATGAGTCCTTCCTTGAACTTTAGAAAGCAAGCACCAAACGTATGATGCCTTTAATGGCTCACACCCAATCCATATAAACTAGAAGAAAAGAGGGGAAAAAAGAGGAGCACAAGAAATTTCAGCTATATGCCTCATGGAAGAGTATGTAGGCCAAAAATCAAAGGGTCACACCCCTTTATATAGCTGCTAGAAAACCGTAGAAACCCTAAATTTGAACATATGATAATAATATTTCAAATTCAATAATTATATATGTTCCTAATTATCAAATGGAGGCTTCCAGAATACCTTACTAGGGCATCAAAATATAGTCCATATGATGGAGGTTTCTAGGTCATTTCTTTTGTTCAACTACTGAACAATTGTAGCTCAACCTTTATATCTTTAATGAATTCTAATTAACCCATACTTAATTCCAAATTAATTATGATTAATTCTTAATTAATTATCATTATTTCTACTTAATATATTAATCATATAATATATTAATAAATCATTTACTATAATTTCTAATTAAATTATTTATCACAATATAATCTAACAAATTATCCTCTCTTTCCAAATGTAATTCTAATCAAATTTTAGTTATGAGGGAAACACAAAAAGGAATTTGCTTTTAATTACAAGTATATACCAATTTTGTTATGAGCTTATACGCCTTAATCCAACATAACTACATACCTCTTTAGTAACCAATGAGCTTTGATTTTAAGACCTCGTGCATGCCACCTTATTTTATGGAAAGGACCCACATCCGAATTGCTCTCTTGGTCCACACCCAAAGAACTCAAAAGAGTAGAATAAAAAATAACTAGGCAGGGATGATCTCATAAGACTGCACCCGCAAGATGGAAGGAGTAGAATGGAAAAGAGTGAAGACAAAATGAGCAAGGAAGAATGAAATTCCTAAGGCCCTATTTATTGCCTTGGATACCTTCCTATGTTTAATCTTCCAACCCATGTGGGATGGGATGAGAATTTCAAAATTCCCTCTTATCAAAGAGGAATTTCGAGCACTCTATCTCCCTTTAGAGTTCTGAAATATTCTTGATTAATCAACTATTGATTAATTGATGTTCAACCATTTAATTAATTAAAGTGTTAATTCATTCCTAAAATTTTTCAGTCTAGTTTCTAAATATGTATTAAACCATAATAATTAATAAACTAATTCCTTCTTTATTTATTCTACTTAATTTTATCCTTGAGGGGAACCCAAGAGGACCTTGTTATTAATAAGAATAATGTCATTTGTTAATGACCTTGGAAACCCTTTCCAAAGTCTCTTACCTGGACAAGTCATCAACTATATGAGGTCCAATACTATTGGATTAGGTGTCTAAGCCAATAACTATAATTGGTATGTATTTGACCCGATAGTAGCATAGTCCTTTTGGGTTGCCTTCACCGGAGCAATTTGATAGGATTTATATTTGAGAAAGAGGTTATTTGTGATTTATTAATATATTATAAGAGTAATATATTAATTGATAAATCATATTATTTAATTGGTATTGATCAAGAATTAATTTAGTGATCAAAAGATATAGATTAAATTTATAGGTACCGCTTAGGTAAATCAGTAATACATATAGTTTGGGCTAATGATCCATGTTGATTAGGGATAGGTTAAATCTATGTGAGTGTCCATGAAGAGTTAGTCCAAATGGCCTATCATATGGATTGTTGGAATACTTAAAGGTTTATGTAAATCAGTGTTTTATGTAAGAAACCCTAAGCATTCCACACTATAAATTGAACCCCTAGCCTTCTCAAAATCGGCCAAGACTTCCAAGGTGAAACCCTAGCCGATTTTGATGCTCCTAACCTCTCTCTCATAAGCCTCCTCTTTCTTTTGGTGTTTGTAACTTATTTGAGGTATCACATTTGAGGTACTAAGCTCTTGGAAGGCCAAGTTCTACAAGCTACAATAAAGAGGTATTAATCTAACTTGTTTTATGTTGTAAATCTCAATATTGTATGCTAGTTAGGGTTCATGCTTTGTATAATATGAAAATTGCATGTATAACATGAGAAAACTTATATCCAAAGCATTAGGGTTGTATATGCACTATAGGATTGTTATAGTGCTCAAAAACCCATCAGTGGTATCAGAGCCTAGGGGATTTTCTGTTATATTGATACAATTATATTGTTTTCAAAGTTCATTTTTGGCCTCTGACTGCTGGACTCGACGAGTCTTATGAAGGAACTTGACGAGTAGGGACAACTCGACAAGTCCATTGCTTGACTTGATGATTTGGATCATCTATTGGCAGATTTTTCGAGTTTTTGGCCAGATTTGGATTAAGATCATTACCACAAACTATTTTGACTGATAAAATTAGATTTTTCTGATATGGTAATGATTATCCTTATCCAACTGAATGATGATTGTCAAATTTTAAGATAATTACTTGATTTTGTGAAAAAATTAATTATTTGTAGAATTTGATTTGAATCATCTTGCTATATGAAATTACATTAGGTAAATTTTGTGATATAGTTAATTATATGACTGATTTAATTGTTTTCAAATTGATACAAGAGACTATTGAGAAGTTTTAAAATTTACCCTCGAGTTTTGGAATTTAAAACTGATTAAAAAGTATTAATTTTAAAATATTTAAATTCTAAACCATGTAGTTTTAAAAGTGTAAAATTCAACCCTTATACTATTATAATATTACTAACTTAATACTTGTATATATATATATATATATATATATATATATATATATATATATATAAGACAGTCAGTCTTACCGTTATTACGCCTCATTCACGAAGCTGATCTATAAGGAGGGTATAAGGAAATTTCCTATAAAATGGCGATTGAATGGGTGTCCACTCTCACCCACCGCTTCCTTGACTAGTGGAGGGTCGTTAGCTGAACGAGTAGGATATGACATTAATTCTCAATAAAAAGTATAATGATAATTATAAAAGTGACCAAATGTTTTTCAAAATTCCCAATCTTAGTTACTTTAGGAAAAATATGAAAATGGTGGTATTCCATGAAATTGCACTTTGCACATTACCAAGTCGTTAGTGGAGTGTGTGTGGTTTACCGGCACACAAATTTGGACTAATGAGGATGGAAAAGGGCAGCTCGATGTTTTTCATAGACCAATGGAAGGTGTGTGGTTCATCGACATATTGATTAGGTGATAAATGACATCAAGAGTACCACGCATATTTGCATGGTTATTCACACATTGTTTGTGATCCTCGGTATCCCTATCACAAACTTGAAGGGAATAATTGAGATTTGAACTTGCCATTGAAAAGTTCAATGAATCTCAAAGAACTAGGAATTTCATAAAACTTAATTCTTTAAGATTTTAGTTTTGGGTAGTCAATTTGGTAAATCGTCATTTACCTACCTTCAAGTATTATATCTAATGAAGCTTGTCTTTCTTTTTCAAATGTCTACTTCAAAAAACGCTTCAAACTCAAATGCTTCTGGCTCTTTCTCCCTCATGAACTTATGTGGGAGGGTCATCTTCGATGGGTCGAATTTCAATGACTGGATTCGAAACATTCGTATGGACATTCGATACGAGGAAAAGGAATATGTCCTCGATAAAGAGCTAAAAGAGATTGATGAAGAAACTACTACTCCTAAGCAACTTGCTAAGTATAGGGCTCATGAGAAGGACACAACAAAGGTGTCGTGCATCTTGCTAGCCACTATGACTTCTAAGCTTCAGAAGTCCTACGAGGACTTCTGGCCTTTTGAGATGCACCAAGACTTGATGGAACGGTACCATCAGAGTGCTCGACAAGAAAGGTATAATAAACATTGCCTCCATGATAACAACAAAAATGAAGGATGGAGAGTCCATCACGACCCACTTGCAAAAGATGAAAAGATATGTGTACCGCTTGCTAAAGTTGAATGTCAATTTTGACGAAGAGTTGGCTATTGACATTATCCTACACTTCTTGCATCCTTTTTATGATCATTTCAGAATGACTTATCATATGAACAAGGAGGAAGTCACTCTAAGAAAGCTTCAAGGCCTACTGAGAACAACTGAAAGTAGTTTAAAGGCAAGTCTGTTGTATCCACTCATATTGTTGTTGCCCCAGTCCTGGCAATTGGACATGGGAAGGGAAATAAGAGGAAAGCTTCCTCAAAAAATCACAAGGGAAAGTCTCATGATGGATCCTCTTCTAGTGGGTCTAAAGGTTGTTCTACTGCTCCCTTATCCAATCCTAAGGAAGCATAGTGCTTCCTTTGTCATGAAAAGGGCACTGGAAACGAAGCTGCCCAAAATACTTGCAGTACATTAAGGATGGGAAGATAAATCCCACCTTCTTAAGTATTTACACTATTCAATCTAATAACTCATCACATGCTAGTTATCGGGTCCTTGATACAGTATGTGGTTTTCACATTTGTTCTGATTTACAGGGTCTTAGAAGAAGTATGGATGTGGAGTACTGGAAGATGAACTTGGTCATGGGGAATAGGAAAGCGTCGCATGTCACCAAGATTGGAGTTTATTCTTTATTGCTTAGTAATGGGTTAGGTTTAGAGTTGAATAACTGTTGCTACTCTTCAGATATGGCGAGAAATATTATTTCCTTTCATGGTTTGTATAAACAAGGTTTTAGATTTTCATTTAACAATGAAATTGGTTCTATTAATGCTTTTTATAATGGTAAATTTTATTTTGAAGCATTGCCTTGTAATGGTATATATGAAATTGTGACGGTTGTAGACAACTTAGGAAATAATGTATTTGTAACATACACGTTTTGAAATCGTGTTTTAAGTAAATAATATTATGAAATATTATGTGAATTTGAATGTTGAGTTCTAACAGATCGTTTTTACTAGAACTGAAGTAAAACTATGCTTAGAATCATTCAGAAAGTATTAGAAGTCTTATGAGATTCCAATTAAAAGCCAAATAGTGAAATATACCGAAAATATAAAATTTTGATAAGTAAAATTTTATTATTGAAAGTTGTAGATAATCTCATTAGAAACATTTGGGCGAAAACCTCATCGAAATCAGAGTTATAACGAAGAAGTTATGACCAAACGAAGATCCGTGATAAATCCGGAAAATACTTTGTCACATAAAAATTTAGTTTTCGATAAACTAATTTTTAGCCTTAGTAATCTAAATGAAAGTTGTAGAACTCGTGAAAATAATCAACTTTCATATAAAGACCGTTTGAATCTCACTTCGTATGAGGAAGTTATGATTTTTCAAAGTTTCAGCTTAGCAGTAGACAGCTAAAAACTCGAATTTTAGATCGAGTGATTTTTAGCCGACACAACCTAAACGAGAATTGAAGGTTTCGTCATTAGTAGTGCAACAGTAAAAAGTCTGACAAAAACGGACGTCGGATGAAGAAGCTATGAATTTTTAACGGATTTTCCTGTCCCGGTCTGTTAAAAATAATAATATTAAAATTAAGTTCAAAATTAGCCGATGAAGTGTAAACGAAAGTCGTAGAGAATAATTTTAGCTTCGCGTGCATATAAAGAATGTCAAAAACGGAGCTCGTATGCGAAAGTTATGGATTTTACAAGATTTGGCACATTTTTCGAGAAATTTCGCATGAATAGTACTGCCACGTCACCTTCTTATGCGAGGCTTCCACGTGTCGGACACGTGTCCGCTGCTGATTGGACCGCAGCCTTGCGTGTTGCCTTCTGATTGGACCAAGTCCGAGGTCCACTAAGCTCGGAACACCTTCGCAGGAGACACCCCCAGATCACCCTCGCACCTTCGTGCCCTCCTCCCATTGGACCGAAGTTAGGTCCAAACCGAAGCTGCCAGCTGACCGAACCGAGCCTCGCCCTGCTGCCACTTGGTCCGAACCTCGCAGACGCGTGCCCCGTTCCCCTCGCTTCGGATCCGAGGCTCACACCTATATAAAGGGTGCGAGACCTCCCGGGTAAATGTTAGAAATTTGCCCCTTTTTCACCCCTAAACTTATATTTCTTCTACTTCCACTTCCCCCGAAGCCCCGGTACTTATTCCAAAGCCCGAAACACGCCCCGAGAAGCCCGGAAAATTTATCTTTTCGGTTTCGAAGCTCTACCTTCACAGAGCCCAGTTTTCAAGAAAACTCCCGGTTTTCAACGACGAAAGTGATATTTAGAACCGAAGTGCTGCCCAAATTAATATTTTAGCCCCCGGTTATGTCTATATTTCACGGTGTTATTATTCCGGGTTATTTTCCCGGGTTATTTTTATTTGCTATTTTTAATAGCAAAGAAATACCTTTGACCATGTGATCAGTGAAAGGACTTAGATTCACGTTGGTACTGGTATGTAGCCTCTGGCCATGTAGAACATGTCTCCGTAAGAGAATGAATTCTATTCTACGGTATTGGCAGAAGGTTAGACAGGGCTTTAAGCCTGAAATCTACCAAAATGTTAATCCAAAGTTGTATATCTTATGTGCCGTTTGGGCCAAAGCTTCATTGATGTATATCAAGCATGGAAATTGTTATGTCTCATTGATTGTATATCTTTAAATCAAATCAATGATTGATACGGAATGTTTGTCACATGATTCACATATGCCCTTGTTGTTCCTTGATCCTCTTTGCTTCTGCCATATTGAAGTATATATATGGCATAACGTTATATTGTATCTATTATTGAACTCACTAAGCGTCACCGCTTACCCTCTCAATGTTTAACAAATTTGCAGGAGATAAGCATCCAGTATAGTTATATACTGGTAGAAGATTTTTGAATAGTTTGAAACTATTGTATCGATAGAAGTTTATGAATAGTTTGAAACTATTATATTTTGCACTCCCATATGTATAAAACTATAGAATCCTGGGAAGTTATGTAATATATAACACTTTAAAATAGTCGGTTTGTATCCAGTAGTTTGTAACCTCTTTATCAATGTAAAATATTGTTTTTATGAATATGCAAGTAGCATGTTTTGGAGTAACTATATTGTCGTGTATGAAAGTTTGGGTCTTTCATAAATACGAAAGTTAGGGCCTTTCAATATTGCATATTGATTCGTCCAATGGTCTGGACAAGGCATGCTTGTGTCATTGTTATCTGGACATGTCAACAAGAAGCTTATAGCCCCACTCCAAAAGGATGGAGTGTTGGAGTCATTTGACTTAAAGTCGGATGACACGTGTGAATCTTGTTTGCTTAGAAAGATGACCAAGTCACCTTTCATTGGTACTTGTGAAAAAGGTGAGGTTTGTTGGATCTCACATGCATCAATGTGTATGGACCCTTCTGATCCACCACAAGGGATTCTAACTGCTTCTATGTAACCTTTACCGACGATTATAGCAGATATGGATATATCTACTTAATCAAGCACATGTCAGAAACCTTTGAAAAGTTCAAAGATTTTAAGCAAGAAGTGGAGAATCAATTGGGCAGGAATATAAAGATGCTCCGATCCGATCAAGGTGGTGAGTATCTTAGTATCGAGTTCCATGAGTATCTTAAAGAATATGGAATTGTTTCACAATTGACGCCACCTAGGACACCACAGCTTAATGGTGTGGTTGAGAGGTGCAATCGAACCTTGTTGGACATGGTTCATTCCATGATGAGTCGAGCTTCATTATCTATCTCATATTGGGGGTATGCCTTAGAGACTGCCACCCATATCCTTAATCTGGTCCAAACTAAGAAAGTTGCCAAAACACCTATCAAGGTTTGGGGTTGCAAGGATTTCGTAAGACGGGAGACTCATGACAAGCTCGAACCTCATAGTGAGCATTGTATTTTCATCAGCTACCCAGAGAAATCCTTTGGGTATTTGTTCTACAGACCTAGTGAGAACGTGGTCTTCGTAGCACGGAAGAGTGTCTTTTGTGAAAGAAAACTCATATGCCAAGAGGATAGTAGGAGGGAAATTAACCTTGAAGAGGTTTAAGAGTTAAACGTTGAAGGAACCTCTAATACTAGCACTCAACCTAAGGATGAGACTCCTGTTGAACCAGTTGACGAGTCCGTACCTCTGAGACATTCTAGTAGAGTTAGCGTTCCACCTATGTTATATGGTTTTTATATAACAACTGAATGTGATACATTTATCAATGATAGTACAATGATAAATTTGGATGAACCTAACAACTACAAGGAAGCCATGGCGGGCCAAGAGCCCGCAAAGTGGAAAGAGGCGATGGACAGCGAGATTTAGTCCATGTATGACAATCAAGTTTGGAACTTGGTTGAAAATGTACCAGGTCATAAGACAGTTGGGTGCAAGTGGACCTTCAAGAAGAAGACCGGCATGGATGGGAAAGTTCAAACATATAAGGCACAATTGGTTGCAAGGGGCTTTACTCAAACTCCTGGAGATGACTATGACGAGACCTTCTCACCAGTAGTGAAGATCAAATTTATACGGGTTATGCTAGCCATAGTTGCGCTTCATGATTATGAAATATGGAAGATGAATATCATAACCGCTTTCCTTAATAGGAAGTTGGTTGAAGATGTTTACATGAGTCAGCCAGAGGGTTTTGCAAATGCGAAGTACCCTAATAGAGTGTGTAAGCTTGAGAAATGCATTTATGGATTAAAGCAAGCATCTCGCATATGGAATCATAGTTTCGATGAGAAAGTCAAAGAGTTTGGTTTTTCGAGAAGTGAGGATGAGTCATGCGTATATGTCAAGGCTAGTGGGAGGATAGTTAGCTTTCTGGTGTTGTATGTGGATGACATACTTCTCATAGGAAACGACATTCCAACCTTGTAGGAAGTTAAGTCCTGGCTTGGGAAGTGTCTCTCTATGAAGGACCTCGGGGAAGCTGCTTACATTCTAGGGATAAGGATATTGAGAAATAGGAGTAAAAGACTAATAGGACTTAGTAAAAGTACCTACTTGGACAAGGTGTTAAAATGTTTCAACATGGAGAATTCCAAGAAAGGAGAATTGCCTTTCCAGAGCAATACCAAACTGAGTAAGAATCAGAGTCCGAGTACCAATGCCGAAATAGCATAAATGAGTCGAGTACCATCTGCTTCTACTGTTGGCTCGATCATGTATGTTATGACATGTACTCGCCCTGATGTGGCTTTTGCTTTGAGTTTGGTTAGTCGATATCAAGGGAATCCTAGTAGAACTCACCGGATAGTAGTAAAGAAGATTCTTAAGTACCTGCGGAGGACTAAAGACTGGTTCCTTACCCTCAGTGGGAGTGATGACTTGAGAGGGACAGGCTATAGTGACGCCAGCTTTCAGACCAAAACAGATAATTTCCGCTCTCAGTCGGGCTAAGTATTTACCCTAAAAGGAGGAGCAGTGACATGGAAAAGTTCCAAACAGGAGACTGTAGTTGATTCGATGTGTGAATTAGAGTACATAGCAGCAAGCGAAGAGTTGACAGACGCAATATGTCTAAAGAACTTCATCGAAGACCTTGGAGTTGTACCAGATGTAAAGGAGCCTATGCAGATTTTCTGTGACAACGACGGTGCAGTCACCTTAACCAAGGAACCAAGGGATCATGGAAGATCCAATAACATCCACATAAAATATCACTTCATAAGACATCGAGTAGAAGAGGGACTCCTCATAGTGAAGAGGGTATCGTCAGAGGATAACCTAACAGATCCCCTTACGAAGGGACTGAGTAGGGTTAAGCATTTGCAGCATGCTAAGAGCATTGGCCTAAGAGATGATATTAGTTTTAGTGATTAGATAGGTAGTTAGAAAATTGTAATAAATAAATGTAATTGACATTTGATGATTAAATAATAAGGGTTTTATTTATAAGTAAAGCTTACTGTCTTTTTTCAATTGTTTATTTTATGTTTCACTTTTGCATGTTTTGACTTCTAGAATAATATGATTATTCAAACTATCCACAGTCAATCATACTTTGGAAGTAAGCTATGAAGTTAGAATGTCATAAATAGACTTGTAGATTGTCTAAGGTGTCTAGACATAGCAAAAGTTTGCTACAACGTTCATGAGTGCTCCTGAAATAAGATTTGAGTATTATATTAAACCCATGCTCACATGAATCACTTCATGGAATTTATCATGAGTGATTGTGAGACGATAATATCGTATAGTCTTCAAACCAAGATATATGAGTTGTTGATTACAAGTTGGTTGCGCATTAATAGTATGAAAACGCATTAGTAACTTGATGTTATAAAACGTGTTGTTGTGTATAATTTAACAAGTAATTATTACAAGCATATAAGTCGAAGTTTATCTGTTCCTTTTATCCTAAGAGGATTGAAAGCGATATCTTCGGCCCCTCGATGATTTTGTTTTGACTTATGTGTCGGGCCCAGTCAGGACTCAATTAATGCGTTTAATTAAGTTCTATGTCAAACAAATCAGAAATCGGGAAACAAACTGTTGGACAATGAGTATGACTTTATTCCATGTCTTTTTCCATGTGATATCTTGAAGAGCAGAGGATTATACGATCCCTTATCTAAAGGACGCGTTATTGACTAGGTTAGAGTTCAACAGCGGCATTTGAGAGCTACGATTGCTAATCGGATTTTGAAGTTATATTGACAGTTGGATTAGGCGTCTAAGCCCATAACTATAACTGGTATGTACTTGACCTGATAGTAGCATGGTCCTTTTGGGTTGCCTTCACCAGAGCAATTTGATAGGATGGATATTTCAGAAAGAGGTTATTTGTGATTTATTAATATATTAAAAGAATAATATATTAATTGAGAAATCATATTATTTAATTGGTTTTGATTAAGAATTAATTTGGAATTAATTTAGTGATCAAAAGAGACTGATTAAATTTACAGGGATTAATTAGGTAAAGCAGTAATACTTATAGTTTGGGTTAATGATCCATGTTGATTAGGGATTGGCTAAATCTATGTGAGAGTCCATGAAGAGTTAGTCCAAAGGGCCTATCATATGGATTATTGGAATACTTAAAAGTTTAAGTAAATTAGAGTTTTATGTAAGAAACCCTAAGGATTCCACACTATAAATTGAACCCCTAGCCTTCTTAAAATCGGCCAAGACTTCCAAGGTGAAACCCTAGCCGATTTTGGTGCTTCCTAAGCTCTCTATCATAAGTCTCCTCTTGCTTTTGGTGTTTGTGACGTATTTGAGGTATTACATTTGAGGTACTAAGCTCTTGGAAGGCCAAGTTCTACAACCTACAATAAAGAGGTATTCATCTAACTTGTTTTATGTTGTAAATCTCAAAATTGTATGCTAGTTAGGGTACATGCTTTAGATAATATGAAAATTGCCTGTATAACATGAGAAAACTTAGATCCAAAGCATTAGTGTTAGGTCACATTTAGATAGTTTGAGCTAGGCATTTATCTTGTATAAGTCTTGGTTAGGGTTTGGTCGTGTGTTTAGATGTTTGCGGCTGGTTGTTCACGGTTGCAAGGTGTTCACGGCCATGAACATGTTCACGGCCATGAACCCGTTTGCAATTGGTCGTGACCTATAAATAGTGTCAGAATGTGTCAGTGTGAGAGTTAGTCAGTCAGACGTAAGTGTGTTTTCTTCAAGGTGTACTCGACGTTTACGATTATATAAACATGTGCATTGCTTGATTACTTTCTTCTTCAAATCCATTCTTGTTCTTAATTGATTGATCTAAGCTTGATTCATTGTTTGATCACTAGTTGGTTCCGGGTTTGGGACTTACAGTTGGTATCATAGCCTTTCTGGTGTCAAAACATATTCAAGTTGCATTTGCGGTTGAAGGAGTTTTCGTTTTCTTCACTATTCAAGCTCATTTCTGCCTCTGATCGTGTTTTCAAGGCTAAGGGAATCAAAATCTGCTCAAAAACACTTATTTTCATCCAAATCTGGGAGTTTGCGGTTTGCTGTGTTGAATAGGTTACGACCGTGAACACTTGATACAATCGTGAACCATTCATCTTCAAGGACCGTGAACTGCTTCTGGACTGTGATCAATTGCTTGACCGTAAACCATTCATCCAAAATTGACTGTGAACAATTCTTGGACCGTGAAGCATTGTTTGGCCGTAAACGTTTGAACCGTGATTGTGTGTACGGCCGTGAACAGATTTCGACCGTGAACATTATTTTTTTCTAACACTTTGTTTTTCAAATTTCTTTTTCATTTAATCAAGAAAATAAAAAATAATTGGATTCACAAAGCTCAACAGTTCATCAAGAATTGGACTCGATCATGGGAACCACTACTCGAATTCCTCGCTTACTGTCCGCTGAAGGTTTCCTAGATTGGAAATATCAAATGGAAAAGTACATCAAGATGAAGGACTTCAAAATATGGCGTAGCATCTTCAGAGGAGCAGTTCGAATCACCACTACACTCGAGAATGGAACAGTCGTTGATAAGGAATTCGAAGATTACATCAATGAAGAATTTGAGAAAATTGAACAGCAAGAGAAAGCACTGGCTACACTCATAATGGCTTTATCCCCAGAGATTGCACAAGATTTCAGAGAATCCACTTCAGCAAAATCTTTGTGGGAAGCACTGATTGAGGTATACGAAGAAAATGAAGACATGAAGCAGAGTCATCAGGATATGCTGAGACAAAAGTTCAATATGTTCAACTACATTCTTGTAGAAACCCTGGAAGTTCAACTTCAACGATTCATCACATTGACCACTGAAATGAGTTCGGATGGGATCTTAGTGCCAAGATCTGAAATTAACAAGAAGCTGTTGAATTCTCTCCCAAAGGCATGGGATATGAGTATTGTTGTCGTTAAGCAAGCTAATGATCTTAACCGACTATGTCTGGCTGAAACCATGGCCATCGTCAAAGCATGTGTTCTTGATGACAAACAGAGGGAGATCAATCATGTGAACTCGTACTCAACTGAAAATCTTTGGATCTCTACAAACAATGCCTTTTCATCCTTTACCACTCCTCAAAGTCAAGCCTTTGTTGTTCCATAACCACAAAGTCAAATGTTTGCTGCTTCACAACCATCACCTTATGTTGCTCCACCATCAATTCCCTATTCACAAACTACGTCCTCTTCTAAAGCTCCTGCTCCAGTATCTGCTCCAAAAGAGGCTGAAGAGAATATGACTCTTACATCTGGATTGGTGAACTGCTACAATGTGTTTGTTACTGGAGATTTCCCCTCATATCTCGTTTGCCGATCATGATCAGATACACCCTGAAGATATTGAAGAGATGGACATCACATGGCAAATTTCCATGGCTGTGTGCAGGGCCAAACAATTCACAAAGAAAACAGGGAAGAACAACTGGGGAATGAACGCGGAAAAGAAGGTCAGTTTCAACAAGGGCAAACTAAGATGTTTCAACTGCCATGAACCTGGTCACTTTGACAGAGAATGCCCAAAGCCAGACAGGAGGGAAAATAGTGAAAGAACCATGGTGCCCGTAGGAAGCAACCGGGGAGTTACCACCAACAATCAGACAACGAATCTTGCAGTGGCGGCTTAGTCATTTGACTTGGAAGATCAGATTCAGGCTTTGAACATCTCTGGACCTTAAAATGCTCATCTTGCCCAGATCAATGATTTCCCAAAAGAAAAAGTTGAAGTGGACTTGGAGGAAGAAATGATGCAGCTGCAATTTGCCTTTATGGTACAGACTACCCCGGAGCCTGAAAAGAAGGAGGTCAGTGAAAACTCTTGTTCTCAAACTTGCATTAACACTGTTAAATTTTTACATGAGCAAATTGAATCAATAAAAAGGGAGAACGAGGACCTTAAATATGAGGGGTACCAACTTAGGAAAGGACGGAAACCATTAAAAGAACAACTAGAGGCCAAGCTGAAGGACTTTAGGAAATAGCAGGAGGAGTACAGTAACAAGTGTGTCAATTATAAATATCTTCAGAAAGAGCTTGCTGTTGTAACTGAAGAACTTGACACATTGAAGATTTGTTTTCAAAATGCTGATTTTAACTTCAAGAAATTCGATGTGTCAAGTGAAAAGGTTGCAACAATAATTCAAAATCAAATGAAATGGAAGGATAAAAAACAAGTAAGTATATGATATGAGAGTGTCCCTCCCCTGTTCAATCAAACTATATTGCTAAACCTTTGACTCCGGAGGAGATTGACCGAGAACCATTTATGGTGTATGCTAAACCAACTGCACATGCGACAGAATGTAGTGCTAGGGAAATAGATTCTAACATTTCTACTTCCTTTGCAGATTTGTCCATAAGTCAGGGAAATCAAGAGGATGGAAAGATTGAGTCAGAAAATAAATTTGTGTCAAAATTTGGTGTTTCAATTTTGAACAATGTTGATTCTGTGTCTGTTGTTAAAACTGATATTTTGATTTATGATGATTTGGTGTCTAAGTCTAATGTTTCTGATAAATGTGATGCTGCCTTTGTTAAAACTGTTGAATCTGACACTAGCACATCCACTCCATCTACACCTGTCACACAACCTGACTCATGCACTTGCATGTGTGCGAAAGTTAGAAGAGTCAATAAGAGCACAAAAACAGAAAAAGGTGGTACCAGTTTTCATGATAAAAAGCAAATATGTTTTAACTGTGGAACTATCGGCCACATTGCTTGCAATGGTCCTAATAGGGCTTTTATACGTTTTTCTACACCAAGAAGAGAAAATGAGTCTTGAGGAAGGTCTCTAACGAGAAAGTCCTTGAGATCTCGTCTTCGAGATGATGATTGGAATGTTCATCATGACAAGAAAAGGTCTGATCTTAAAAAGAATAAACAGTTTTTTGATCAAAAAGGCACATGTGTTTTGACAAGATCGAATGCGGCTAAGCCAAGATCGATTTCGTCAAAGACATCGTCTAGATCCTCGACTAATCCTAGCCAAAAATTCAAACGCTCAAAAGAAAAGAAAAATATTTCAAAATCACCTGTAAATATTTCAAAACCTAATTACCAGTGGGTGCCCAAATCTTCAATTGGCTAATCATCTTCATCTTCTGACACTGCATCTAATAGTAATTCAAAATCAAAAAGTGAAAAATAAAAATCTATGAATGTCAAGGGTAAACCTAGGGTTGTAATGACCTGGGTCCCAAAATCTAATTGATCCCGCTCATCGTGCAGGAACAGCTGCGAAGGAATGTCGCCAGACGGTGGTATGTCGATAGCGGTTGTTTCCGGCACATGACAGGAGACATTTCCCAGTTGCACGACAATTAAAATTTTAATGGAGGACTTGTTTCCTTTGTGGGAGGGGATGGAGGAAAGATCATTCAAAAAGGAACCGTTACCAATGGAGTGCTAAGCTTTGAGAACATCAACTACGCTTCCGAGTTGAAGCATAGTTTGTTGCGCGTCTCGCAAATCTGTGACAAGGGCTACACCACTCAATTTACCGATAAAGAATGTCATATTTTGAAGGAGGGCATCGTCATACCTGAAGAATGGATCCTCGTAAAGTCTAAAAGAGACGGTAACGCTTACATCATAGACATGAATCATAATCTGCTGGAACAAGTCACCTACCTCTTCTCCAAAGTCTCCGAGCACAATGTTATGCTATGGCACCGTCGGCTCGGACATGCTAACGCAAAGAACCTAAATCGACTTGAAAAGAACGAGATCGTACGTGGACTCCCAGTCAAATACTTCATTACATTTGAAAAATGTGTGGCATGCACACAAGGAAAACATGACTGGAAGCCACATCTGCCAAAATAAATCAACTCGATCAACAAATTTCTCCAATTGTTGCACATGGACTTATTGGGTCTGGTCAATGTCCTCAGAATCAACAAAAGTTCATACTATTTGGTGTGATAGACGATTTATCGCGGTTCACGTGGGTTTTCTTCTTGTCCAACAAGTTTGGGACCACTGACCTAATCAAGAAGTTTGTGGTGATGATTGAGAACCAAAACAACGAGAAGGTGAAGGCGCTCAGAACTGATAATGGGACGGAATTCAAGAATATCTTTCTAGATCATTTTGTGCTGAAAAGGGGATCGTGCGTTAATATAGTGCTGCTCGTACACCGCAACAAAATGGTGTTGCTAAATGGCGGAACCGAATGTTAAAAGACACCGCAAGGGCAATGCTTTGTGAATCCAAACTTCCGGTCTTCTTTTGGGCCGAGGCGGTCAACACGGTCTTCTATGTTCAGAATTGGGTCCTGATTAACAAAGCTCATATGAAGACCCCGTATGAAATTCGCTACGGTCACAAGCAATCGGTTGCTCACTTTTGTATCTTTAGATGCCCTTGCACCCTCCTTCACTTAGATTCCAACCCAAAGTTCAGTTCGTAGGCCAATGACTGTTACTTCATGGGATACGCCGCACGCACAACATACAGGGTCTACAACAAAAGAACAAAACAAATTGTGGAATCTTATGACGTGCGCTGGCTGGAGGAGAATGAGACTGATGCCCGAGTTGGTCTTGACTGGTTATTCGATTACGCTTATTTATTTAAATTATTTGATGTGTTTTCAGATGTTGTGTCAGGTACTTCCTCATGTTCGAAGGCTATTCTTGAAGATGAAGATGAGGATGTTGTCTACAGACCACCTATGGTGCCTTTTACAACTCCTATGGTGGATACAGTTGTTCCAAGTACTTCCTCCGAATCTCCGAGTCAACAACTAAATCCAGATGTTGATGCCTCTCCACTCACTCCTGCCAAAAGAGAGTTCATGACCAAAGATACTTCCGCTGAAACTCAAACTTTCACGAAGCTTCTCTTTCCTGAGCCAATAGCGAACGAGTATGTGGCAATCCCCTATGATGGTCCCAGATTGTCTGAGGTGGATCCTTTAGCAAATGACGGATTAATAAACATCAGCAACCCTTCCTGTCTCGCTCAATGATATTAGCCATGAGATACCCAAGTGATTTCAACGCGATCATTCAAACGAGAATTCCATTGGGCCACTGGGAGAGGGTGTCAAAACGAGGAGTCAAAGTAGAGACGTCAACACATGTCTCTACTCTTACATTATCTCCCAGATCGAGCCAAAGAACGTCCAAATGGCATTGAATGAACCTAGTTGGGTTGATGCAATACATGAGGAGTTACATCAGTTTGAGACACTAGGGTTCTGGCAGTTGGTCGAGTTGCCAAAGGGAAAGAAGTCTCTTGACACGCGGTGGGTCTACAGAAACAAACAAGATGATTCAGGGTTCATTGTACGTAATAAAGCACGTTTGGTTGTTTGTGGGTTTCGGCAAACCGAAGGACTTGACTACATTGAGGTGTATGCTCCTGTAGCGTGCCTTGAAGCTATTCATATCTTCTTGGCGTATGCTTCCTACATGGGGTTTACTGTCTTTAGGATGGATGTTAAAACTGCCTTTCTTTATAGAGCCGTGAAAGAGGAGATTTACGTTGATCAGCCTCTCGGTTTTGTCAACTCAAAGTTTCCGAATCATGTGTACAAATTGGACAAGGCTCTGTATGGGTTTCATCATGCTCCTCGAGCTTGGTATGCCACCCTAACAGATCATTTGCTCGAGCATGGTTACACTAGAGACACGATCGATCAGACGCTCTTTATAAAGCATGTGGATGTCGATCTCATTCTCGTTCAGATATATGTTGACGACATCATCTTTGGGTTGCAAAGCCAACATCTTTGTAAGGAGTTCGAGACTATGATGAAGAAGCGGTTCGAGATGAGTTCACTAGGGGAGATGACGATGTTTCTGGGTTTGCAAGTACATCAATGTTCAATCGGAATCATGCTCCACCAAGGCAAATATGTAGATGATATGCTTGAGAAGTACGATTTTAAGGACACTAAACCTGCCTTGACGCTGATGGCCGAACGACCCCTGTTGACTCCAGATCTTGAAGGCGAATTCATAGATCATACCGAATGCAGATCGATGATCGGATCCCTGATGTATCTGACTGGGAGCAGGTCAGACATCATGTTCGTAGTTTGTCAATATGCTAGATATCAGGCTAATCCTAAACTCTCCCATTTAATTGCAGTCAAAAGAATTTTTCGGTATCTCAAAGGTAGTTCAAAATTGGGTCTTTGGTACCCGAAAATTTTTTATTTTGATTTATATGCTTTCGCTGATAGCAATTATGAAGGGTGTGAACTTGACATGAAATCAACTTCTGGGGGCTGTCAATTTCATGGTGACCGGCTGGTGTTCTGGCAGTATAAAAAACAAGAAATGGTGTCTACGTCAACGGCGGAGGCGGGATATGTTGTTGTTTCTGCTTGTTGTTCTCAAGTCATATGGATTCAACATCAATTAATGGACTGCGGTTTGAATTTTATACAAACTCCCATCTTTTATGATAACGATGTTGCAATTCAAATTGCTAAAAATCCAGTCCAGCATTCAAAAACCAAGCATATCGATATCAAAGTGCATTTTATCAAAGATTGTTTTGAGCGTTCGCTCATTCGGTTAGAGCAGATCCACAATACTAACAATGTGGCGGATTTGTTCACAAAACCGTTTAACAAAGCTCGATTCGATGTGCTTGTGGGCTTTTTGAAAATGATCCATTTTGAAGACTGATTTTTGTTTTCGGATAGTTTAAATTTGTGCATTTAATTTCCATTCTCTCCTATACACAAATTCACGGGGAGAAATAAAAACAAAACAAAAATCATAAAATTCAAAAATATAAAAATCCTAAAAATTAAAAAATCTAAAACTAGCTGGTCTGCATGTGATGTGATGGGAAGTGATATCAATACGTGTTAATAGGCAATTTGAATCTGTGTAAGGTACCAAAGTTGAATTTTCTAGGCTCTGTGCTCAATGCGCTGGTAGGCACGAAAGGTTTAATTGGACTTCACTAGGCATAGATGAACTTAAGGAATCTAGAGACTTGACAAATCTTGACATAGATAGTTCTGTTTAGCCTGACAATATGACGCTTGGGTAGGTTAAGCAGGGAGATATACATGGGAATCTGCGGATTACACTAAATAATCTGTATCTAGAACCGTGGTTTAACTTTTCCTCAATGTACGGACTCTGTCCTTAATTCTGCTATTGACGGGGCGATCGGGGAATTCCAATAAATTAGGTCTGTAGAAGGTTATTTTCTTGCTTTGTTTCTGTTAGTCATATGTTGCCTCCTCTGCGTGATTGAAATACATCCGACCTAGACTGAAACATATGCAATTCTATCTCTCTGCATCTCCTATCTATGCAATTCTTCCTGTATGTTATCCATATGTTGTCTCCTCTGCATGATTGAAACACATCCGACCTGGTACAAAACATATGCACCATTCTACTTCTCAATCCCTCTAAATCTGGTTAGGCATATGTTTCACCCTCTGCGAGATTGGAAGAGATCCAACCTGGGTGTACAACATATGCATTCTAAATCTGACTTCTCCTATAATAATTGTCTGCTCATCTAAAGTAAAGAGTACTTTGGAAGTCCCTGATTATTGGGGTATATCAAGAAGCAGTAAACATGTTCTGGTACATCTAAAATTGAACAATTAATAGGTTGTCTGTAGATCTCGCTGCTTAATTTAGGTGGACAATATTATCCTTGGCCGTGGTCAAATGACTGGTTCTTAGGAATTATGTCTAGGAATGTAAGGTCACAATGTCTTGTCATTTGTACTATGTCCTAAATCTGTCACAGTCTTTCGTGCTTAAATGGACCACAATACCGGCGATTGACCAAATCTACTCATGAAGAAGGAGGTACCGATAAACGGATTCAAGCTATCTAAAAACTTTGATCTCAATATCACAAAAATTATATTAGCATTAAAGGAGGAGAAATTTATGGTAATTCATTTTATTTTATTTTTATTTTTATTTTTAATTTAATTTAATTTTATTTTTCTAAAAATCAAAAATTAAAAAAATTAGTTTATTTTAAATTTTTTAGATTTTTATTTTACTTTATGTTTATTTTATTTTATTTTTATTATTTTTCTAGTCTTCAAAATGTATTGTTTTTAATTAATTGGAGTATTGGGCTTGGACTTAAAGTAGTTTGGGTTTACTATCCATGGGTATTGGATCGTGTGTTGACCCAGGTATAAAAGGAAGGGTTAACGGCCGTTAACCTCTTTACCCTCATTTTCTGATCACGGCCGTGAACCCTTGAAAATTTTCTCACTCCTTCGACTTCCCAATTCATCATCTTTACGTGTTTTTCTGTCAAAATCGTTTACTGATTTGTTTAAGTTTGCTCATTGCGATCACATACATGCTAAATCCAACACAAATCAACCGTGTTTAATGGGATTATTGAAGAAAATGGAATTTTTGCCGTTCACGGCTCCGTTGAAGCCTTCATGGCTCATGAATGGTTCACGACCCTTGAAGCGTTCACGGCCGTGAACCTTCATTGACCATGAAAACCCATTTTGACCGTGAACTCCAATTTTGGACTTGAACTCAATTTTTCCAATCGATTAATTCAATATAAAGCCTAAATTAAATTGTTTAACAAGTAAAACCTAAACTTGATTGTTTAAATCAATTGTTTTCTGACTTGGTGTCACACCCCGAAACTGAAAGCGGAAACGTTACGGGGTGGAGGACGTCATGAATAACGCAACCAATGTACATAGTAAGTGTAGTAAACACAAAACATTACATTACATAGAATTATTACATTTGTTTGAAATCAAAGTGTTACAAGTGTTATACATATATATCATATGAACAAAAGTTAAGACGAGTCTGATAAGCGCTCCGTCTTCTCCAAAAGATCGCGGGTACCTGTCTAATGTGGACCTGAGAATACAAGCAGTTTGAAAATCAGCATAAAGCTGGTGAGTTCATAAGAGGTTTGCTTTTTGAAAATGTACAAGTTTCCTTTGGTGTTTCCGAAAAAGTTTGTTATCCAAGAAAATCCCATATTTTCTTATAAGTATAGTTTAGTTATCCGTTTGTTATACAATCCAGTTATGTACAGTTTGTTATCCCAGGAAAAACCCTTATTTTCCTTAAAAGTAAAGTTTAGTTATCCATTAGTTACACGGTCTAGTTAAGAACATTTCAGTTATCCCAGGAAAAACCCTTATTTTCCTAAAAGTTTGTGTTTGGTTATCGAATTCAAATGTAATGTACAAGTATCTACCATACTTAAAATGTTTGCGTGAAGTTTCCTGAAAGTCTGGTTATCCTTGAAATGTATGTTAGTTTTAACACGTATTTAAAACTATTGTGAGGAAAGTAAACTAATTCTTAAGGTTATTAGCTTACTAAATTCATTATTACCAAAAAGTAAATCTCCGTAATCTAAATTGCGAGTTCCATTACCATACGATATACTAAAGATGGCAATAAGTAGTCCATTATCCATTTATGACTTTCGTCACCCTTGAACCTTTCGGTTCGGCTGTAGCTAGCAGCCAGGTGCGGGGTAGTCAGCCCCGTATAGATCTATACACTCAAGTCACGCTCTCTCTCCAGGAGATTCTGGTTACGGGGGCGGTCCTCCACTCGCGTATCTTTGTGGAGTGTTTCAGAGGACGTGTCTCCAATTATTAAGATTAACGAATTTACAAGTAATAGTACGAAATAATCTTATTACAACAGTGATCCTCCAATCGCGTATCTCTGTGGAGTGTTACCGAGGACAAAACAAATGTACTAATCTAATGCTTTTAACAATAATAAAGTGGAAAATCATGTAAGAAACATATATTATAACAATATATAGTAAAATTTGAAAACTAATTCTGCAAGTCAAACAGTTGGTTAATACGGTTTTTGATTGTTAAGAAGCATGTGGAATATGAAACATTTCAAATGAAATAATAAGTTTGAGTACAAGCTATCCTTGTATTTTTGCTTGTATCCCCCCCCCCCCTGAAAACATTGAAAAACGCAGAAAAAGGTGTAGGGGTATGAACTCACCGGTTGAGAAGCGTGTCGGTTTGGGTGTTAAACGTCAGTTCGGGGCTTGAATGCGTGCGAGATTCCTATGTAATATGAAAAGATACACATTTGTATCTAATTAGGCTTTGAACTACTATTTAATTGAGAATATACACTCCGAGACGCGAAAACACTGTATTTCAAGTGTTAGGAGTGACCCGGGTGACATTTGTGGATGTATAAGGCTTGGATATGGAGTTTACTCTTCAAGAGTAAACTCCTAAGGGAGTTTACGGCCCTAATGACCCACTCCCCATGAGTTTACGGCCGTAAACTCATGGTGGGGTGTTCTATGGTGCTAAATGGTCTTATATCACTTGGGAAAATTAGCTAGGATCAAATCTAGGGTAAAGGAGTGGATTAAACAATATGGACCATCTAATAGAGTTTACGGCAGTAAACTAAGAGTTTACGGCCGTAAGCTCCCCCCACACCTTCCTTTGATGTTTTGGTGGTCCTAGGTCATTTACAAGTGTTTCTACCTAAATCTACAAGCCATGGAATGAATTTAAGACACCAATTGACCCATTTATAGGAGTTTATGGCCCAGGAACCCATCCTTGGGGGGTTTACGGCTGTGAAATCCTAAGGGAATAGTTTTTAGCATGTTTAAGGCCCTTAACTTGATTGTGGTTGCTTCTAGACTTTATTCCAAGGCTTATGGTGTGTTTAAGTGGCATCTTAACACTTAAAATGAGTTTACTCCCCATGAATTGATGTTTACGGTCCAAGCATGTGCTTGGGCCGTAAACTCATGTTTACAATCTAAATTATGAGTTCAAGGTGTTCTAAGTCCATTCCAATAAGTCCTTAAGCCATATCTAAGCTCTAAAGGTGGTTTGGAAGGGTTTTAAGGCTCAAAAACCCATTTTACGTGAGTTCACGGCCTAGGATTGTTCTAGGGCCGTAAACTCATGCTAATGGTCCTATTTCATAGATTATCCATGAATTTGAAAGCTAACGATGATATACTAGGAGCTGGGATAGTTACCTTGAACATTTGGAGCTTGAATTTGATGATTTTGGAACCTAGATCTTGGATTGAGGAGAGAGAGTAGAGAGAGTGTAAAAGGCTTCAAATAAGGCTCTCTCAACTTTATATATGCTTAAAGTTTGAGACATAGTGGAATTCTACCTGATACTGATGTTAAGCGAGGCTTTTAGTCGCACCCGATTAAGTTGTCGTAAGCCGATATGGTTGAAACTAAAATTTTTCTAATTACCAGATTGGGGCGTTTTCATGTGTTTCTAACGTGTTTGGATACTTATGAGGTCAAAATAAAAGTCTTAATTTAATTGACCTAATCCAAAAACGAAATCGGAACAATTTGCTAAAGACGAGTTTTACTGACGGAACGGGTTACAGCGATGGCACAACTTCGGGTTGTCACACTTGGCTTGATTAAGTGCATATCAAAATGGTTGCTTTGAATATTTCTGACAACCACAATGTTGCTAGTTTTCTGATGAATCCACCAACTACTCACACAGATTTCAAGTCCATGATCCATGGACTGAAGAAATGCTACTTAACGTATGCTCTCACAACCATTCCTATCATCTACCAAGAGCTTGTGATGAAGTTTTGGAACATTGTCGTGGTGCGAAAAGAAGTTGGTGATGATTTATCTATGGAAGCTAATGTTAATAGAAGGAAGATAACAGTAACAGAGCAGGTCATTCGTGAAGTACTCCAGATCAATGACCAGTCGGGTTTTCCAACCGAGATCTCTATGGACTAGACCGACGAGATCGTTGTACGCATGGGCTATGAGGGTGTGTTTCCTCCAATAATCAAGAAACTACTGCCACCCTACTGGAGGTTCTTGGTCGATGTGTTCGTGATCTGTATCTCTGGGAGGAGAGCAGGAGCTAAGGAGGTCTTCTTGCACAACATGGGTGCCATTAGTGCTCTTGCTGCTGATCTAGACTTCAATTTTTCAAGATACATCTTAGATGCAATGGTTAGTAATGTTGAAGGGAAGAAGAGAGACAAACTTCTCATGTTTTCGAGGTTCCTTCAGATGATCTTCAATAGCAAATACCCAGAACTTGAGAAAAGAGGAGACACTATCGACTTGAAATCTCTTGGTTCTAGTACGTTCGGGCTTATGAGGCAGAACAGAAAGGGAAATTTCATGTTTCAGAGCAAGTATCCATTAGTGAAATTCAGAAAATTCGTATAAGTCGGTGATTCATCCGTGACTGAAAGCTCAGCAGCTCATGAAGAATCTGAAGATGATGTGATCACGTCTTCTGAAAAAGAAGAAGAGCCCGTTCATCTGGTTGCCATAGTCGCCGAAGAGCATGTACAAGTATCAATTGAAGAAACAGGTGAAGATGAAAATGATGGTGACGATGATGAAGAGAGTGATTTTGTAGGTGTTCATATTATTTAGGTTAAAGATCCTTATATGTTTTAGTTATTTTCTTACCTTAGATGGTAAGGTCACATCTTATGATCGGATGAGTCAAACATTTAACATGTTGACCACCAACGGCTACACCAACATCAACACCAACGTTAGCACCAACACACAATCTTATAAGCGTCAGTGTGAACCAATGATCTTTGTGATTGATATTTTGTATATTAGGCAGTTATATGTGTGTATGTGTGTGTGTGTGTATATATATATATATATATATATATATATATATATATATATATATATATATATATATCTGATACGTAATCTTGGTGATTAGGATCAGACCTTTACTTAGATAGGTATACATCCCTTAATTAGTGGGTAATGTTTCTAGTCCATTTCCAGCAGCAAAAATCGAAAAACTGCACTCTGCATAACCAACTCGTCGAGTGAAAGAACTGACTTGTCGAGTTGCTTGAGTTTTCGCTTGGACTCGTCGAGTCCCCCCATGGACTCAGTGAGTCCTCTGTGCAAACAGCTTAAAAATTCGATTTTTACACTATTTTGCATCAAGTATCAACAAACAAGCCTAGGCTCTGATACTACTGATGGGTTATGATCATTCTAACACTCCTAAGTGTACATGCAACCCTAGAAAACCTTGGATCTATGTTTGTCTACAATACTTGCAAAATTTGATTTCCAAGGTTCATAATCCGATCTAGCATACATGGGGAACTTTTAACATAAAAGATGGCTAGACTTACATACCTTGTAGTTGATTTGATTCCTTGAAAACCTTGAGAGCCTAGCACCCCAAGTGTGATGCCTCAAATGTTTCACACAACACCAAGTGCTTTGGAATGACTTCGAGAGAATATAGAACACTTGCAAAATCGGCCTAGTCCTCTTGTAGCTTCATCTAACCGACTTTAGTGGATGTCATTTTCTTTATATAGTGTGTTACACTTAAGGTTACACCATGTAAAACCTAATGTAATTGTTGAAACATAAAATTGACCCACTTGAACTAAGGTACCGCAATCATCTATCAACCGCAACTGTTCTCCATTAGCAATCATCTCAGCATCCGGAGTCAACACGTCTTCAGCATCCACAGTCTTTGTTATTTCCTTTACTTATCTTTATGTAATGTACTCTATTATCCAGCATGCCTTGCATGGCTGCTTATAGAGTAGTTGTTTCTGAAACTCTATAAATAGAGACTTTTTTCATGTTTTGTAACACAACTCTTAATTTCTTAATACACAAGATTTCTTCCTCAACTATTTCTCTCAATGACTTGTGAATTATTCTGAATATATTTCTCCAAGTTATCTTCTTTTCTTCTCTATCTTACTACTCCTCACACTCTAAACTGCTACTGAAACATAACCTCTCTTCGGAGCAAGTCTTCTATACTTAATCACTAAACTTAATCTTCCTTACTAACTCGGAGTGAATTCATTCCTTGTTATGAATCAGTTTAAGTGTATTCTTGATATAACAATTGTTGTCATTTATATTCCTTTACTTTAAGCAACTAACTATCTAGCTATCTAACTATATTATTGTTGAGCTTTTAGATCCTTTGAGATTAACTATTCCGCAATATACTTGTTCTAACGTTTGTTCAAGTGTGTCTCCAAGTTTTTCTCTCAACAATTGGTATCAAAGCCAAAGTGGTTGCTTTTTGAATATCGGAACTCTGATTTTCTCATTAAGCCTTCTATACCACTAAAGCTCATTTCTCAAAAAAAAAAACAAAAAAAACAAAAAAAAACAAAATGGTACAATCGTTATCTCTGAATGTCTCCAATAGTGTTGGTGGTTCTAACCGAGCTCCAATACTAGTAGCAAATGAATATCATCACTGGTCACAAAGAATGGAGAGATACTTAAGAAGACTGGGTAGAGATATATGGCGATCCGTGGAAGAAGGACCACACATTCAAGTCCTTACACCAGTCCAAATTGATGGCGCGGCAACCACGCTAGGAGGTGGTCAACCAACCATGAGCCGTCCCACCAAGGATGATCTCAATAAAATGGAAAATGATGTTGTTTCCTTTTATGAAATTTCTTATGGTGTTGCTCCTCACAACTTTGATATTATCATAAACTGCAAGTCAGCAAAAGAGATCCGGGATGTACTCAAGAACCTATACGAAGGCTCAGAACAAGCACAAGATAAGAAGCTCACTACCGCACTCAACGACTTCAACAACTTTAAAGCTCATGCGGGTGAAAGTTTGGAAGACTCCTTCAAGAGATTCAACCTTATAGTCACAAAGTTATCAAATGTTGGTACCATCCGCAGCAACCATGAAACCAATCTCCAGTTCCTTAATGGCTTAGGACAACATTGGACTACGGCTAAGATGATAGTCCAAGGTGACAGGAAGATTCACTCTTTATCACTCTACAAACTCTATGGAGAACTCCAAGAACAAGAATCCACTGTACTCAAAGACTATGCTGACTTCGGATGACCACTTTCTCTCATAGCACAAGCTCCACCGCAGTCACCCTACTCTTCATCGTATGATACCCCACCACAGTCATACGAAGCGGATTCTGAGTAGGATGATGAAGAAGAATTTCAAAAAACTATTGCTCTGGTTAGTCAACAGTTCAACCACATACCACCTTCTTCTTTCCGCAAGAATCAACAATTCAACAAACCTCCATTCAACCGTAACTTCGGTCCTCAGAACAACCACTCTCGATATCCTAAAGGCTCTCAGAACAATCAACCAAAGGAGGTACCACAGTCTCCTCAGAACAATGACTTCGGTAATCAATCAGAAGACAAGACTGATGTTGTGATTTGTCACAAATGCAATAAAGAAAATCACTTCGCAAAAGACTATAAGGCCTATGTAGTCAAGGACAGAGCATTCTATCTTAGAATGGCTCAAGAGTTGGAAGAAAAAGAAAAGGCAAGGGCATATGTGGCTCAAGTTAAAAGAGACCATCAATTTTGGTCATCAGGGGATGAAGAAGAGACCATCAGCAATGTTAAAGGAAAAGGGAAAATCTACATGCTGGCCACTACGGATGATGATGGGTCAGCAATGTTGAACAAAAACTACTGCTACATGGCAAAGCATGGGACTCTAAGCATCGTTGAATAGGTAAAACTCATGATCCAAACTTTAAATTATAGCATGCATGACTGTCAACCCTACATAGATGATCTTAATGACACTTGTGCTGTCGTCCTTACATACTATAACAAATCCCTAGATGAGAAGAACATTGCGTCCCAAGAGATATTCCATGTGAGAGGAAGACTGGATAACAAGAGACTTAAGATGGCAATGTTAGAGAAGGATCTATAGTTAAACAAAGATGCTAGAATGTTAAGTGAAACCCAATTAGAAATAGCTTTGAACCAGACAGATTTAGCTCAGAGAGAAATTGTACGCTTAAATCTCTTAATTGAAAAATTGTTTAATGAAAGTGAGGCTATTAAAAATTTGGTAAACAATGGAACCGTGGACAATACATATAATTGGGGTTGGTTAAATGGGTATCCTACCGCAATGGATTCATCACCCCGGTTCAACAAAGACAGAGTGCATGTCCCTCCTGATAGAGAATTTCATTTCCCTGTCAATGACAAGACTTTTCCCGAAGATATCAAAACTCACTTCGGTAGATTACACAATTTGAGCAATAATTGTGTCATTGAGGAAATTGTGCCTGAGGATTCGAGTCACACATGTGATCAAACTCCCATCATTGACACCACTCATTCAAATTCTCAAACTTCATCCGTAGTTGATGAAAAAATTGTTGTTGAAGGCCCTGAAATCTCAAAGGACTTTCCATCTTTGTCCTCAGACCACAGTGTTCCACACTGTAGTCAAATGTCCCAGAAGTGTCCCACCGCAGTCTCATCTAAAATCTACTCTACGGTAGTCAAATCATCTTTACCAAAACCATCAGTTCAAGGAACTACAACTCTTCAGCCGATTTTTCATGAGTTACCTATAGAAAATTTTGAAGTAGGCCAATGCTCTCAAATTCTAGAATCCCCAAGTTCTGATGATTCTAGTCCACGTTTTCAAAATCGTTCAAAAAATCTCAGGAAACCACAGTTGAATAACAATGACTGCGATTCACCAAAATCTTTGGCAAAAAGAGCTTTCAAAGAAGAAATTAGATCTCGAAACACAAGCAAACAAAGTTTTTCAAAAAATAAGAAATATATGAGAATTCCAAAATCCAAGACTCCAGAAAAATTTGTTTTCACAAATTACATTTCAAAAAACTCTTCATTCATGAAAACAAGCAAAAAGGGAAGTTCAGTTTCAAAAGTCATTCCTGCTACTTCTGACACAACCCAAAAAAGTGTCAAACTTGTAAGAAACTACGTTTTTCAGGTCTATTCCTCAAATGACCCTAACTGGAAAGGAATTTTACCCACTCCAACACTTTTAAAATCACATCAAAACAAGTGGAAAGGAATCTTACCAAATCCACCTAAAGGGATTCAAAGATTTACATGTGCTAAACCTCGTTCAAAACAAACTTTTCAGAAATCAAATGTCAAATCTCTCAGAAGTTACCCACCTCGGACCAATACTACGTCCAATTCACCCTATAAACCGCTGACCAAGCACAATGTCAGATTCAATGACAAACCCTCTTTTTGTAAATGTCAGTGCAGCTGTAAAAAGTTTTTATCTCATGTCAAGTCAAATCAAAGACATAAGCCTCGTACTTTTCAGGAACCTTGTAATAATCCAAATCTGAACAAACACCCAGGACTACGTTTAAAAGTTGACAAAAGACTTGTCCATGCAACCTCGGACCATGCATCATTTAAGAATACATCAATCATCCCTGGCTCCAAACTTGTTTGGATGCCTAAACTAACCGTGTAATTCTCAGGCTTTGTGCAAGGAGGAACAAGAAGAAGAATTGTTAATTGACAGTGCCTGCTCCTTGCACATCACCGGAAGGTTAGAATACCTTCGGGATTTCAGGCCTATATGCAATGGTGGAAATGTCACGTTTGGCAACAATGCAAACGGTGTCATCCGAGGTTACGGTGTTCTCACTACGGGGAACTTTTCCATTCAGAAGGTTGCTTATGTAGAAAGCCTTAAACACAATCTTATCAGTCTTGGCCAACTATGTAAAGCAGGACATCGCGTTGAATTTGATGATCAATTCTGTTACATAATGACGAGTGATCGAAGCACTTGCTTAATAAAATCTCGCTCCGAAGGCACGATGTATCCTCTGGATGTTTCTCTCATCATTAGTAAACCGCAACTGTGTTTTCTGTCCAAAGTTGTATCCGAAGTCTGCTGGCTATGGCATCGCAAGCTAGCTCATCTCAACTTTCGGTACATCAACAACCTCGTCACTAGAGAACTAGTCCGAGGTCTCCCTATTCTCAAATTCAGCAACGATACCCTTTGTCCAGCGTATGAATGCGGTAAACAATCAAAAGCAAGTCATCCTATGATAATGGATTCTTCTATCTCTGAACCATTGGAGCTATTACACATTGATCTCTGCGGTCCCTCAACCGTAGCCAGTCTTCACCACAAAAAGTATATACTGGTTATTGTTGATGACTATACACACTTCACATGGGTTTTCTTTCTCCGACTCAAATCAGAGACACCGCAAATATTCATTAACTTCATCAAAGAAATCGAACTTCAGATCAAGCTTCCAGTCAGACGCATCCGCAGTGATAATGGAACAGAGTTCACTAATCATCTTCTCAACAACTTCCTGGTTTCCAAAGGCATCTCTCACAACTTTTCAGCACCCTATACACCGCAACAAAATGGTGTAGTAGAAAGAAGGAACCACACACTCGTTGAAGCAGCCAAATCCATGCTTAACTTCGCCAAACTTCCTCTCTACTTCTAAGATGAAGCAGTAGCAACCGCATGCTTTGTTCAAAACCGAAGTATCGTGTGCAAGCGTCTCAATAAAACACCATATGAAGGTCTCAACAATCACAAACCCAATGTTCATTTCTTTCATATCTTTGGATGTAGATGCTTCATGATCAACAGTCGAGACCAACTCAACAAGTTTGCACCAAAGTTTGACGAAGGTATCTTCCTTGGTTATTCCACTAACAAGGTTGCATATCGAGTGCTCATCAGAAGAACAAGGTTGATCATTGAAAGCTTTGATGTGGAATTTGATGACTCTCACATCCGCATTGCACCTCCGTCCACCAACACCACTACAATCTTGGAAAGTGACATTCCAGCCGCTTCTGGACCTCTGAATCTAGTTGAAATCAACTATGATGATCTTTTTGATCCCATTGAAACGGCAACACTATCTGAAGTTCTGGTGTCACCCGCAGCTTAACAACAACATGCCGACGTATCTGGACCATCTCTATCTGAAGTAGTATCGCTCAACACTTCCACCTCTCCGGTTGAGGGGGAAAGCTCTACTCCGGATCTTGTTGCAACCGTTGAGGTTCCAGTACCTGATGCTGCTTACATTCCTGCCCGAAGTGAAGCTTCACCATCAAATGAACCTTCAGAGGACTCAGATGATGAATTCATAAAGAATATTAACACGAGAACCGATCCTAGAATTGTCACTCTCCCATCTGCATTCCAGGGGGAATCTTCTCAGGTTCTAGAGGAACTCCCATCCGCATTCCAGGGGGAACCTCAACCTCTGCCGATTCCTCAAGAAAATTCTGCTCCAATAGATCAAGATGTTTCAGCAGGATGTTCTTAAATCCAGGGGGAACTGCCATCCCCAACCGCAGATACCTCTGACATCCAAGATATCCCCTCTACCGCAGCTGCTGATCATCTGATGCCACGTCTTCATGTATGGACGAAAGACCACCCACCAGGTCAAATTATTGGCAACCCATCCGCAGGTATCCAAACTCGGTCTTCCAAGGACTTATCTGATCACTGCCATTATGCAGCATTTATATCTTCGGTTGAACCTAGAACGATCAAAGAAGCTTTGCTTGAACCAGACTGGATAGCCGCAATGCAAGAAGAATTAGAAGAATTTGAAAGAAACAAAGTATGGCAACTTGTTCCTCTTCCACAAGGTCATACGATTGTTGGTACAAGATGGGTTTTCAAGAATAAGCTAGACGAATCTGGCTCAGTCATCAGAAACAAGGAAAGACTTGTTGCCAAGGGCTACAGTCAACTAGAAGGCATTGACTACGATGAGACGTATGCTCCGGTAGCACGCATGGAAGCCATCCGGATCTTTCTAGCATACGCAGCCCACAAAAATGTCAAGGTACACCAAATGGACATTAAGAGTGCTTTTCTCAATGGTGAACTAAAAGAAGAGGTTTATCTTCAGCAACCTCCAGGATTTGAAAATATTGAATTTCCTGACCACTGCTACAAGCTGGAAAAAGCAGTCTATGGCCTGAAACAAGCCCCAAGAGCTTGGTATGAGACACTCTCTGAATTTCTTGTCTCATCTGGGTATAAAAGAGGAGTGATTGATCCCACATTATTCAGAAAAGCAAATGGTGACCACCTTATGATGGTACAAATATATGTGGATGATATCATTTTCGGGTCTACTGATCAAGGCATGCTAGATGAATTTGCTAAGCTCATGACCAACAAATTCAAAATGAGCACGAATACAGAGATTAATTTCTTTCTTGGTCTTCAAGTCAAACAAATTCAGCAAGGAATTTTCATTCATCAAGAAAACTACACCACCGAACTTCTGAAGAAATACTCAATGGACAACTGTTCTTCTGCTAAGGTCCCTATGGCCTTCGGTTATAAGATCTCTGCTGATCCCTCTGGTGAATCTGTGGATCACAAGACTTATAGAGGTATCATTGGTTCATTGATGTACCTCACCGCAAGCAGACCTGACATTGTCTTCGCAACTGGTGTATGTGCAAGATACCAGGCTGATCCAAAAGTGTCTCACATGACCGCAGCCAAACAAATTCTTCGGTATCTTAAAGGAAGCAAATCAATGGGTTTATGGTATCCCGCAGGCAATGAATTCAGTCTTCAAGCCTTCACCGATGCGGATCATGCAGGTTGCAAGCTCGATAGAAAAAGTACATTAGGTGGATGCCAATTCCTAGGAGGAAGACTTGTACGCTGGTCCTCAAGAAAACAAACATGTGTATCCCTATCTACTGCAGAAGCAGAATATGTGGCCGCAGCCAGCTGCTATTCCCAAGTTCTATGGATGAAGACACAATTGCTAGACTACGGGTACAGAATGTTGCGGATACCAATTTATTGTGAATCTGAAAGTGCTATAGCGATTTCTCATAATCCTATTCAGCACTCCAAGACAAAACATATTGAGTTACGGTATCATTTCATCAAAGATCATATTCTGAAAGATAATATTGAACTCATCTTTGTTCCTACTCATGAAGAGATTGCTGATGTTTTTACAAAAGCTCTTGACTCTACAAAACTCAATGCATTCATAAAAATGTTGGGAATGATGAATCCGGACCTGCAATTCTTTATGAAGTGTTAACTATCGCAGACCATCATTGGTCTCCATTGCGGTTTTAATTGAGAATTACACATGATAGATGGTGTTGGTACCACAATCTAGGTACCGCAACCATATGTCATACGTATCTCTCATGGTTTTAATGATCTTTTATTTCTAACCTTTGTACAAGTGTTGTCTCACAGATTCTCTCTGAAATCTTTCTTTGCTCATCCGCGATGAAGTTTCTCAACCGCAATAATGACTTCATCCGCAATCGTCTTAAATAAACTCCAATAGAATCATTAACTTTCGAATCTTTGTGTGATATTTAATGATCCTTCATTAAATAAAATACAAACATTCCCTTTAGAAACTATCACATTCCCTTTCTAAATAAACCCCGTATCAGACCTATTTTAGGGATGATGACAAAAAGAACGATTCCCAAATAAATCCATCCTCAACTTTTCCTTTCCTCTACCAACCACGTCCCATCAGTTACAACTTTCTCTCTCATCACCCCACATTTACCTAACTTCTTACCATGCGTCTAATCCGCCATTAAATGCTAACCCCTTTTAAGATCTCTCAAAATCTCTCCAAAACCCGTTTCATCTCCGTGTGGCTGAGATTCAATCCCATAATCATTGATTCCCCCTAAAAACCCAATTCAACTTCTTACCCCCCTTCTATCTTTTACCTAGGGTTAAAATCCTTTTACCTCCTTTATAAACCCATCTTCTTCTCTAAAATCATTTACGCTCTCTGTTTAAACGATTATTCTCTCAACTCTCCAAACCTCCCAAAAGCTCTCAAGAACTCCAATTTCTCATCTCTCAATGGCGAAATCAGGTGCATCAAAGAAGAAATCCAACGCTTCAGGCTCCATGAATCCAACTAGTTCTACATCTCCAACGATAGCTTCAAGCAACTTCAGAGCAGTGTTTGAAGACCATCAGTCGTACAATGCCTCAACCAAACTGATGATTAAGTATCTCAAGAACAATATCTTGTTTGGCCCATTTGACGCATTCATTGACGTTGTTCCCATTTCTACACTCTTCAAGTGTGCTCTTTCTGCATACAGACCACTGGAAAACCCACAAGAAGTGCATCTTAACCTCATCAATGATTCTTTGGTCATCTTGACCAAAGAGAAGTTCTTGACTGCCATAAACCTTCTGATTCATCCCTCCATCAAGATCTTTACACCATCCTTATCTGACATCACCACCACACTCTACCAAATGGGTTACCAGAAACCGATCCGAGGGATTGGTGAGTTCAAGAAGAATCAACTGCCTGCAGTTTGGCAGTTCGTATGCCACTTTGTCATCCGCTGTCTGTCTGGCAAGACCGGAGGCATCGACAACATGGGTTTGAAGCTCCTTGAACTAGTGTGGAGCATCTACACAGGCCACGATGTCAATTATGGCCAGATTCTTTGGGATGATTTCCTCCAATACATCCCCAAAGAGCACCCCAGGGTGAACCCAACCGAGCTCACCTTTGCTCGATTCTGGTCTTTGTGCATTTCTGATCTACATGCGGATGCTGGTATCAACTTGGGCAGTGACATCAACTTCTTTGTCCCTAAGGATCTCAAAAGGTACAATCCCTCTTCTGATCAAACTTTATTTGGACCTATCCGCAGGCTCCCCATTCACATTCTTACCTTGCTTGGTCTTGAGACTGCTGATGTCTCAGATCATATAGAGGCCAAAGAGGGTATTATCCCATACCCTTCTACCCCACCTCTTCCTTCTACAACCATTCTCCCTGAGGGTACCGTAGCCCCCTCTACCACTACACTATCTAACCTTTCTCAACGGAGAAAAACAGTGGCATCTAAAAAGAAAACTAGCCCACCTAAGAAGAACGCCCCAAAATAAACCACACCATCAAAGAAACGAAAAACCAAACCCACCACTGTATCGAGTAGTGACTCTGAGGAAGATAGACAACCAATATCTATCCTCAAGAAAAGAAAGACAACTGAAACCACTGGCCAAATGTGTTACCGGACTGATACTGTAGCCTCTCAACAGGCTCCGGTAGTCCTTGGGATGGCCGCACATCCATTCAATACCACACTCGAATACCACTCAACCTCATCATGTGAGATTGTTTCATCCTCTTCATCATCTGAACGTGGAGACAGCACCCCAGTTATATCTCAAGTAGATAAATCTGGACATCGCCCTAAGGTCTCCAGGGCTTCCCGGCTGCATATTTTTTCTTCTGAGGAGTTACACTCCATCCTTTTACATGTATCCCAAACACTTCAAACACCACTCCATCCGCAGGGCATCTCTTTCGCCCATGCCAGAACTGGGCCGAGGCCAGACTTGACCACGGGTCAAGGAGACCAAGGAAGCCCAGGAAATCCTACTCTGCTTCCATTTCTTTCAGGTGGTTTAGGCACGGTGAGCACTAAAGTGCAAGGATCCGTGAACCCTAGGGACACCTTGGTGCGAACAAAACGAATTGACAGCGAAGATTCAAGTGACTCTTGGAGTCGGTATCAACCAACTACTGATGCTGAAATCAAGAAATATGCTGCTCTTAAAAGAGCATTCCAAGCCCGCAAGGAGCAACAGGTCAAACAACAACAACAGAAGGAACAAGAAATACTGTATATGGCCAAGTATTGGGCAAATGCCATCAACAATGCCCATACTGCTGTCACAATCCAAAAGGTTCAAACCTGGATGGATCAAATGGCAAACACCATGTTGAAAGCTCAAGCTTCAGCCGCAACCGCAGCTACCTCAAAGGTTCCTCCTAGTCCAACTCCTGTTCCATCTCCCACAGTCAACTCATCTCAAGACGAAGAGCCAGCCATTGAACTCAACTCAGCCCCAACTTTCGGTTTTGATGATGAAGACATCCAAGAGGTCAACAAACCAAACCCTTCAGATGACGACCTTATGATGTTCGAAGAAGAAGAAGAAGAAGAAGAAGAAGAGTCCAGCGGTTCTTAACATTCTACTTCTAAGCCCAAAGAAAAGAAAAAGAAGAAGAAGAAGGATGCAGTCACTAGGAAGGAATTTCTCAATCTCCAAGCCAAAGTTGATCAGATTTTGGCTGCGGTTAAACCCACTCAACCTCCATCTGAAGATATTCCAGGACCGCAGTCCTTAATTGGGCGAGTTGAAAGACTTGAGACGAGAGAGCGTATGGCTGCTGAGTGCATCTCTCTTAACGTCAAAATGGGGATCCGATCTCTTGATAACAACCGCAGGGCCAATCATCAAGAATTTATGGCTGCAGCAGAACGCCTCATTACTGAGGTAACCGCAATCAAACAAGATCTACAAACAGCCATTGCGGACCAACCTTCTCTATCTCAAAAGGTGATAGATGAGACTCATACTGCCTATGAGTCCACTATCTCTGTTCTTCATGCCACAATCAACAGAATGCAGAAATCCTTATCTTCTAATTTCCATGGCCCTGAGATCCTCCAGCTTACCAAGGATATACACAAGCTGCTCTTCAAGTCCTCTACTCCAAACAACTCACAGCTGGCCGAAACAATGAAAGCTCACTTTGCAGAAGTCTGTGCCAAAGTGGATGGCCTTAAACAATGGCTTGAGGAGAATATGTCATCAGCAAGTTCCACTGACTCTCCTACCACAACCCAAAGGAAACACGATTGGAAAGCGGCCAAGCTTGCTGAACTTATATGGAGAGAATGCGGATTTGATACAATGATTGATGAGTCGCTGATTAACTCATGGGTCAATCCGCTCCGCAGGCTACTAGATGAAGACTACACCCCACATCTCACGTATGCTGAACCCCCCTCCGATGGTTATTGGGATATTCCAATTTCTCCCAATGCCAAGTATTTTGCAGTTTTTGAATCCTTTGATTGCAGTCTCCCTGATCACAAACGACTGCCCATGGAATTTGAAAGACTCAATCACTTTTATGCGAAGCATGGCTCTTCTATGGAAAACATACGGTCTAACGATAGACCATCCGCAGTTAAAAATTACAAGATGCGGAAATTCATCAAGGCTGACTTTGTTTAGTACACTCTTACAAGAAGAGAGCATGACTACATACAAACTCAGGCAGATTTTCCAAGTATGAATCCGGAAGAAATATTCCTCATTGCCAGAGTATTCCAAAACAAGGCAGAGAAGCATCCGAAGATACAAATGGCACTCGACAAAGCCAAATCCTTTCTAAGGGACACAGTTTGTGACTTCGCCAAGATCGATGCAGATATCCACCCCACCATCATCAGGAAATTTGATCTCCCCCTACTTGAACCTGTGCCAATGCCTACCGAAGGCTTTGAAGAAAGATCATTAGGCGCAACAAACTTTCCTGAACTTGGGATCATTTTCAAATGGAAGGCGGACAATGTCAAGTACTTCATACCAATGAACGCTATGCACCGCCTGCCCAAGAAACAACTTGACATCTGCAAGACCGTAGTAAAAGATCAAAACACACTACTGCTGAAGTCAAGTTTGAAATTTCTAGAAGAATCACTTGGCTTGAAAATGTCAGAAAATTATGGTGGGTTTTGATCAAGTTTCTCAAACTTGACACTTGAACCGAAGTTAAAGAGGTCACTTAGGGGGAAATTGTTGAAACATAAAAGTGAGCCTCTTGAACTAAGGTACCGCAATCATCAACCGCAACTGTTCTCCATCACTAATCATCTCAGCATCCGGAATCAACACGTCTTCAGCATCCGCAGTCTTTGTTATTTCCTTTACTTATCTTTATGTAATGTACTCTATTATCCAACATGCCTTGCACGGCTACTTATAGAGTAGTTGTTTCTGAAACTCTATAAATAGAGACTCTTTCTCATGTTTTGTAACACAACTCTTAATTTCTTAATACACAAGATTTCTTCCTCAACTATTTCTCTCAATGACTTGTGAATTATTCTGAATATATTTCTCCAAGTTATCTTCTTTTCTTCTCTATCTTACTACTCCTCACACTTTAAACTGCTACTGAAGCATAACCTCTCTTCGGAGCAAGTCTTTTAGACTTAATCACTAAACTTGATCTTCCTTACTAACTCAGAGTGAATGCATTCCTTGTTATGAATCAGTTTAAGTGTATTCTTGATATAACAATTGTTGTCATTTATATTCCTTTACTTTCCGCAACTAACTATCTAACTATCTAACTATATTATTGTTGAGCTTTTAGATCCTTTGAGATTAACTATTCCGCAATATACTTGTTCTAATGTTTGTTCAAGTGTGTCTCCAAGTTTTTCTCTCAACAATAACATGGCTCTTCATTTCCATGACCCATGGGTTTAAACCTCCATGGAGCGTTCATGGAGCATCCTATGGGTCTTAGCCCATCTTGATAATCCATGAAGTCTTTAGCCCACTATACAAGTTATGGATGATTTACATAATCAACCCATATATTTAATTAGTCATATTTTGATCACTTAATTAATTCTAAATTAATTATTGATCAATACTAATTAAATAATTCTATTAATATATTAGAACTTATAATATATTAATAAACCACAAGTGTTATTTCTCTTATTTATTCTATCCAAATACACGATGCCATGTAACCTAAATGGACCATGCCAAACCAGGTCAAGTACATACCAGTAATAGTTATGGACTTAGACACCATATCCAATAGTCTCCCACTAGGATAAGTCTAATAACTATAACTACAAGTATGACTTCAGGAACCGATCATCAATCGTAGCTCTTTCAAGGTCTCTCAGAACTGAGAAGATGATGATACGCCATTTAATATAAGTAATCATATAATCCTCTGTTCTAGATATCAGCCTGACAAATACATGGAGCAACGTCTTACTTATTGTCCAGTAGTTTGTTTCCCGATTTCCGATTTGTTTGACAAAGAGCTTAATTGAACACATCAACTTAGTTCTAATCGGGCCCGAAACATAGGTCAAAACAAAATCATCAAGGGGCTCAAGATATTGCTTCTAATCCAAGAAGGAATAGATAAACTTCGACTCATATGCTTGTTCTACTACTTGTTGAATCACACACAAAAGCACGTTTTATAACATCGAGTTACTAATGCGTTTTCGTACAATCAATGTATAACCAACTCATAGGCAACAAGTCATATCTCTAGCTTTGAAGACTTATATGATACTACCGTCTCACGATCACTCGAGATAAATTCCATGAAGTGATACCAGTGAGCGTGGGTTGAATCCAATACTCAGAACTTATGAGCACTCATGAGTGTTGTAGCCATGTCCAACAACTTAGACCTCTACAACCAACTCATGATGTCTTGATTCATACCTACTTCTAACATATGACTGACTGTGGAGAATTCAAATAATATTGTATACTAAACATAATTATTCTAGAAGTCAAAACATGCAAAAGAAATATAGTAAACGATTGACAAAAGATAGCAACACTTTACTCATAAATAAACACAACTTTTATTCATCATCAAATGTCAATTAAACTTTACACATTTCAAAATTATCTAACTACTGAAACTAATATCATCCTTCAGCCTTGTGCTCCGAGCATGCTGGAGATGCTTAACCCGACTCAGTCCCTTCGTGAGGGGATCTGTTGGGTTCTCATCCGATGATACCATATTTGTCATGAGGAGTCCTTCTTCTATGCGAAGTCTGATGAAATGATATTTTCTATCGATGTGTCTGGATCTCCCGTGATCCCTTGGATCCTTGGCTAAGGCAACTACACTTTCACTATCATAAAAAATTTCCATAGGCTCCTTTATGGCTGGTACTACTCCAAGGTCTCCAATGAAGCTCTTCAGCCATATAGCCTCCTTTTCTACCTCGTTTGCTGCTATATACTCTGATTCGCAAGTTGAATCAGCCGTTGTCTCCTGCTTGGAACTCTTCCAAGTAATTGCACCTCCGTTTAAGGTAAAGACCCAGTCTGACTGAGAGCAGAAATTATCCCTATCAGTCTGAAAAGCTAGCATCACTATACCCTACAACTCTCAAGTCATCACTCCCACCTAGGGTAAGGACCCAGTCCTGAGTCATCCGCAGGTACTTGAGGATATTCTTTACCGCAGTCCAGTGAGCCTTTCCAGGGTTCCCCTGATATCTGCTAACCATGCTCAAGGTAAAGGCTACATCAGGATGAGTACAAATCATAGCATACATGATCGAGCCTACAGCGGAAGCATAAGGTACTCGACTCATTTCTGCTATCTCAGCCTCGGTACTCAGGCTCTGAGTCTTACTCAATCTAGCATTACTCTGGATGGGTAACTCTCCTTTCTTGGAATCTTGCATGCTGAACCTCCTCAGCACCTTATCCAAGTAGGTACTCTAACTAAGTCCAATTAGTCTTTTACTCCGATCTCTCAGAATCCTTATCCCTTGAATATAGGCAGCTTCTCCTACGTCTTTCATATAGAAACACTTCCCAAGCCAGGACTTCACTTCCTATAAGGTTGGGATGTCATTTCCTACGAGTAGTATGTCATCCACATACAATACTAAAAAGCTAACTATACTCCCACTAGCCTTGACATATACACAAGATTCATCTTCACTCCTCGAAAAAACAAACTCTTTGACTTTCTCATCGAAACAAAGATTCCATCTGCGAGGTGCTTGTTTCAATCTATAGATGGATTTCTCAAGCTTACACACTCTATTAGGGTATTCTGTACTGACAAAACCCTCTGGATGACTCATGTAAACATCCTCAGCAACACTTCCTTTAAGGAAAGTAGTTTTGACATCCATTTGCCATATTTCATAATCATGAAATGCAGCGATGGCTAACAGGACCCTAATGGACTTAATCTTTGCAACTGGTGAAAAACTCTCATCATCAACTCTCGGAGTTTGAGAAAAGCCCTTTGCAACCATTCGCGCCTTATAAGTGTGTACATTACCATCCATGTCGGTCTTCTTCTTGAAGATCCATTTGCACCCAACTGTCTTACAACCTGGTACATTGTCAACCAAGTTCCAAACTTGATTGTGATACATGGACTGTATCTCGTTGTCCATTACCTCTTTCCATTTAGCAGACTCGGGGCCTGCCATGGCTTCCGCGTAGCTGTTAAGTTCATCCATACTTACCAATGTGTCATCACTGATAAGTGTATCACCTTCTACAGTAATATGGAATCCATAATAATGCTCAGGTGGACTCCTAACTCTTGTGGAACGCCTCAGAGGTACAGACATGTCAATTGGCTCAACAGGAGTTTCCTCCTCAGGTTGAGTCCTAGGGTTTGAAGTTCCTTCACCACTTGACTCTTGAATTTCTTCAAGGTCAATTTTCCTCCCACTATTTCCTTGGCTTATGAACTCTCTCTCTCTCTCTCTCTCTCTCCTTCTCTTTCTCTCCAAAGACACCCCTCCTTGCTACAAAGACCACATTCTCACTAGGTCTGTAGAAGAGGTAACCAAAGGATTTTTGTGGGTAGCCGATGAAAATACACCTCTCACTTCGAGGTTCGAGCTTATCATGAGTCTCGCGCCTCACGAAAGCCTCGCAACCCCAAATCTTGATGTGGTCTACTTTAGGAACTTTACCAGTCCACATCTCATGAGGAGTTTTGGCAACTTTCTTTGTAAGGACCAGATTAAGGATATGGGCAGCAGTCTCTAAGGCATACCCCCAAAATGAGATTCGTAGTGAAGCTCGACTCATCATGGAACGAACCATATCCAACAAGGTTCGATTACGCCTCTCAGCCACACCATTCAACTGTGGTGTCCTGGGAGGATTCGATTGTGAGATAATCCCACATTCCTTAAGATAGTCGAGGAACTGTGAACTAAGATACTCGCCACCACGATCAGATCGAAGCATCTTAATGTTCCTGCCCAATTGATTCTCGACTTCCTGTTTAAACTCTTTAAACCTTTCAAAAGTCTCTGACTTATGCTTAATTAAATAGACATATCCATATCTACTATAATCATCAATAAAAGTCACATAATAACGATTAGCATCCCTTGTTGCAGTTTTGAAAGGTTCATAGACATTTGTGTGCACTAGATCCAACAAACCTTCACCCCTAGCACAAGAACCAGTGAAGGGTGACTTTGTCATTTTTTCAAGTAAGCATGATTCACGACTATCATCTGACTTTAGGTCAAATGACTCCAAGACTCCATCCTTTTGGAGTTGGCCTATGCGTTTCTTGTTCATGTGTCCAAGACGACAATACCATAATGATGCTTTATCCAAGTTATTATTATTAGAGGAATCAATACACAACACATTATTTCCTAGGTTATCTACAACAGACACAACTTCATACACACCATCACAAGGTAATGCTTTAAAATAAAGAACATTATTAAAGAAAGCATTTATTCCACCAATTTCATTATCAAAAGAAAAGGTAAACCCTTGTTTGTACAAAGCATGAAAGGAAATAATATTTCTTGCCATTTCAGGCGAATAACGACATTTATTCAAATCTAATGTAAACCCACTACATAGCAACAAAGAATAAACTCCAATCTTGGTGACAGGTGAAGCTTTCTTATTCCCCATGATCAAGTTTATCTTTCCATGCTCCACATTCTCACTTCTTCTTAGTCCCTGCAAAATCAGAACATATATGAATACCACAACCGGTATCAAGGACCCAAGAGTTAGAATAGGGTGAGTTATTAGATAACAAATACCTGCATGGTTGGGTTTGACTTTCCCATCCTTCACATCTTGCTGGTACTTTGGGCAGTTCCGCTTCCAGTATGACTTTTCATGGCAATAGAAGCATTAAGCCTCCTTTGGGTCAGAAGAAGGAGTGACGAAACCTTTCTTGGTTCCACTTGAAGAGGAGCCTTCAAGGGTCTTACCCTTCGTACCCTTCGAAGGGGTCTTCCTCTTCTTACCTTTCCCTTTCCCGATTGCCAAGACAGGGGCGAAGTTGGTAGTAGGAGCAGAAGTGGTAACAACTGACTTACCCTTAAGACCTGATTCTGTGGTCTTCATGAGTCCTTGAAGTTTGCTGAGTGTGACTTCTTCCTTATTCACGTGGTATGTCATGCAGAATTGATCATAACAAGAGGGTAAGGAGTGCAAAATGATATCTATTGCTAGCTCCTCGGGGAAGTTCACATTAAGCTTCAGCAAACGGTCCACATACCTTTGCATTTTCTACATGTGGCCCGTGACGGATTCTCCATACTTCATCCTGGTTGTTATCATGGAGGAGATAATTTCATACCGCTCTTGACGAGCACTCTGATGGTATCTTTCAATCATATCTTGGTGCATCCCAAAAGGGTAGTAGTCCTCATAGGACTTCTGGAGTTCAGCTGTCATGGTGGCCGTCATGCTGCATGCCACTTTGGTGGCATCTTTTTCATGAGTCCGGAAGTCAGCGATCTCCTGGGGAGTAGCAGTGGACTCATCGATCTCCTTTAGCTCCTTATCGAGGACATATTCATTGGCCTCGTAGCGAGTCACCATCCTGATGTTTCGGATCTAATCCATAAAGTTAGAACAATCGAAGATGACACTCCCACATAGGTTCATAAGGGAAAAGGAGCCAGTAGGGTTTGAGCCAGAAGCAGTATTTTTGGAAGACATCTGAAAAGAAAAGAAAATTTTTAGTGTAGATATAACGATAGTTCTTAATAAAACACCCAAATGTAATATTAAGGCTAGGATCCAATCACAGTATATCATAACTTAGAAGAGGGATGTCGTAATCTAAGCTATAACATATTTGAAAGGTAGATGAATGAAGATTCACCAATTTCCACCATGAGAAAACAAAATATAAATAGTAGGTTTTAATTGGTTTTTAGAAATTCCTATATTCTTTTGAGATTCAATGAACTTTTTCAAAGGCATGTTTCAATCTCGAGTGTGCCCTCCAAGTTTTGTGACTGGGATGCCGAGGATCACAAAACGAGGTGTGAAGTAATCATCCAAATTACTTGGTACCCTAAATCTTTATCACTCAATCAATGTTCCGGTTAACCAAACGCGCTCCACCGACTTATAATAAACCTTAAGTCACCCTTTACCTACCTTGCCGGTTAACCACACACACTCCACTAACGACTTAAACAAAGTGTAAAGTGTAATTTCATGGATTAGCACCTTATTCATATTTTCCTAAAGTAACTAAGATTGGGAATTTAATAAAACATTTAGTTATTTTATAATAATCATTATAATTTTAATGAGAATTTTATAAGTCCTTGTCCTACCTGTTCGGCTAACGACCTTTCGCCGATCAAGGAAGCGGTGGGTGAGAGCGGACACCCATTAAGCTGTCATTTTATAGGCAGCAACCTTATACCCCCCTTATAGACCGGCTTCGTGAATGTGGCCTACTAACGGTAAGACGAGTTGATCTTATATATATATATATATATATATATATATATATATATATATATATATATATATATATATATATATATTATTAACTTATAATATTATAAAGTATAAGGGTTGATTTTTAACTTTTAAAAATCTAGGAGTTGGAACTAAAGTTTATTAAGATAACTTTACATGTTCCAAAACTTGAGGGAAAGTTTTGTCACTTTACAAAACTCTTCAATTCATAACTTCATGAGTTATTCTTCATTTTTGTAACTTATGTGTTCTTTTAATGGATTTAATACAAAGTGACTTTTCGTTATCCATAACTTGAGGACAAGTTATGGACTCCATTAAAACACATAAAGATCGTGAATTAAGCATTAAACAAGTAATTCCTATGATATATCAAGAACTTATAAGAACATGAATATTCATATCAAAATTTCAAGAACATATGAACACATATAAACATGTAATATTGATATTAGCCATTGTAAATGGATTAGAACAACCATTACACCATCTAAAACAAGTTCTAAAACACCAAAACAGTTTAGGGTAATGTTTCTAGTCCATTTCCAGCAACAAAAATTGAAAAACTGCACTCTGCATGAACAACTCGCCGAGTGCAAGAACTTACTCGTCGAGTTGGTTGAAGTTTCACTTGGACTCGTCGAGTCCCCCCATGGACTCGGCGAGTCCCCTGTGTAGACAGCTTAAAAATTCGATTTTTACACTATTTTGCATCAAGTATCAACAAACAAGCCTAGGCTCTGATACCACTGATGGGTTATGAGCATTCTAACACTCCTAAGTGTACATGTAACCCTAGAAAACCTTGGATCTATGTTTGTCTAAAATACACACAAAATTTGATTTCCAAGGTTCATAATCCTATCTAGCATACATGGGGAACTTTTAACATAAAAGATGGCTAGAATTACATACCTTGTAGTTGATTTGATTCCTTGAAAACCTTGAGAGCCTAGCACCCCAAGTGTGATGCCTCAAGTGTTTCACACAAAACCATGTGCTTTGGAATGACTTTGAGAGAATATAGAACACTTGTAAAATCGGCCTAGCCCTCTTATAACTTCATCTAGCCAACTTTGGTGGATGTCATGTTCTTTATATAGTGTGTTACACTTAGGGTTACACCATGTAAACCCTAATGTAACTTGGCTCTTCATTTCCATGACTCATGGGTTTAAACCTCCATGGAGCATCCTATGGGTCTTAGCCCATCTTAATAATCCATGAAGCCTTTAGCCTACTATACAAGTTATGGATGATTTACATAATCAACCCATATATTTAATTAGTCATCTTTTGATCACTTAATTAATTCTAAATTAATTCTTGATCAATACTAATTAAATAATTCTATTAATATATTAGAACTTATAATATATTAATAAACCACAAGTGTTATTTCTCTCATTTAGTCTATCCAAATGCATGATGCCATGCAACCCAAATGGACCATGCCAAACCAGGTCAAGTACATACAAAAAATAGTTATGGACTTAGACACCTTATCCAACACCAACAAGATCCCTCTTTTTGATGAACACAAGTTTGATGCATGGAAATCAAAGGCCATGTATGTTCTTAAGATCATGGACTATGATATTCTTGATATCATCAACAAGGGTGCCATCACCTCTATACATCAATCATCTAATGAAAATGCATTATGGTAGTAAACTAAAACAAAAATCACTGTCGGGATACAACAAGGAAGAAAAAGGGTCCTAAATCTTGATGTAAAGAAGATGATTGCTATTGGAAATTCTCTTCCATTCCATGCCTATAGTTTGGTTCAAAATTGCTCAACTGCACAAGAGATGATTATCACTCGATCATCCTCCTGTGACAAAGAAGATCTTTCAGATGAAGAAGTTTCAAAAGGTAAGCGTCTCATGGCTCAAATTTTTGAGTCTCACGTTGATGCACCAAGGGACAATGTTAGTACGTTTGATGCTGACCTTTCTCAAGCTGCTACAGACTCTAAGTATCAGGACTGTGAGTCAGCTTCAATGTATCAGGTAAAGAACTTCGTTAAGTATTCTTTCATTAAAAAAGTTGATATGTTTGATCCTTTATGTTTCTATTTATCTATTTCAAACAAAGAAAAAACTTCTCTCAAAGTTGAGATAACAAATCTTAAATAAAAACTCTCCTCTTCTAAAGACTCACTTTCTCGTTTAAAAAAGGAAAACACCTATATCTCACTGACCAACAATTTTTTTCACACTAAAAAAGAAAAAACTATTGATCATGCAAGAAGAATTCAACTTATTTTAAATAACTAGGCTTCCTAACAATGTATTGTCACTAGAATCATTAATGATCAAATTCCTGATCAGTGTGAGAAAATCCTTGAAGTTGATGTTGAAGGTGTTGTTTCTTTAATAAAAAAAATCGAGCCTAAACAAACCTTTTATAATGTTGAAATTCTTGAGAAACATTTTAAAAACGGATTAGTAAATACCTATTTCATAAATCAAACTCTAATTGATACACATTGTACTACTGAATCTAATGGTAATACCAAATGTGTATCTCGTTTATCTACTCTTAATCCTTCACGTCAACCTCTTCATTGTGTGCATGTCTTGCCCTCCACTAAGATCCTACTAAAATTTCCTATCTCCAATGGTGAAGTTCATTCTATAATGGAAATTATTAGCATGTTACCTCAGTTCTTTGCTAGCAACACTAAATCTGAAGATCAATCAGAGACTTCCTTTTCAGATGATTCGTTAATCTCCTCTGTATCTCATGATAAAGAATCCTCAAAGCATACCATTAGTGACATTCCCTGGTCTAGAACTAAAGCAAGAGTTTTTAAATCAAATAATCAAGATTCTTCAATTTCCATTGATAAAAGAAAACAAAGTTCAAATTGTAAAAGAAAGAATCGTGGAACCAAAGTTTGCTATCGGTGTGGTGATGCCTCTCATAGAGTCAACGAGTGTACATTTTTCCACCCACGCTGACAACATCGTAACTCGAAATGACAAGTGGATCAAAAAGGTAAATTCCTAGAATTGTCTCCCTGATTCTTATTATCACATTTTCTCTTAAGTGATCCCTTGCACGATGAGTAATTGTATAGTAATTGCACATTTTAGTTTTATTTTTAGGGTAAAGAACTATTTGGTATTTAGATAGTGGTTGTTCAAGACACATGACAGGTTTCAAGTCACTTCTAAATGACTTTGTAAGGAAGGATGGTCTAACTATTATATATGATGCCAATAGCAAAGGAACTACAAAAAGATATGGAACCATAAAGTGCAAGCATGTTGTATTCAAGAATGTTTCATATGTAAAAGGTCTTCAGCATAATCTCATCTCAATTAGCCAACTATGTTACGCTGACTATGAAGTTCACTTTAACAAGAAAGAAGGAAAGGTTGTTGATCAAAATAATGTTATTGTATTGATTGCAAATCGATAGAATGACATTTAAGTTTTGGATATGTTCTCTAGTGACAACCCTCTTCATCGTTGCTTCTTCTCTTATGTTGAGTCTCATCTAAATTGTTTATGGCACAAGAAAATATCTCACTTAAACTTCAAGAACATATCAAAGATTATTGGGAATCAGCTTGTAGGATGAATTCCTAAGATGTAGTTTGTTAAAGATAAATTATGTTCAACGTGTGAAAAGGGTAATAAAACTAAGTCCTCCATCAAGCCAAAGTCATGTTCCTCCTTCAGCAATCCCTTTTCACCTTCTCCATATGGACCTTTTTAGACCGGTCCCAATTAAATCAAGAGTTATGAAAAAGTTTACTCTCGTTATTATAGACGAGTTTTCAATATTTACTTGGGTAATCTTTCTAAGAAAGAAAATTCATCCTTCTGATGAAATCATATATCTCATTAAGCAATGGGGAGTTCTTTATGATCATAAGTCAAACAATTGCGTAGTGATCATGACACTAAATTCAAAAACCCATCCCTAGAAGAATTTTGCTTAACTCAGGAATCTCTCAAAACTTCTTGGCTATTAGAATTCCTTAACAAAATGGCATTGCTGTAAGACAAAATAAAACTCTCATTCAAGCTGGAAGAACTATGGTTGTTGAAGTTGGTCTTCCTTTTTCATTTTGGGCTGAAGATGTCAACATAACGTGTTACACTTAAAACGTTCCATCATTATTAAGTGTCATGGGAAGACTTCCTATGAGCTACTTAAAGGGAGGAAGCTAGACATCTCTTACTTTCATGTGTTTGGGTGTGTTTGCTATATTTTTAATCAAAGAGATAATCGCTCTAAGTTTGAAGCTAAAGTTAATGAAGGAGTGTTTCTAGGTTACTCTAGTGTGTCCAAGGCTTTTAGGGTATTCAATCTCTCATGACGAACTGTTGAAGAAACTACTCATGTCATATTCGATGAAGGTTTATCTATCTATGATTGGATTGATCATCCCTCTTTCATTCTGAATGAACTTACTTTCAGTCCTTTAGACATTGTTCCTGAGTTCTTGCTATATCTCACTAAGCATGTTTCTCTCAATGTTGATCAAATTATCAATTCTCAGTCTAACACTGAAGATCAGCTTGTCGTCTCTGAAGAAGTTGAGTCATCTAAATTCTCAAATCAAGAAGATTATGTTACAAACAACACAAATGAGAGTACTAATCCTAGAATTCTTAGAGATCGTGTAACAACGCAAATTTTCAAACAAATTTTTCATTTTTAAAATATAATTATTTTCATTCAAACAAGGCATAAGTAGTTAAGTATTCTGTCAAATACAAATATTCAAAATCCCAAGATCATAAAAAGCATTCTTCAGTGTGTATCGATCACGCCGGCGCCTTCCCACGGTCCTCGCTAGTACCTGAAACACATACATAGCAACTGTAAGCATAAATGCTTAGTGAGTTCCCCAATATACAACTTTCGCACATACGCCTTTCCAGGCCCTGACCTTCCGGTCATCAATACCACGCCTTCCGGCCCATAACATATTCGCCTTCCGGCCCATAACATATTGCCTTCCGGCCCACACAACATACATAGCACATATAACAAATATCTTACCACATATAGCATACATATCACATATCATATCTGACCTTCCGGTCATACAGTCAAACCCTTCCGGGTACAGTATAGTGAGAAGACTCACCTCGTAAATGCTGAAAGCTAGCAAATCCTGAAATCACTCGTGCACAATCCGACGAGCTACAACCTCCCTATAACATCACATATCTCATTAACACTTATACCTTCTAAGTGTGACTATCCCTAAGAAGTCAGACTTAGGTCAACTCTGGTCAACGGTCGACGGTCAACTCGACCGGACTCGGCGAGTACCATGGCGACTCGGCGAGTCTAGACGTCCTCCAACTTTCTGAGATTCCTTATCTACTCGTCGAGTATCCTCCTCGACCCGACGAGTTACTCCTGGAAGAATCGCGGGGCCACCCCGACTCCACTCGCCGAGCCTGAAGAACAACTCGGCGAGTCCCAGTAAATCTTCAAGCTACTCGCCGAGTCTGAAGAACAACTCGGCGAGTCCATGCCATGCAGACGATCAACTGCTCCCTGAATTACGTATGGTCCCGAGATATACAATCATGGGACTTTCTGGACTTCTAAACACCTTATTACTGGGGTATAAACGTCCGGGTAATAACATAATAACCCATCCAATCACTAAATGGGTTTCAAAAACCCTAGATTCGCATACACATCAAAATAACAGAAAGGAATCCGAAATATTACCTGGAATGTGCCCTCTCTGCGTCTCCGAACCGCAGAACTCGAATCCCTTGCTGTTCCTTTAGCCAAAACCCTTCTCCTCCTTTCCCAACAATTTCTTCAAGCCCTAATATCCTCCAATCTTGCTCTAGACGCACACAATCGATTTAGGGTTCTTCTCAGAAGGCTAAAACGAACAATGACGGCCAATGAGTCCTTTTTATACGTCCCAAACCTGAACGGTTAGGGTTTCCGCTAAACAGCGTCGACTCGCCGAGTCCATATCTGGACTCGTCGAGTCCAATCGCGAACCCGCGACCAAGTCTGCGATCCTACTCGGCGAGTCTAGGCTCCAACTCGCCGAGTCCCCTCTTAAATTACCCCAAAAACATAATTTAATAATACCTGAGATTTCGGGCTGTTACAACTCTCCCCCACTAGGTTTAGACTTCGCCCTCGAAGTCTCACTCTGCAAATAGCTCCGGATGCTGCTCCCGCATCTCACGTTCCGGTTCCCAAGTCATTTCCGATCCCTTACGGTGTTGCCATTGAACCAACACCAGAGGTACCTCCTTGTTCCTCAGAACCTTGATCTTCCGATCTCTGATAGCCACTGGTCTCTCCGCGTAATTCAGGCTCGCATCCACCTGAATATCCTCCAATGGAACCACCGCCGACTCATCGGCTATGCACTTCCTCAACTGCGACACATGAAAAGTGTCGTGGATCTGACCTAACTCCGCTGGCAACTCCAACCGATAGGCTACCCGGCCTATCCTTGCAATCACACGAAATGGCCCAATATACCGGGGCCCTAATTTGCCCCTCTTCCTGAATCGAATCACTCCTTTCCAAGGAGAGACCTTCAGGAGAACAAAGTCGCCAACCTGAAATTCAAGCTCGGGTCGGCGCTTGTCTGCATAACTCTTCTGTCGGCTCTGGGCAGTCAATAACCTTTGTCTCACTTGCTGAATCTGCTCCATCGTCTGAAGCACGATCTCCGTGTTGCCCATCACTCTCTGTCCCACCTCTCCCCAGCAAATGGGGGTCCGACACCTCCTACCATACAACAGCTCAAAAGGTGGCATACCAATGCTCGAATGATGGCTGTTGTTGTAGGAAAACTCTGCTAAGGGTAAATATGCATCCCAGCTACCCCCGAAGTCTAACACACACGCTCGAAGCATGTCCTCCAGCGTCTGAATCGTCCGCTCGCTCTGACCGTCTGTCTGGGGATGGTATGCGGTACTAAAATGCAATTTAGTACCCAGCTCCTCATGGAATTTCTTCCAGAATCTGGAAGTGAAGCGCACATCACGGTCTGAAACAATCGAGATCGGCACCCCGTGCTGAGATACCACCTCTCTCACATATATCTCCGCCAACTTCTCCGCTGAAGAACTCTCACTGATGGCAAGGAAGTGTGCACTCTTCGTCAACCTATCCACAATCACCCAAATTGCGTCAACTCCCCTAGCAGTCCTCGGCAATTTGGTGATGAAGTCCATAGTGATCTGTTCCCACTTCCATTCGGGGATCTCCAATGGCTGCAACTTGCCATGCGGCCTCTGGTGCTCGGCCTTAACCCTACGGCAGGTCAAGCACCTCTCAACGAACCATGCCACGTCCCTCTTCATATAGGGCCACCAATACTCCTTCCTCAAATCCAAATACATCTTTGTAGCACCGGGATGGATCGAGAATTTCGATCTATGAGCCTCTTCCATCAAAGTAATACGCGTACCGCCCACAAACGGTACCCAGATCCGACCCTGAAACATCATGAGCCCTCGACTATCCTTAACAAACTCTGAAATTAACCCCACAACCCGCTCTTTCTTCTGCATTTCTGGTCGCACAGCTTCTGCCTGTGCCCCACGAATAGCGTCCAATACTGGAGTCATCACAGTCAGTCTCAAGCATACATCTCGCAATGGAGTACTCTCCGCCCTGCGGCTCAACGCGTCGGCTACCACATTAGCCTTGCCTGGGTGGTACAGGATCTCACAATCATAATCCTTGACCACATCCAACCACCTCCTCTGACGCATATTTAGGTTGGGCTGATCCATTAAATACTTCAAGCTCTTATGGTCCGTATATATCGTACATCGAACCCCATACAGGTAGTGACGCCAAATCTTGAGAGCGAACACTACTGCTCCCAACTCTAAATCATGCGTAGGGTATCTCGCCTCATGAGGCTTCAGCTGTCTCGACGCATAAGCTATCACATGACCCCTCTGCATCAACACTGCACCCAATCCCGAAATCGATGCGTCGCAATATACCACAAAATCTTCCATCCCTTCTGGGAGAGTTAATACCGGGGCTTCGCACAACCTCTGGCGAAGTGTCTCAAAGGAGGTCTGCTGCTCGGGCCCCCATGAGAATGCAACACCCTTCCGGGTCAATCTGGTGAGCGGCACTGCGATCTTGGAGAAATCCTTAATGAATCTCCGATAATACCCTGCCAACCCAAGGAAACTCCTGATCTCCGAGGGTGACTTCGGCACCTCCCAACTCATCACCGCCTCAACCTTGGCCGGATCGACCAATATCCCTTTCTAATTGACAACATGTCCTAGAAATTGGACCTCCCGCAGCCAGAAGTCACATTTGGAGAACTTTGCATAAAGCTTCTCCAACCTCAACACCTCGAGGACCTCCCTCAAATGCTCCTCATGCTGCTCTCTAGATCTAGAATACACTAGAATGTCGTCGATAAATACAATCACTGACCGATCCAACATCGGTCTGCATACCCTGTTCATGAGATCCATGAACACAGCCGGGGCATTGGTGAGCCCGAAAGGCATCACCACAAACTCATAATGCCCATATCGCGTCCCAAACGCTATCTTCTGGACATCCCCATCCCGTACTCTCACCTGATGGTACCCTGACCTCAGATCGATCTTGGAAAACCAAGACGCTCCCTGCAACTGATCGAATAAATCATCGATCCTCGGTAACGGGTAACGATTCTTGACCGTCAACTTGTTTAACTCCCGGTAATCAATACACATCCGGTGTGAACCATCCTTCTTCTTGACGAATAGAATAGGAGCTCCCCACGTCGAGCTGCTCGGCCGAATGAATCCCTTCCCCAGCAACTCCTGGAGCTGCGAGGACAACTCTTGCATCTCTGGAGGTGCAAGACGATAAGGCACCTTAGCAATAGGCGCTGCCCCCAGAACTAGGTCGATACCAAACTCTACTTGCCTCACAGGAGGTACTCCCGGCAACTCCTCGGGGAAAACATCTGAAAACTCGCGCACCATAGGAACCTCCTCAACAGATTTCGGTCTCTCGGAAACCTCCCGCGTATCCATCACATACGCCACAAAACCCTTACAGCCCTGCTGTAGACACTGCCTCGCCCTAGCGGCCGAACAAAAAGCTGACCCTGAACGGGTACCTTCGCCGTACACCGAAAGAACTCCCCCACTATGGTCTCGTATAGTCACCAACTGACGCTCACAGTCGATGACAGCGCCGAATCGGCTCAACCAGTCCATGCCCACGATGACACAGACGTCACCCATCGCAATAGGAATCAGGTCAATTGGAAACCCAACCCCGAAAATCTCTAGCACACATCCCCGAAGAACCTCCGTGGCATAAATCGATTTCTCGTCAGCTATAGAAACTCTCAAAGGTCGACTCAAGGACTCACGATTCATCCTGATATGCTGACTAAAGGCTAAAGATACAAAGGACCTACTCGCACCCGAGTCAAATAACACTAAGGCAGGCACAGAGTTCACAAGAAAAGTACCTACGCATATAATAACATAAGCACAACATCTCGACATAAAAAATAAATACATGAGTTACAACATACCTGCCACAACATCGGGCGCAGCGCGGACCTCCTCCGCAGTCAGCTGAAAGGCTCTCCCACGAGCCCTCGGGGCCTCGACCTTCACCGGTCGAGTCTCCGTAGTCCTGGCAGCAGGTGCAGATCCCTGACGAAGCTGAGGGCACTCGGCCTTCCGATGGCCGGTCTGGTTGCAATGAAAGCAAACCGTAAATCCCTTGGGACACTCCCTAGCAATGTGCCCCTCCTTGCCACACTTGTAGCAAGCACCGGCTCGACACGCCCCATCGTGACCCTTGCCGCACTTTCCGCAAGTGCGGCTCTTCGAACCTCCCGTCCTCGAATCGGCGGACTTGATCCGCTTGGCTGCCGGCTGAGACTGAGCCGGCCGCCGGTCTGCCTGCTGAGACTCGGCCTCCTCCCTGGCCTGAGTCTCTAACTCGATCTCACGCTTCCTGGCATTCGCCTGAAGCTCAGTAAAAGTATGGTAAGTGGAGTTTGACACAAACTCCCGGATCTCCCTCCTCAGAACACCCAAGTACCGGCTCATCCGAGCCTGCTCTGTGGCCACCAGCTCGGGGCAAAACATCGCCCTCTCATGAAACTTCCGCGTGATCGCCGCCACCGAATCAGTACCCTGCTTGAGGGTTAAGAACTCCTGAACCAATCGTTCCCGCTCCACCGGGGAAACGTACTCATCCCTGAACATGGTAGTGAACCCCTCCCATGTCACTGCTGTAGTCTCTGCCAAAGTGAAGTTCGCCGTCACGAACTTCCACCAGTCCGTCGCTCCCAGACGGAGCTGGTTCAATGCGAACCGTACCCTCAGGTGCTCTGGGCATGAACACGTGTAGAAGCACCCCTCTATGTCCGTGATCCACCTCATCGCAGCAATCGGATCCTGCGTCCCATCGAACTCCGGTGGCTTCGTGTTGCTGAACTCTCGGAAAAGCAACGAGTCACCTCCCTGTGGCCTAGCAGCGGCCACAGCTGCGGTAGCTGCAGCGGTTGCAGCCTCAGTCAACGCGGCGTACCGCTCATCGAATGTCTCCATCAGGGTGGTCTTAATAGACCGAAACATCTCCGGGATTTCAGCCCGGATCGTCGCCGCTACTTCCTCGTGAATCATCTGACGAATCTCCTCGTCACTCACACCGCTCGAACTCGCTCCGTGGCATGGTCTAACCATGATGTCTCTGAAATACAACATAAACTATCAGAGACTCCAGCGAGTGTAATCGCACTCGATAACGCAACCCTACTCAGTCTCCGATATCCAGGGATTCTTGCTTGGGCCTCCCACTGACCCGGTGTCCTCGGTAGTACGGGCCCAATACTACCGACCACACCGCATCAGCGTTCATCCCAAGTCTTCCTCCCCAAACTCCGGATAGTGAGTACTCTACTTCTGATATGTACTATCTACCCGCATACTAGCAAAACATCTCATATAGGCAACTTCCCTAGACTAAGGCATCACAAATCAGGCCACTCTAGTCCTATCATGAATACCTAGTCTTCTAGCATGCACAACAATTCATATCATATAATATTGTAAGGTATTTTGGGGATCTTTACCATTCGGGCGCTGACTGATCGTACACACTGCTTCTTTCTTGCTTACCACAAAACCATTTGCAAAAGTTTATGCCTTTATTTAAAATTTTTCCTCAAATCCTCGGTTTGAGTTCAGTTACCCCCGAAGGTGCACCCGAATCCCTCAAACCAAGGCTCTGATACCAATTGTAACAACGCAAATTTTCAAACAAATTTTTCATTTTTAAAATATAATTATTTTCATTCAAACAAGGCATAAATAGTTAAGTATTCTGTCAAATACAAATATTCAAAATCCCAAGATCATAAAAAGCATTCTTCAGTGTGTATCGATCACGCCGGCGCCTTCCCACGGTCCTCGCTAGTACCTGAAACACATACATAGCAACTGTAAGCATAAATGCTTAGTGAGTTCCCCAATATACAACTTTCGCACATACGCCTTTCCAGGCCCTGACCTTCCGGTCATCAATACCACGCCTTCCGGCCCATAACATATTCGCCTTCCGGCCCATAACATATTTCCTTCCGGCCCACACAACATACATAGCACATATAACAAATATCTTACCACATATAGCATACATATCACATATCATATCTGACCTTCCGGTCATACAGTCAAACCCTTCCGGGTACAGTATAGTGAGAAGACTCACCTCGTAAATGCTGAAAGCTAGCAAATCCTGAAATCACTCGTGCACAATCCGACGAGCTACAACCTCCCTATAACATCACATATCTCATTAACACTTATACCTTCTAAGTGTGACTATCCCTAAGAAGTCAGACTTAGGTCAACTCTGGTCAACGGTCGACGGTCAACTCGACCGGACTCGGCGAGTACCATGGCGACTCGGCGAGTCTAGACGTCCTCCAAATTTCTGAGATTCCTTATCTACTCGTCGAGTATCCTCCTCGACCCGACGAGTTACTCCTGGAAGAATCGCGGGGCCACCCCGACTCCACTCGCCGAGCCTGAAGAACAACTCGGCGAGTCCCAGTAAATCTTCAAGCTACTCGTCGAGTCTGAAGAACAACTCGGCGAGTCCATGCCATGCAGACGATCAAATGCTCCCTGAATTACGTATGGTCCCGAGATATACAATCATGGGACTTTCTGGACTTCTAAACACCTTATTACTGGGGTATAAACGTCCGGGTAATAACATAATAACCCATCCAATCACTAAATGGGTTTCAAAAACCCTAGATTCGCATACACATCAAAATAACAGAAAGGAATCCGAAATATTACCTGGAATGTGCCCTCTCTGCGTCTCCGAACCGCAGAACTCGAATCCCTTGCTGTTCCTTTAGCCAAAACCCTTCTCCTCCTTGCCCAACAATTTCTTCAAGCCCTAATATCCTCCAATCTTGCTCTAGACGCACACAATCGATTTAGGGTTCTTCTCAGAAGGCTAAAACGAACAATGACGGCCAATGAGTCCTTTTTATACATCCCAAACCTGAACGGTTAGGGTTTCCGCTAAACAGCGTCGACTCGCCGAGTCCATATCTGGACTCGTCGAGTCCAATCGCGAACCCGCGACCAAGTCTGCGATCCTACTCGGCGAGTCTAGGCTCCAACTCGCCGAGTCCCCTCTTAAATTACCCCAAAAACATAATTTAATAATACCTGAGATTTCGGGCTGTTACAGATCGTCTTGAATCTCAAATCACTGGAGATGTAAATTCTGATATTATCGCTTGTAGCAGAGTAAGTAGCAACTTTTGCATGTTGGTGAATTTTATCTCAGTGGTCAAATCAAAGAATGTTGTTGATTCTCTCAAGGAAGTTGACTGGATCAAAGCTATGCCAGATGAGCTAAATGAGATTAACCATCATTGTTTGTGGATTCTAGTTTCCAGGCCTTAAGGAAAAACCATCATTAGTACTCATTGGGTGTTTAAAAACAAGATGCATGAAGATGGAATCATCATTAGAAATAAAGCAAGACTTTTAGCCCAAGGATTTTGTCAACTGGAAGTATTACACTATGAAAAAACATTTTCCTATATTGCTTGACTTGAAGCAATTCGTTTGTATCTTTCTTTTGCTTCATTTAAGAACTTCAAAGTTTATTAAATGGACATAAAGACTGCATTCTCACATGGGGATCTTCAACAAAAAATCTTTCTAAGGAAACCTCATGGGTTTGAAAGTGAAGAATTTCCCAATCATGTATATCGTCTTGATAAAGTTGTCTATAGTTTGAAGTAGGCACGTAGGGCATCATATGACACATTGGTAAGTTATCTTCTGGTGAGTGAATACAAACAAGGAAAAAATGACAACACTTTGTTTATCAAGCATTCAGGATCTCACATCATTCTTTCCCAAGTGTATGTTTATGACATCATTTTTGGATCCACCGATGAGAAACTAAGTTATGAGTTCGTTGAGGTTATGGCCAGGAGATTTTAGATGAGCATGATGGGTGAACTAAATTTCTTTTTAGGTTTATAGGTTAAACAACTAACTAGTGGAATCTCTATTTATCAAGCTAAATATATCGCACACATACTGAAGAAGTTTGGCTTTTCTTATAGCAAACCAACAAAGACTTCAATGTCTTCATCGACGTTTATCTTCACTTATCCAACCTCCGCTAATATAAATGCAACGCCGTACCAAAGAATGATAGGCTTACTTCTTTATCTTACTTCCAGTTACCCTGAAGATTATGTTTGCCACCATATTCTGTGCTTGATATCAATATTATCCTAAGGAATCTCATGTTCTAGTTGTAAAGAGGATCTTTCAATACTTAAAGCATATACCTAATTGGGTTATGGTATCCTCGTGACTCCGAGTTCAAGCTGGTGGGATACACTGACTCAGATCATGGCTTATGTGGTATTGATTGTAAATGTACTTCAGGGGGAGCTCAAATGCTTGGATATAGATCAATGACTTGGTCTAACAAGAAGCAAACATCAGTGGCTTGCTCTACCGCTGAAGCTAAATATGTAGCAGCTGGAAGGTGTTGTGCTCAAATTCTATGGATTCTGAATCAACCCTTAGATTATGGTTTGAACTTCTCAAAGACTCTTATCTGTTGTGACAACACCAACGCAATTCTGATGATATAGAACCCAATGCAACATTCCACAACTAAGCAAATTGACATTCATCATCACTTTATCGTGGACATTGTTCAAAAAGGAAAAGTGGAGTTGTTCTGCATTCCATCCACTTATCAATTGGCTAACATTTTCACTAAGGCATTAAATGGGAAGACCGTGAACAAATTGATTGCAGATTTTGGCATGCTTTCAATGACTTAATTATTTTCTAACTCGTTTAAAATAACTTTGCTTCTAGTTGCTTTCTTAAAACACAAAAACACAAAAAACAAGTTCTTCTTTTATTATGCTTTTGTCAAATAACTTTATATAGTTTTCTTAAGCTTTGCATCTAATGTTTACAAGTATTCTCTTTTCTCTTTATTCTCTATTTTCAGGTTTATCAATACCTTATATATGGATTATCGGCACCTCTTTCTTCTAGAGTTAGAAAGAGCTAGGACTATTCACAATGTTTTGAATGCTCTGGTTGTTGATAAGAATATTGGCATCAAGTCTTTTTCTTGTTAACAATACTCTTTCTCCCCTCCACTCATTGTTAGGGATGCAAGAAGCCTCCATCAATACAATGAGTCTTACTTTCATCTATTGAATCATAATCCGATAAAACCTCGATTTCCCTTATGTTTATCTTGTCAACTCGATGGGTTCATGGATTACAGACAGTTAACTCGTTGGTTACAAACACTTGTTCCTATTCCTTTCTTGCCCTTGGTGAACTTGAAGCTTGGAATCTATTCTCATCATGTCAACATTTAAAAGCTTTGTCATTTTCAGTTTGTAGTAAGTTATATTGATTTGTTTGTTCTTTATTATGTACTCTTTTATAGACTATTTTGAAGAGGAGGTATCTCAAAGAAAGGAAACTGATTTATGAGCTTTTAAATCAAAAGATATTCTAGCATCAGCTTTATGATTCATGTGTAAAAGGCTATGGAAAGGGGCTCTCAAAGAGCTATGTATTCGTTTTTAACTATTCTCCTGTTGACCATTTCTTACGCTTTTATTTGTTTACTTACTTTGTCTTGTACAACATTAAATGAACTGATGGTGAATTTCATATTCTAGACTACAACACAACTCTATGAAACGAAAGATAAACCACTTCTTGTTGATGAGCTGACACTATTTATGATTCACACTGATTTTACCACAGTGTGATTGAGACACTCTATTCTTTCCTTATTTTCTTCTTAATAAAACTTATCGATTCACTATGAAAAATCACACACTAATAAACCTTTGTGATGATTGAGACCCTCTTGACCATGAATTCTTCTTTAAATCTTTATGAATCAGCGTAACATACCATATGCTGATGAGTTCTTGAAAAATATGTGCCAATGGTTAAGCTATATACGACAGCTTATCACATGCACCAATCCATTCTCGCCATATATTCTTCTATAGAATTTTATGATTCAATGTATGAATCCAGACGCTGATGAGAATTCAAAAAATCTATGCTAATGGGTGTATCATTGTTTGTGATGTATTACACGCACCTAACTATTCTTTCCTAAAAATTCTTCTATTAAAGAAGTTAATGACTCAATGTATTATCCATACACTAATAAAACTTTAACACTCTTTGCTGATAAGTACATTTCATACCAAAATGTATTACACGTATCATTCCATTCTTGCCCTTTATTCTTCTAATAAAAGAAGTTAATGATTCGGTGTATAGAACTATACGTTGATGAGACCTCGTAATACTATGTCAGTGAATGATAGTTTAAACCCATACTATCAGGAGACATCACAATATCACTTCATTGTTAGCTTCATTCTTGATCCACTAATGGAGTAATTCAGATATGCTTATTGATTCCGCCAGAACCATAATACTTATGATGTCAAAAAGGGGGAGAGATTTATTCATACTTCCAGGGAGATACAAAAAGATGCCAATACTCTTTAATGGAGACATTTCGACACATGACACATGGATTTACATTTACTATTTTCAATATACCTTTATCTATGAATAGACTATGCTATCAGATTCAAGAAAGGAAGTTATAATCTTCAAGGGGAGAAAACATCAGATATGAGGGAGCATATCAATGTTCTATTTGCCCTTACTGTATCTACTACTGATAACCAGAAATGGGAAGATTCATACACTTTCTTAGGGGGAGCATTCGTTAAAGCTAAAGAACTTTGTTGAAGATTACTTTTGACCTTATCAGATAGCGAGAGATTGTAATGTCACATCTTATGATCTGATGATTCAAACACTTTACACGCTGACCACTAGCACCAGCACCAGCGCCAACACCAACACACAGTGTTATCGGCGTCAACGTGAATCAATGATCTTTGTAATCTTTTGTATATTAGGCGGTTATATATATATATATATATATATATATATATATATATATATATATATATATATATATATATATATATATATATATATATACTTAGATAGGTATACATCCCTTAATTAGTGGGATTTCAGTTATTGTAATAATATATATTCAACATTAAGGTGAAACCCTAATGTACGTCTTGGTGACCATCTTTGTGACATTTGTTCTCTTGGTGACAACATTCTTTCTTAGTGAAAATATATTTGTGATTACTTGTGTTTTTTGTTTTTTCTGTTTAATCTTTTCTTAGTTAGTTCGTTACTTGTTATTTATATTTGAAATGTATCCGATCGATACAAACCTACATAGATTAATATAAATGTTTCCACTGCCAATTCATATTCTAGGGAAGTATATAGAAAACCTATCAAAATAGGTATCCTTTACCATGGATTGAAGATTTATTTGATCAGTTTCAAGGTGCTTAATTTTTCTCAAAAATTGATCTAAGATCAGGTTATCATCAGTTGAAGGTGAAAAATTCTGACATCCCAAAGACTACCTTTTGTACAGTATGGTTACTATGGAATTGCTAGTGATGCCATTTGGATTGATAAATCCACCTGCATCTCTTTAGGATTTGTCATCCATTCCTAGATAAATTTGTGATACTGTTTATCAACGACATTCTGATATACTCGTTGAGTCAAGATGAACATTGGGAGCATTTATGATAGATTTTTCATTTTTTTTCATAAGGAGAAATTATATTCAAAGTTTTCCAAATATGAATTTTGACTGAGAGAAATCCAATTTATCTGCCACATAGACAGTGAAGGTGGTGTGAAGGTGATCATGCAAAGATAGAATGGATAAACGACCAAGTTTAAGGCATAAATAGGCGGGATAGAATCACAATTCAGTTATGTGGAGGGAGCTGGTGTACATCTCCTAGGTAACGCGTAAGAGTATGCCATGTGGCGCATACATGTTCTAAACATAACTCAATTTTTTTTGCTAAAAGTGTATACCGGATTCTTATATATATTGAACGTGGATGATATAAATTTTTATATATTTATTTGTGTGTGTATTATAGTGGGTAAATCCAAGGATATAAACAAATAAGTTAAGAGCTTGAACAATATTCTTCATAAGCCTTAACAAGGTGAGTAAATAATATTACTTGGTAAGAATGACTTAGATCATATTTTGATATATATATATATATATATATATATATATATATATATATATATATATATATATATATATATATATATATCTTAGTTGTAGATGTTTTATATGATAATGGTTCCGAGCTTGGCCGGCAAAAATCCAAGGGAATGTATTAATATCCTTCCATTGTGAAATGATAAAGTCCACATGGCAAAAATGTGACTTATTCTTTGATGTTAACAACCATCGTGAAAATGGTGAGACATGTGGCGGTTAAATGGTAAAGTCTACATGGTGACATGTAACTTATTTACTGATGTCTATAACCATGACGAAAATGGTGAGTCATATGGAGAGTGATAAAATCTATATAGTGAAAATGTGGCTTAGTTATATATGTCACTAACCATAGCAGAAAAGGCGAGACATGTGGTATATACTAAGTCGATACTTAACATGGTGAAAATATGTAAGTGTGTGGAATTGTTTGTTTTAGTTATGCTATATTATTGATTGTTGAATTGTTATAGTTTGGTTGGATTATTACTCAATAAGCTTTTAAGCTTACACTTGATTGATGTTAGTTGTTATAGGAACAAGTAATATGGACAAAAGGAAATGTGCTTTGGAGTGATCGTAATTAGGAATAGTTATGCTTTTGGTTGTATGCCTTTTTAAACATGGCTTGATCCTTGGGAATATTTTGCATGTTTTGAATTTATGATTACTACTTGTAATGATGACTTGATTTAAACGTTCATCGTGGTATGCTTTAAAATGACGATTTTTTTGTGTATTTTATGTAGAATGGTCAGGTATTATAGTCACATCAACCAGCTCGACCTTGAGACAATATAAATTTCAATGTGATCTACATGTATGAAGAATGGTGTTAGGGTGTAAATGAGATTAAGAGGTTGTTGGTGGAAGAAGTGGATGGTGTATGATGTGGTTAAGTGGTGATTCTTGTTTGTTTGGTTTGGTTGATTAGATATTATCCTTATTAGGTGTGCGATCCGTGTATTACACGGATTAATTAAAAAAAAATATGAAAGCGTAAATATATCAACTTATATTGGTTAAGTAATATATATTATTTATTAACCCACTTTAAATTAAGATATGCAAATTGAGAAGAAAAATAAAATATTGTCAATTCACTTTTTTTATTAAGATTTGCAAATTGAGAAAAAAAAAACTCATTAAATAATGATGTGAAAATATTTGAAATCTAGAAGCAAATAATGTTCATGAAGATACAAGTGTATTCCATCTCCTTCACTATGTATCCAACCTCCTTCACTATGATAAAGTGAACGTTAATTTTGGAATTGAATACCAGTATAGTGAATTTTACCTTAAGTTTAGGAGTTTTGAAATCAAAAGAAAGATAAACATTTTTTTTAAAAGATTTGTCATTTATTATCATATTTATTATAATTATTACCTAGAAATTCACAAATCAAAGATTACTATTTACATTAATATGCATTAATTAATATATTAATAAAATTAATTAATATGAGATTATATTTAGTATGTTGAATTTAAATAAAAAGAGAAAAGTAAAACACATAAAAATAACTAGTGGATATAGACTAAAAGCCCATATTTTCATACCAAAAATCCACAAATCCAAACTGAAAAACCGAATGTATTAGAAACTGAAACCATATGGGTTTTGCAACTAGAAAACCTACATATACGGTTTTGGTTCAGTTTTAAATATAAAAAAAAAAAAAAAAAAAAAAAAAAAAAAAAAAAACCTACCCAAACCGACATATGCTCAACCTTAGACATAAACTATCATCTTTAGTAAACCATAGGCATGATTTATGTCATTTTGCCAAAAATAAATTTCTAGGAATCGATAAAGTTAAATAGACATGGATAAAACTCATAGATTTGACCAAACTATAGGGACTATTTATGTCATTTAATTGACTTTATAATAATTATCATCCACCAAGCGCTAGTGTGGCAGGCCTTCTTTTGTGGGCTTTGGAGGGTGTTTGGTTAAAACCCACTCTATTTTTGTGCTTCACCATTTGTTTAAAACCATATAAGGTTTTATCTTCCGATTAAAATATCAAACTACAATAAATCTCTAACAATTTTCCAACCTAAAGGAAAATGGAATACTTTGACAGCATACTCAGTTTTGGATTTTATCCAGATAATCAATGGAGTTTTAATCTTCTTTCATAAAATATACAAGGTATGTCTTTATTCCGGTTTACAACTTTGGTATACAGTTTGATGAAAATTGGAATGTTTTTACGAACATATTATTCAATTACTGTTATATAGATAAATGTTGGTATATAGAAATAGATATTACTAAATTATTGTGAATATTATATTCAAATGTTTGAATATTGTTTAAAAGTTTAATTGCAGTCTATGTGTGTTGCTAGTAGTTATCATAAATCTCTTAACATCAACAGTTTGGCATATCATTATGCATAAATTGTATATGTTATGTCAACATATATCGATATGGCAACCGATTAATTTTAAAGTAACTATTTGTTGAACATTGGCGTATTGGTACTTACGAAGTATATGTACATTTGCTTCAAGAATATATATATATATATATATATATATATATATATATATATATATATATATATATATATATATATATATATATATATATATATATATATATATTTGTGTGTGTGGGTGGGAGGGGGGGGGGGGGGGGGGGGGGGGTCGATAACTTATAGGGTAACGACCTAAGCTTTATGCATAAATTTAGACACTCAAGACTTTTTTTGTATACAACTTAATATTTAAATCTGTTATCGTGTTAATAAAATACTATTTTGACTGACTATTTCTACTTTATTTGGTTTCCAACATCTTCAAAGAGTGTTAATCGTCTTCTATGCCAACATAAATTTTTATTGTAACAAAACAAATGCATGTCAAAAATCATCGATTCCAAAACTCAAGAACATAGGGATTGATTCACAAAAAATTAAGAAGAAATTGTATGTGTGTGATCAAATGTAGGTTTTTAAAAATGGAATATCATATGCAACACATTAACAAGAATTTATTTCTTCAAAATGAAACACACGATCTAAAAAAATCCGTGGTACGTCTAGAAATTGATGAAGATTGAAGACATGACCAAGGTTGTATCAATCCATTTGATGATTTGATCGATACATCGAAAAAAATAAGTTCCAAGCTTGGATTTAATGGATATGATTAGGAAAAACTTCATCCTAATTTTTTCCACACACAGACACATATTTATGACTTGCATTATAACACAAATAAAATTAGGAAGCGTTCTTAAACACATGATTCCATGAAGTATATGTACATTTGGAAAGAAATCTGCCAACAACGATCTGGAAAAATACAATACATACCATAAATAAAAAATGGGACAAAAATAAAAACTGTGCGTGAGCCGCCCATCCCGGGAAACGAAGTACACTTTGGTGAGCTAGAAGCAGCCAAATATAGGGGAAGGGGCGGTGGGCTTAGTAAATATAGTATATAGTTCCACTTGGTTAATAGTGCCTCAGCTCGGTTGAGTCATTTTTTTCGCTAGACTTGCAACCGACTTGTTTTAGTATAAATAAATTTTGATCTATGATAAAGGCATAAGATTTGTTCGCTGGAGCTCATCACTAAAGAATGGTAGTTTTACTTTTGGGATTTGGAGAATAACTTCTTCGTGTGAGCGGCAAACGTAAAAGGTTGTTCGGTCTCCCCCGCTCTTGTATGAGGTGTGTTGCCACTGTCTCTTTCCTATTTTCGAGTTTAAGCGAAAATACAAATATACCCACTGTCTCTTTCCCATGAATTAAATCGGTATGACATTAGAACTGCTAAACTCGAAAATGTTGTTTAAATTAAATATACCCAAGGTTCTAAATGGCGTGAGGCGTGGCCTGGCGGCAAGGTCAAACCTCAATCTTAACGAGCCACGATGAACCATTATGATTTTCAAGGCGTGATGTAAGGGGACGATTTTGTATTAATTTATAATTATATTACCATATAAATATAAATTTATATTAAATATAACTACTTTTTAGAAATGTTATATCAATAACTAATAATAAAAAGTTAACAAAAACACAATACCTGTATCCCAGATTTGAAAAGACATAACAAAGAGCAAAAAAAGTTTCAAACGAAAAAACACATGTGATAACACGCTATAACACGTCATGATACATCATATCACGTCTTATCATGTGTCACGCCTAACAACAACGTTATTAAGCTTTTCATAGCGATGAATTCACACCTCACGTCGTGGCACGTCTTGGCGTGCGTCATGACGTGCCTTTTAGAACACTGAATATACTAGTACTATATTATTATACTATCAAGATTTTATTAGCTTAAAAATTATGTTATGGTTATTCTAAATAATATTTTATCATGTACAAAAATATTTTTAATTTTACTAATTAAGTATATTATCTAATAATAATGAATAATAAACTTATATATTTACTAAGCTTTATGTTACTAAACTTATAGTCATGATTTAAAAGCATTTTAAGTTGTAGTAACTAAATTTTTTTATTAGGTAAATTAAAAAATCAAACCATTATGATAAGAGAAAATTATTAAACTGACGAGAAACATCAATTGCTTAACTATTTTTTTATCAAACATTAACAATTGTCCCAAATAACCCTTGAATATTGTTTGTCTTTTGAATACTGTTTCGTCTTTTCGTCTAAAGTTTCGTCTTTTTGTTTACTATTTTGGTTTTACTATAAGAACATTCATTGTTTGGACTAAAACCATAGGTATAATTTTACCTACTTTATTCTTTCGGTTGGGTTACAATTTTTCTCTTTTTTGTTTGTTATTTTTTTTTTTTTTTTAAAAAAAAGCATCAAATAAATAGTTTATATTGAATCATATAAACAGTAACACACATTTCATAAGAGATATAGTATGATACCCTTCATAAGAAATGCTAGAAATATAGTTATCTTTGTGTATAATGAAAATATGTTGATTGATCAAATATGAACATAAATTTTTAGATGCAATTAAAATATATGAAAACTAATATAAACTGTTTATCACAAAAGATATCATACATCAATAATTTTTTTACCCAGCTTCAAACAAAATAAAATAATCATAACTTTCTTTAAATTAATTATATATGGACGTCCTACATTAGTAATATAAGGAATCACATTTACATAAACTAACTAAAATGTTAAAATGAAAAAGAAAAATAAAATATACTAATAATAAAAAAAAAATTTCTTTGAGAAACCTATTATGTAATTTTTTTTCATGAGACTTGTAGGTGTAAAGATGTAGCAATTTCATAATTTTGACAGTTATATTTTTAATTTATAAATAACTATCAATGGTAAAAATTCATATGATTAAAATCATACTTCAATCAAATTAGTATACATATTCTTTTTGTTTTTTTTTTAAATAAAAATGTATAAAATATATAAAAGTTGAATATTTATTAAGATTAATAAGAAAAAATAGCAAATAAACTATAAAATCTATAATGAAATATTTTTAAAACACAATATTTAATAAATTTTAGTTTAATTTTTAATATAATTTAATTTTTATAAAAGTATATGAACATTAAATAAATTTATAATTAAAAAATAAGTCCAATCTGTATTATTCCATTATTTACTTTCTATAAAAGAAAAACAAAAACTAAACCCAAAATCAAAAAATCGACCAAACCATATACCCCACAAAAATCAATATAGTGTGTGTTTATTTTATAAAAAATGATATTAGTGGTTCGATTTGGTTTTTTATTATAAATCCACCCAGTAAAACTGAACTAACCCATGAGTTTAAAAATCGACCCAACACCTACCCATCGTGTGTGTGTGTGTATATATATATATATATATATATATATATATATATATATATATATATATATATTATGTTTAAGAAATAATAACTATGTTACTATGTTTGATTTATGATATGTTCCTAGACAAAATTGAAGTTATTTTAATACTTTTACCCTATTTATCCTTGCATAGTTATTTTAGTATGTTTAAATTGGGTACTGTATCATTTATAGCAGCCTTCTTTCAATTGATTTGAACTAAAAAAATCAGAAAACTGTGAACCCACAAAACTCACGGTTTCAAACCGAAAACATATAAATCCAAACCAAAAAATTGACCGATAAAAAAACCGAACCCATATGAGTATTAAAATTAAAAAAACTGACCTTCTATAGTCTGGTTTAGTCTTAGCCATAAACCAAACCAACTCGACCTACTTTCCATTAAATAAAAATTGTTTCCCTAATAAAGTTTAGTCTTTCTATGTCCTTCAACAAAATTTAATTTTTTATTTCAAACAATAAGACCGTAAATATCATCTCTATATAATACATTGTTTTTTATTAGATTATTCAAGTAGAAACGGTGTAACATAGAGAAAATTGATTTTATTGATTTTTTCTCAACAAATAAAAATAAAAATTTCATTTAAAATAGAGAAGTCAAACTCGAACAACTAAAGAAATATGATTTTTTTTTTAGGTAATGAATTATGACTTATTACATATTTAGTCACTTTTTTCACAAATGATTCCAATTAAATTCATATTTGTTGTTCAATAAATATCATTATAACTGAGTATTACATGCATAACCGATTTACCTTTATGATCGGCTATTGCAGCTATTGTAGGTATAACCGGTTTACCTTTTAAAAAAAACATCAGTAAACTTACATTTATTGTCCAAGAAGAAAACATTAAATTCGTATTTTATTACACCATTTACCGAACTAACTTTTGAAAATGTTTACTAACTTTCTTCTTTTTCGGCCATTATCAATTTTTTGGTTATCTTCTCTAACCAACAAAATTCCAAAGAAGAAAGGGAATACTATGGTTGTAAACGAACTGAACATTTGATGAACCGTTCGTGAACCATTTGGTGAAAAGTTTGTTCATGTTCGTTTATTTAATAAACGAATAAACATGACTAAGATATATTTTTCGTTTAGTTAAACGAACGAACATAAACAATTCTCTCGTTCGTTCATTTACGTTTATGAATGTTCATTTATGTTTGTTCGTTTATTCGTTTATGTTCGTTTGTTTACTTATGATTGTTTGAAATACCATTTTACATGTTCATTTAAAAAAAATTACAGAAAGCACATTCTCCTCCTTCTTATCTTTGTTGACATACCTCATGCCCTTCCTTTTAGATTGCGAAAACCAGCATACCCCACGTTCTTACGATCCTACCTGAATCTTCCTTTTTAAATTGTGTGTCACCAGTACCCACCTCCATTCAAGGATGTAATAGTTATGTTGGAATTTGAGTGTTAAATGATTAGAGGTTTGAATTAAGTTTTAGGTTTACATTTGAGTTTGAATCGATTTTGATGTATGTTGAAGCAGAAGTGGCGGTAGTGGTAGAGGTGGCGAAATAACCAAGGTGGATATGGTGGTGGCATTGGTGGAGGGTTAGTGGTGGCTATAGTGGTAGTGGTGTAGGTATTGGTGGTAGAGCTGGCAGAGGTGGTGGTAGTGGAGGCAGAAGAAGTGGTAGTAGAAGTGATGGTTGTGGCTATAGTGGTAGTAAAAATGGCCTTGACGAAGGTGGTGGGGGAAAGCGGAGTTGGTGATGCCAGTATGTAATATTCATATATGAATATACTAAATTTCATATTAACATATGAACATTACATCGCCCCGTCGCGATGGTACTCCGGAACGCTAGAGTGGCAATGAATAAATATGTGGGATGGATTCATTCTTGCATTCCCAATATTTTTTCATTCTAAAATTAACTTACCCCCACCCCCTCCTCCTCTTAACCAGATCGCAATTGAGACTTCAAAGTTCAATCGTAGCATTGAATAGACATGTCAATGGGTCAGGCTTGGAGTGAATCATCATTGATCCAAACCCTTTAAAAAAAATTCAAAACATAGCCCGACCCGTTCTAATAACCCTTTGGGTTTGTAATAATCTAATCCATACTCATATCCACTAAATCACAAGTATCCACCAAATCAACGAATACCCAACCCATTAACTCGATCTTTTTACATCATTAATTTCATAATTTTGATGTGTGCCACAATATAATATTTCTCAAAAAAGTTAAAATGTCTATTTAAACAATATGAAATACTCAACATCCATTAGAATAAACATTACTTAATAGTTAACAATCAAAATCCAATAGGAATACATTTAATAAGATCCACTCCCAACCCACTACAATAAACATTAGTTTATATATATATATATATATATATATATATATATATATATATATATATATATATATATATATATATATATATATATATATATATATATATATATATATATATATATATGAGACATGTTAAAAGTGGAGCGAATCGACAATGATCCACATCCAACCCATTTAATAAACGTAAATGGGTATGGGTAGTATATGAGTAAATGAATCAAAAATTAAAATCCAAACACATAACATTATTAAAAATTTGAAATGAATTAGAGTGAAAATTCGTTCCATTAAGAGGTTTAATATTAAACAATATTGATATGTTTTCAACAATAGACTATATCTGTTATATATGTTATATATAGGGTAGAGGTGACAATTGTTGACAAGACACAACAAAAATACCCGACACAAAATGAAATTGAGACAGAACTGAAATTCGAATTCATGTTCGTGTTAAGTGTACAAAACACGATGTCGTGTCGTGTCGTGTTCATGTTTAAAATTCGACACGAAATTGACACGATTTAACATTTATTTGTCGTGTTTTTCGTGTTTGTCGTGTTTGTCGTTTGCCGTGTTATGTATGATTAAATATTAATTATATAAACTATTTTTTTATTATGTTATCTTTGTCGTGTCGTTTCGTGTTTGTCATTTTTTGATCGGTTCGTTTTCGTGTAAGTTAGAAAAACATGACATCGTATCGTATCGTTTTCGTGTTACATAAAACATTGTCGTATCAGACAAAAACACAACACAATAATCCGATTTGTCACCCTAATATAGGTTCTATTACTCATAATACAGTACAAGAAAAGTAAAAGACGAATAGTATTATTTATATCATTAATATAACAAAAGAAAATGTTTGCAATCAATCGCACAACTATTTATGTGAGTATTAAATCTTAAAATAATAGATTAAAATTTCGTGAAAAAAAAAATTATATTCATTTTAAGCAAAAAAACAAAAAATGCTATTTGTTTTATACAAAAAAAGGAAGTGGACAGAGCATGATTAGGTATTTTTGTCTTTTAACATCATATTTTCTTAAAATGGTATAAGTTGATTTAGTTTTAAAGGCTTTATTTTCAAAAGTTGGCAGCAACCATAGAATCTTAATAAAACCCTATGCTACATGTTTGTAATAAAAGTTGAGAGGTGTTTGTTGTAATATCGGCAATGAAACAATTTCACAAAGTGTTATATATTTATTAATTTAAAAAGGTGGTATTCGGTTAGGTCCAAGCTGATTAATTACTACTGATCTAGTAGACACTTGTTAAGTTAACCGGTAAAAAATATTGTGTGGTATTAACAACCATTATGGACTAATAGATGAAAAAAAATAATATCTATCAAGTTTATAATATTACAATAGAATAACATATAGTATATAATAAAATAAATTTCATCTAAAAGTATTTTAGTTAGATAAATTATATTTAAAAAGAGAAAATTATGGATTATAGGGCATAATTGACTAATATATTAAAAATCTGATTAAAAGAGATAATGATTCTTACTAAATTGAACATTCTAATAAAATATGTTTAGAAGTATGATGTGCATTCTAAATGAATATGTTTATGAATATGAAATTATTTTTTTATTTAATAAAAAAAAATCTTTCTTGGCATAATATGACACACAAAGACATCATTTAGTTTAATAGCATGCTAAATAATTACATTTCATGAACTAGTTTAAATCAAAATACTAAAGAATCTTAGAAAGAAAAACAATTTCTATTTTGTATTTTCGAGGAATATGATACAAGAAAAATATTCGTGAAGTAAAATATATGAAAAAAAATAAGAATATCTTAATTTTTCAAGAAGTTGAGAGCAACAAAAACCATCATCTTCAATTGCCTATCTCACATGTTCAATTAGAGCAACAAAACATCTTGTTCTTATGTTTTCACGAATCTTTAAGTTGTCAAATGATACTAAGCGTGCGCGCGCGCGCACGCACACACACACACACACACACACACACACATATATATATATATATATATATATATATATATATATATATACACACGGAGAAAGTTCAAACAAAAACAATTATGAAATATAAACCGTGAGAACAAAATTTAATCACATATGAATAGTTTAATAATATGCAAATAAAATGGTTTAATCACATTTGAATAGCTTAATCACATGTGAATAAGAATATTTTATCATATATGAATAACTTAATCACATACGATTAATATATATGGTAAAAACTTTATTAAAATATAAAAGAATTTATATATATATATATATATATATATATATATATATATATATATATATATATATATATATATATATATATATATATATATATATATATATATATAATGAAATGAAGAAAGAAATGGCTTAAGTGCATGAGTTATGAAATAATGTGTTGATCGCTAATTGACAAGGTAGACAACTATACCACCAAAACAAAATAAAGCCGTTAAATGAAATGGTCCCTTACAAAGCTTGTCACTTTGCCTTTTGACAACTACATCTCATTATTTATCTCTTTTCCCTCATCTTTTTATAATTAATTTTAAGGACTCCAACTCACACATAATTGACAGATAACCATCATGTGAATGCCAGTCACTCCCCCATAAAAAGTTCCTTGCTTTTAAGCCCTATTTGTGGTTCTTCCTCTCACATACATTCTCCCACTCTTTTTCTGTTTTCCATTTTTGACAACCTTATCATTCTCTTTCTCTTAATTCACCTTCTCTCACAAGACCAAATCAAACACCAAACATCTCCATCCTGCACCCATGACTACCGAGGTTACTGTAGCCGATCATCCTGCTCTCCATGAGGTTTGAATTTCGGGTTTCTTATTTTCTCTGTTCTTCATTATATGTGCGTGGTATGATATGATTGAATCTTGATTGGGGTTGGTTTTGATTTGATTATACGAGTTCATCTTTAGTTAAACGTAGTAGCGACCTTAGTAGTTATCTGGCTGTCTGTTTTTTGTAACTTCTTAATTTTCTCTTAGTCGAGTAATATGTTTCTTCATGGATCTAATTGGATGAATATCTGATCTAATTATATGGATATATGCTAAAAGAGTTTCTTTATTATTAGTCAGAATATATACACGGATTAGTTCTTTTAGAATTGTTTGATTTGAGGATATCAGGGTATGCCCTGTAAAACAGATCAAATTTCCAACCTGAAAAAAAGTTAGTTCAATAACTCAGTATGCATGGCGTGTACTTGAATAATTAAAAAAATTTGTTATACTAAGATATGGCAGTTTATAACAAACGGGATGAACGTAAATACCATACATATTCAAATATATTGCAGGAAGTCAGCAAAGCGATCGATGGAGATCATGTCAAAGCAGTTGAACAAGAGGTTGAAACTCACAATACCGAAGAAGTGAAAGATTCACCAAACGTTGTTACTTCGTTAGCTGAAAAGGAAGAGCCAAAGATCGAAGACACACCATCTCCACCAACCGTTGAAGTGCCTGTAACTGTAACTGAAGAAACATGCAAGGAAACCATAACTGAACCTATTACTGTTGAAGACGTGAAGAAGGTTGAAGAGGAAGAAACCCCGAAGACTGAAGTGATCGTTGAGGATATAAAAACCGAAGTTCCAGCCGTTGAAGCAGAAGAAAAGGTAACCGAACCCATTGCAGCCGAAGAAAACGTAACTGAACCCGTTGCATCAGAAGAAAAGGTCACTGAACCCATTGAAGCAGAAGAAAAGATAACTATTACACCTGTTGAAGCAGAAGAAAAGGCAATTGAAACCGTTGAAGCAGAAGAAAAAGTAACTGAACCTGCTGAAGTAGAAGAAGCAAAGATTGAAGTAATGGCTACCGATAACGAAACCAAAGTGCCTTCAGTTGAAGTAGAAGAAAAGATAACCGAACCAGTTAACATTGAAGAAAAGCCAACGACTGAGGTGGCGGCAGTTGAAGAAACCCCAGTTACTAAAGTTGAATCGGAAGAAAAGAAGGTTGAAGCAATATCGGAAGAGATAAAGACCGAGGAGACTAAAGATGGCGTTGAAGAGGTGGTGCCGGAGACTGCTGAGAAAGAAAAGGAAGCAACCGCTGATATTTCTGAAAAGACCGAAGAGAAAACAGAAGTTGCAGAGGCAGTGGCGGAGATCGCTGAAAAGAACGTAGATGAACAAGTGTCTGTGAAAGAAGCAGTTCCTGAGGTTGAAGACAAGAAAGAAGATGATCCAGTAGTTCCAAAAGTAGACTCGGTTCCTGCTGATGAGATTGCTATGAAGAAACAAGAGGATTCTGATATTGTTGAAAAGAACGTAGATGAACAAGAAGTTGTTGCTAAAGACTTGCCTGAAATTCCTGAAACGAAAGAAGAACCCAAAGTAGTGGAGTGTGCTAAGGAAACCGAAACTGTAGAAACAAAAGAGGTCCCTGAAGATAAAACAACTGTTGTCGAACCAATTAATAAAGAACTTGAATCCGCTACAACTGATGCGCCAAAAGAAAATGGAGTTGCAAATGAAACTAAGGTAGAGGAAGCTGTTCAAACCAATGAAACTGCATCAAAAGAAGAGAAACCTGTTGATGAAACAAAATCAACTGAATCTGCTCCTAAAGAAGAAGAGAAAACTACCCAAAAGCCATCGATTAGCATTATGGGGAAGGTTAAAAAGTCGTTCATGAAAGCGAAGAAAGCTATCACTGGGAAGAATACCACGAGTCCAAAGACTCCGGTTCAGGAAACTAAAGAAGAGGAGAAGGCTTAATTAATCCTCCGAAACGGGTGGAAAAAAGGAAGAGAATGTGGTATAATTGTTTGTTGTGTGAGTACATTTTTTGTGTCTGTTTGTTTTTTGTCTGACGTTTTGGTGCCTATATAACTGGCTTGAATTTGTTTAGGAAGCATGCATGCTATCTTTTGGTGTGTATAATAGTTGGAGGTTTTGATTTGGGTTTCGTCATTTGTATAGGTTCGTCTTATTCTTTTTATTATTGTCGAACTTATTGTTTGGTCATATACTCATGTGTTGGTATTGTAATTATAAAAAGATATTGAATGTGAATATTATATATATATTGGTTAATACTTTTCTTTTCATTTACCAAAAATCCTCTGCTTTTTTAGCATTGGAGGCTGCTTTAAATGACTTTGAGGCTGTCAGTCCCCCATCATATTCTGTAGCTTCCTTTTGTGTACTTGAAGATTCCTTTCTGTCAATAAACATCAACATATTGGAAAAGCCTCTTACAAGTCAAAAGATTCCATGAACAAGAAACTGACAGCGGAGTTGTGTTAACTTTTTTGAATCTTTGCATAGAAATGAAAAAAAGAGTGAATTACAGTTTTAGTCCCTAAGGGTTGGTCAAAAATTCTATTTTGGTCCTTAAGTTTAGAATATGATAGTTTGCATGTTTTAACAAATTAGAGTATCGGTCCATCTATCCTTATAAAAAAAATAGAATATTACAAAAATGGTCCATGTGGTATGGCATAATAGACAAACTTGGTCCTTGCATTATTTGGATAGTACAAACTTGGTCCCTCCATTAAACGACGTTAATCACTTTCCGTCTAATGTCATCACGTGCATAGCATGTGAAGGTATTTTCGTCCTTTTACGTAGCTCCTTCAATTGCCATTGTATCAGTATTTTGGCTTGTCGATCTCTCTCTTTCACCTCAATATTTCATCTCCAACTCTCTCTTTCTTCTCCGACCCGTTACACACAAATACAAGAATCATCGTTTGTTTCTGTAGTCGAGGAGCTGTAATCCTGACATCATGGATCGACAACAACCCAGGTTGAAGGTTTTGGGCATGCTCGAAGTCTGGATCGAAGTGCCCATTCATTGTATGGGTCGATCCACAAATGTGCCTTAGATCCATGCAAATCATACTCAACTTGTTGAGGGGAAGAAACAGGCTCGAAGAAGCTCTTCAACATGCTAGAATGTTCAAGTTTTTATTCATATTTACTTGGGTTTTAATTTTCCTTTTTATTTGGTTGAAGATATGAACCGCGTAGCAGGTGGTGTTATGATGCTAGTTTGGGGGCTGTAATAATTTTTTTCCATTTTGTTGTAATGGATGTCTTTGGTGCAATGAAAATGTGGTTGGTGTAATTGACAAGTTTATGGTTTACTTAATGGAAATGTGGTTGGTTTTTGGGCAATGGTACAATTGTATTTTCTTCTACAATATAATGGTTCAATTATTAGTAGTTTAGCAAGAAAAAGATCAAATATTGACTAAGTAATGATCATTACATATACAATGAAAATTATTGGAAAACTTTGTTACCATAATAGGCAAATAAATTACTGTGGTATGAAACCACTTAAAAAAGTTCCACATAATTATCTTAAACACATCCAAGGTGTTGATTGTTTAAAAAAGTACTACAAAAGATCACATATAAGTGCTTTCACAACACAAAAAAAAAAAAACAAACAAAAACAAACATTCTCTTAAATCATTAAACACAAATAAGAGTTCATACGACAACACTTACACCATTGGTCCCTTCCCATTGTCTTTCACATTGTCCTTTTCTTGGCATTTCCCCCTTTCCATTTACTCTCACTTGGTCCACCTTTACCCTTGCAACTCCTAGAGTTACACCCCTTGTTTTTTCATTGCTACAAGTCACTATTACAAACTTTCTTGACAAATTTTGAGTTTGGCTACTCCTTTCATCAAATTATCTTTTCCTTTTCTTCTTAGTCCTACCAGCCTAAACCAATACACTTATAATCAAGATTGAAATGTATATAAGTAATTTGCATCAAATTAGAAAAGGATTATACCTGTCTATGATGGTTTGGTGTAATTAAATTGGTGGTGTAATTGGATGTGGGTGACATGCTTCTCCTATTTATTGGTTAAATGTTGTAATTATACATTTCTCTCCATGTTGTTAACCAATAACAAGGATGTGCCTAGGTTTCAGGAACTCTAACTTCTAATCCATTATCCAACATGTCAAATGTTACAGCTATTCCATGCTTATATTGGATACCAGTTACCTCCAACTAATGATATGTGTATAACATAACCAACTAATGATATTTTTTGTGAGCCAACACAAAAATGTCATGTCCATTCCTGTAACAGCCGAAATTCAGGTACAACCGATTAGCCCTTCATCTTTATTTATTTTCCATTTTGGGCCTTTGTGTTGGGCGAGTACGCTGGGCGTATAAGGAGTACGCTGCGCGTACTCGCGCGCCTCATTTAAACACGTCATCGTCGGGTACGCTGGGCGTACCCAAGGTTACGCCGGGTGTAATCGGTCCAGACCCAAAACCCTAATTTGAGTTGTTGGCTATAAAAGGAATGAGATGGCTTGGTTCCTCAGCCACCATCCTTCAGAAAGAAACCCTAAGAGAGTTGTTCCTTCGTTCACAGCTTGTTTGTGAGTGTTCTAAGCTTTGAGGTGTCATTTCAAGGTAGCAAAAGGAAAGAGGATTCCATTGTGGAGGCTAGAAATTGGTGTGCAAGTGTAGATCCGTGAAAAGCAAAGGTTGGAGCTTCTTCCTAAGGTAAAAAGTTCAGATCTTGCCTTGTAGCTCTTATGGTATGCTTCATGGACCAATTTCTAGGGTTTTGGTCCCAAAGATAGAGACTTTATGAGCAAGTAGTCTCCATTGGCTTAGATCTACCATATTCCAGGTCCATTTGAGTTGTATGTTCATAAAAATGTGACCTTGGACGTATATATTTAGCCATGCATGAGATCTAGATCTTTGGAGTTGAAAAGGAAGGTATTAGAGAGTGTAGGAGCCTTTACAGCCATGCTAAGGCTTAAAGGTTCCGACTTTATGGATTAGGAGGCTTAATGAGAGCCAGATCTAGAAGTTGAAGGAGTGTCTTAACCATTTAAGACAAGAAATATGGTGGGGCTGAATCTGGGATTTACGCTGGGCGTAACTCCCAGTACGCGCAGCGTAAGGGGTTGCGACCCCCGATTGTGACTTATCGATGTACGCCCCGCATACAGAAGCTGGAACGCCCCGCATACTGTGGTCAGTTGACTTTCGTTGACTTTTAGGGTTTGGTCAACATGAGTCAAGGAAGGGTAAAATGGTCTTTTACCCCTCTGTGGGATAATGATAAGGGTGTAGCCTAGTCTTGAAAGTCTATATTAGTTAGAATGATATTTCGTTATGATTAGGCGGGGTTGGGTCTTCGTTTCGAGATTCGGAGATAGCGAGCACGTGAGATTCTAGACTTCCTGCGAGGTGAGTCTTCTCACTATACTGTACCCGGAAGGGTATTTATATGTAACTGAGAGGTCGGATATGTTATGAGTTGTATGCATTGAATATGATAAGTTAACCATTTGTATGTGCTATGTATGCTATGCTTGATATGGGCCGGAAGGCATTTTATGTTATGGGCCGGAAGGCGTTGTGATGTGGTCCGGAAGGTCGATGCGGGTAGGACCGGAAGGTTTACCGGGTCGGGACGAAAGTCCCCTGAGACACATGGACCGGAAGGTCACGGCCCGGAAAGGCGTATGTGCGTAAGTAGTATTTTGGGGAACTCACTAAGCATTTATGCTTACAGTTGTTGTGTTATGTGTTTCAGGTACTAGCGAGGACCGTGGGAAGGCGCCGGCGTGATCTGTACACACTGATGGAGGATTTATGATCTTGGGATTTATATGATTTGTATTACGATATGATACATTGGATCTTTATGACTTGTTCTAGATGAAAACATGTTTTTAAGAAATGAAAAAATTTGTTTTGAAAATTTTCGTTGTTACAAGTTGGTATCAGAGCCTTGGTTTGAGGGATTCGGGTGCACCTTCGGGCGTAACTGAACTCAAACCGAGGATTTGAGAAAAAATTTCAAAAATAAAAGCATAAAATTTTATAAGGGATTTTGTGATAACCAAGGATGAAGAAGTGTGTACGGTCAGCCAGCACCCAAACGGTAAAATCCCCAAATATACCCTTACAATATGTGTTATGAGATATGTTGCGATATGTTATGCATGCTAGAGTAGACTAGGTATTCATATTAGGACTAGAGTGGCCTGATTTGTGATGCCTTAGTCTAGCGGAAATCTGCTGCTATGAGATGCTTTGATAGCGAGTAGGTAAGCAGTGCATAGCAAGAATAGAGTACTCGTGATTTGGGGTCCAAGGAGGAGGACTTGGGGTGAATACTGATCCGGTATAGTCAGTAGTATATGGCCCGTACTACTAAAGATACCGGATCAGTGGGCAGTCCAAGTAAGAATCCTTTGGGTATCGGAGGTCGAGTAGGGTTGCGTTATTGAGTGCGAGTATGCTTGATTTGGTCTCTGATATTTTTATGTTGTATTTCAGAGGCATCATGGTTGGGACACGCCACAGACCTGAGACGAGCGGTGTGAGTGATGAGGAGCTTCGTCAGATGATCCACGATGAGGTGGCTGCGGCTGCAATCCGGGCCGAGATTCCGGAGATGTTTGGGTCTATCAAGACCACGCTGTTGGAGACTTTTGATGAACGGTACGCCGCGGTGACTGAGGCTGCGGCCGCTACAGCTACAGCAGCTGTGGCTGCTGCCAGACCTCAGGGAGGTGACTCGTTGTTGTTCCGGGAGTTCAGCAACATGAAGCCACCCGAGTTTGATGGGACGCAGGACCCGATCGTTGCGATGCGATGGATTGCTGACATTGAGGGATGCTTCTACATGTGTTCATGTCCGGAGCATCTGAGGGTGCGGTTCGCTTTGAACCAGCTCCGCCTGGGAGCAAAGGATCGGTGGAAGTTCGTGACGGCGAACTTCACTCTTGAGGAGATTTCAGCGGTGACTTGGGAGAAATTCACCACCATGTTCAGAGATGAGTATGTTCCCCCAGTGGAGAGGGAACGATTGGTTCAGGAGTTCTTGACCCTCAAGCAGGGTAATGATTCAGTTGCTGTGGTCACCCGGAAGTTTCATGAGAGGGCAATGTTCTGCCCTGAGCAGGTGTCTACTGAGCAGGCACGGATGAGCCAATATTTGGGTATACTGAGGAGGGACATTCGGGAGTTCGTATCGAACTCGACATACTGGACATTTGCTGAGCTCCAGGCAAATGCCCGGAAGAGGGAGATCGAGTTGGAGACCCAGGCCAGGGAGGAGGCCGAGTCTCAGCGGGTGGATCGGCGGCCGGTTCAGTCCCAGCCGGCAGCCAAGCGGACCAAGTCCGCCGATTCGAGGATAGGAGGTCAGAAGGGTCGCACTTGCGGAAAGTGCGGCAAGGGTCATGAGGGGGCTTGTCGATCAGGTGCTTGCTACAAATGTGGCAAGGAGGGGCACATCGCTAGGGATTGCCCCAAGGGATTTATGGTTTGCTTCCATTGCAACCAGACCGGCCATCGGAAAGGCCGAGTGTCCTCAGCTTCTCCAGGGATCTGCGCCTGCTGCTAGGGCTACTGAGGCTCTAATAGTGAAGGCCGAGGCCCCGAGGGCTCGTGGGAGAGCTTTTCAGTTGACTGCGGAGGAGGTCCACGCGGCGCCCGATGTCGTGGCTGGTATGTATTCTTTCGTGTATTTTTTTATGCTGAGATGTTGTGCTTATTTTATGATATGCGTAGGTACTTTTCTTGTGAATTATGTACCTGCCTTGGTATTATTTGACTCGGGTGCGAGTCGGTCTTTTGTATCTCTGGCTTTTAGTCAGCACCTCGGTATTGATCGAGAGGTGATGACTCGACCTCTGAGGGTTTCAATAGCTAATGAGAAAGTGGTATATGCCACCGACGTGATTCGAGGATGTGTGCTCGAGATTTTTGGTGTCGATTTCCCTATAGACCTAGTTCCTATCGCTATGGGAGATGTATGTGTCATCGTGGGCATGGACTGGTTGAGTAAGTTTGGAGCGGTCATTGACTGCGAGAAACAGCTGGTGACTATGCGAGACCCTAGTGGGGGAGTGATTACTATGTATGGCAAGGGGACCCGGTGTGGGTCAGCGTTTTGTTTGGCTGCCAGGGCGAGGCAAAGTTTACAACAGGGCTGTAGTGGATTCATAGCCTATGTGATGGACGCACGAGTGGCCACTGGGACGCCAAGTTCGGTTGACGAGGTTCTGGTAGTGCGCGAGTTCCCGGATGTTTTTCCCGAGGAACTGCCGGGCGTGCCTCCGAAAAGACAAGTGGAGTTCTGTATTGACTTGATTCCGGGAGCAACACCTATTGCCAAGGCGCCTTATCGCCTCGTGCCGCCGGAGATGCAGGAGTTATCCTCGCAGCTTCAGGAGCTGTTGGGGAAGGGGTTTATTCGACCAAGTAGCTCGCCTTGGAGAGCACCAATCCTTTTTGTCAAGAAGAAAGATGGTTCACACCGGATGTGTATCGATTACCGAGAATTGAACAAGTTGACGGTCAAGAACCGGTATCCGTTACCTAGGATCGATGATCTGTTCGATCAGTTGCAGGGGCATCTTGGTTCTCCAAGATAGACTTGAGTTCGGGTTATCATCAGATGAGGGTTCGGGATGAAGATATCCAGAAGACTGCATTTAGAACTCGTTATGGACATTACGAGTTTGTGGTGATGCCTTTTGGGCTCACCAATGCCCCAGTTGCGTTCATGGATCTCATGAACAGGGTGTGCATGCCGATGCTGGATCGGTCGGTGATCGTATTCATTGATGATATTTTGGTATATTCGAGGTCTAGAGAGCAACATGAGGAGCATTTGAGGGAGATCCTTGGAGTTCTGAGATCGGAGAGGTTGTATGCCAAATTCTCCAAGTGTGAGTTCTAGTTACGAGAGGTCCAGTTCCTAGGACACCTTGTTAACCAGAAAGGGATATTAGTCGATCCGGCCAAGATTGAGGCAGTGATGAGATGGGAGGTGCCGAGATCACCCACTGAGATCAGGAGCTTTCTGGGATTGGCCGGCTATTATCGGAGGTTTATTAGGGATTCCTCCAAGATCGCCGTGCCACTTACCAAGATGACCCGGAAGGGTGTTGCATTTTCTTGGGGTCCGGAGCAGAAGTCCTCATTTGAGACCCTTCGTCAGAAGTTGTGCGAGGCCCCGGTGCTCGCACTCCCGGAAGGGATGGAGGATTTTGTGGTATATTGTGATGCATCCATATCTGGGTTAGGGGCAGTGCTTATGCAGAGGGGGCACATTATAGCATATGCATCGAGGCAGCTGAAGCCTCATGAGTCGAGATATCCCACCCACGATATGGAATTAGGGGCTGTGGTGTTTGCCCTCAAGATATGGCGGCACTATCTATATGGGGTTCGTTGTACCATGTACACGGACCACAAGAGTCTGAAGTACTTGATGGATCAGTCAAACCTGAATATGCACCAGAGGTGATGGTTGGATGTGGTGAAGGATTATGATTGCGAGATCCTGTACCACCCGGGCATGGCTAATGTCGTAGCTGATGCGTTGAGCCGTAGGTCAGAGAGCGCCCCGATCCGAGACATTTGTATGAGGTTGACGGTGATGACTCCGGTATTGGACACCATCCGAGGGGCCCAGGCTGAGGCTGCGAGACTAGAGAACCGAAAGCGGGAGCGGGTTGTTGGGCAGGTGTCGGAGTTTGTTACCGATAGTCGGGGACTTATGACATTCTAGGGTCGGATTTGGGTACCATTTGTGGGCGGGACGCGTACCATTTTGATGGAGGAGGCACATCGATCGAAGTTCCCGATCCATCCCGGGGCTACTAAGATGTATTTGGACCAAAAGAAGGAGTATTGGTGGCCCTGTATGAAGAGGGATGTTGCATGGTTCGTCGAGAGGTGCCTAACTTGTCGCCAAGTTAAGGCCGAGCACTAGTGTCCGCATGGTAAGCTGCAACCGCTGGAGATTCCCGAGTGGAAGTGGGAACAGATTACCATGGATTTTATCACCAAATTGCCAAGGACTGCGAGAGGAGTCGATGCAATTTGGGTGATTGTGGATAGGTTGACGAAGAGCACTCATTTTCTTGCTATCAGTGAGAGCTCTTCTGCTGAGAGGTTGGCAGAGTTGTATGTGAGGGAGGTGGTATCGCGGCATGGGGTTCCAATGTCGATTGTTTCAAATCGAGACGTGGGATTTACTTCCATATTTTGGAAGAAGTTTCACGAGGAGTTGGGTACAAGGCTGCATTTCAGTACCGCATACCACCCACAGACGGACGGGCAGAGTGAGCGGACGATTCAGACGCTCGAGGATATGCTACGAGCGTGTGTTTTGGATTTTAGAGGGAGTTGGGACACCTATTTACCCTTGGCAGAGTTTTCGTACAACAACAACCATCATTCGAGCATTGGTATGCCACCCTTTGAGCTGTTGTATGGGAGGAGGTGTCGGACCCCCATCTATTGGGGAGAGGTGGGGCATCGGGTAATGGGTAGTACGAAGATTGTGCTTCAGACGTCAGAGCAAATACAGAAGGTCAGACAGAGATTGTTGACCGCTCAGAGTCGCCAGAAGAGCTATGCAGACAGGCGTCGGTCCGAGCTCGAGTTTCAGGTTGGTGACCTGGTACTCTTAAAAGTCTCTCCTTGGAAAGGAGTGATTCGATTCAGGAAGAGGGGCAAGTTGGGACCTCGATACATTAAACCTTTTAGGGTAATGGCGAGAGTAGGCAGGGTAGCCTACCGTTTGGATCGACCTGCGGAGCTGGGTCAGATTCACGACACCTTTCATGTGTCGTAGTTGAGGAAGTGTATTGCCGACGAGTCGGCTGTGGTTCCATTAGAGGATATTCAGGTGGATGCGGGTCTGAACTATGTTGAGAGACCAGTGGCAATTAGGGATCAAAAGGTCAAGGTTCTGAGGAACAAGGAAGTGCCCTTGGTGCAAGTGCAGTGGCAGCATCGAAAGGGGTCCAAGCTGACGTGGGAGTCTGAGTCGGAGATGCGGGAGCAACATCCAAAATTGTTTTCGGTATAAGACTTCAGGGACGAAGTCTGGTTCTAGTGGGGGAGAATTGTAATAGCCGAAATTCAGGTACAACCAATTAGCCCTTCATCTTTATTTATTTGCCATTTTGGGCCTTTGTGTTGGGCGAGTACGCTGGGCGTACAAGGAGTACGCTGCGCGCAGCGTAAGGGGTTGCGACCCCCGATTGTGACTTATCGATGTACGCCCCGCGTATTGTGGTCAGTTGACTTTCGTTGACTTTTAGGGGTTGGTCAACATGAGTCAAGGAAGGGTAAAATGGTCTTTTACCTCTCTGTGGGATAATGATAAGGGTGTAGCCTAGTCTTGAAAGTCTATATTAGTTAGAATGATATTTCGTTATGATTAGGCGGGGTTGGGTCTTCGTTTCGAGATTCGGAGATAGCGAGCACGTGAGATTCTAGACTTCCTGCGAGGTGAGTCTTCTCACTATACTGTACCCGGAAGGGTATTTATGTGTGACCGAGAGGTCGGATATGTTATGAGTTGTATGCATTGAATATGATATGTTAACCGTTTGTATGTGCTATGTATGCTATGCTTGATATGGGCCGGAAGACATTATGTTATGGGCCAGAAGGTGTTGTGATGTGGACCGGAAGGTCGACGCGGGTAGGACCGGAAGGTTTACCGGGTCGGGACGAAAGTCCCCTGAGACACATGGACCGGAAGGTCATGGCCTGGAAAGGCGTATGTGCGTAAGTAGTATTTTGGGGAACTCACTAAGCATTTATGCTTACAGTTGTTGTGTTATGTGTTTCAGGTACTAGCGAGGACCGTGGGAAGGCGCTGGCGTGATCTATACACATTGATGGAGGATTTATGATCTTGGGATTTATATGATTTGTATTATGATATGATACATTGGATCTTTATGACTTGTTCTGGATGAAAACATGTTTTTATGAAATGAAAAAATTTGTTTTGAAAATTTACGTTGTTACAATTCCTAAATGGGAATTTAAAGGGATCAAAAATCTTCTTGTAATGTTGTTGTAGAAGCTCCCACTTAAGTAAACACCCATTGCTTGCAAAAGATTTAATGGACCTTTTTAAAGGAAAAAATCTCGGCTTTTATGACACTTTTCAGAAAGTGTCATCTTTCTATTCAGCACATTTTCAGCACATGTGTAGCGTTCATGACAGTTTTCAAAAAGTGTCATCTTTCTGCCTAACACATGTAGAACTCAAAAATTGACCTTTTGTCTTCAAAAAATGGCTCCAACTTCATTTCTGGTTACATCTTTGTACACATAAATTATTTCTAAAAACTAATCTATTACTTTAAAAAAATAAACAAGAAAAACTAATCTATTTAATTATTACATACCATATGAATAAATAAATTATTACAACCATTTTTATAATAAAAACAACAAACACAATAGAACAATCATAATGGTCATTGGCTAGTTTATGCACAACATATATACATCAACATGCACATAAAACAATCTTTGTTTTTCTAAGACAAATTTAAATGATAAAAGATGTATGAAACTTTTGCCACATATAAAGAAATATCAATCATAAAGTTGTCATAGAAAATATGTATGAACTTATTTTTATACAAAAACAATTTATCCATATTCTCCAAGAAATAAGATTTCCAAAATTCAAAAAAATCTAACCAAATTTGCAAGGTGACTCTGATATTAATTGTTGGGTTTTTAGTTTAAAAATAGTTTCATAAACTAGAAAAATATGCCAACGAGAGACTTTAATTTTTGAAATAACATAAACAATTCATACCCACCAACGACCTTCTTGCAAGTTATAGAAAGATTAAAATACCAACAAAAGAAGAGGCGAAGAAATAACAACCTTTGTAGTTCTTTGGGTTCTCTTGGAAGGCTTGGAAGTTAATGAAGAATGTGGAACCTTTGAGACACCAAAAATGACTCAACTAGATGTAGATGCTAGTCCAACACTCTTAAACCTTTAAGCTTTAAGTTCATAACCAATATGAACTTAAAGAAGGCATGAAGATGCAAGTATTCTTGAAGAAAAGAAGAACAAAAAGGAGAGAGTAACATGCCCTAAGCATGTTACGGTTTTAAGAGGAAGGAAAGGAGCAAACCATTCAACAATGCAAGCCTCTTATTTATATGCATAAAGTGAAAGTATTAACCATTAGGTGTTAGCACTTTAAGCACATATGTCCCCATGTAATAAAGATGTCTCAGATGCTTGATTTCTTTTGAATAAACTAATGGAAAAGCCGCACCTTTCTTCATTTCATTAATTTCTAAAAACTATATATAAAAGAGGAGAGTTAGTTTAAATTTTATAAACTCAAGTTTTATAAAATATAAACTTTGTCTTTTGAGTAAAAGTCAAAAGGGTTTCAACTAGTCCAAAAAGTTGTGCATGACTTATTAATTCATACCATATGAATTATGTAATATTATTTGCTAATGAAAATTATTATTTCCATGAAATAAATAATTTCCTATTTAATTATAATAGTTTTATTGAATATTTATTAAAATCAATATCTAATAAATAATCAATTGTATCAAGTTGTTGTTAGTGTGCCCCATTAGTATCATATGTTAATTAGCAATATCACTTTAATATGATTCTTGAGCATACTAGACCTTTAACTATAGAGCTAGGGTTCTGATTTTGATTCAATTAGGCTTGTTTTTACTCGATTTTGACATGAAAGTTATGCCAAGTAGTGTTATTATTTAGCCTAAAAAACCCTTGTGCTTGATTTGTTTTTAATCAGTCGAATCTATTATGTTTGAAAACCCCATCGTTGACCTGTTCGTTCGCCACCACGTAGTGACACTTAACCACGACGTGGTGAGTGTTCAGGTAGCAAAAAAAATTTATTTATGTTTCATATCTGATTTTTTTTTTGGTTTGGGTTGTGTGTGTTGTTTTTTTTATAGAAAATGAGAGGAAGAAGGCAAGGAAACCCACGTGAACCTCAATAATTTCCATGGTACAATTTCCCTGCAGTTGTTGAGCCTGAAGTTTTGGTCAAATAGAGAAACAATTAGCTTTAATGTTGGTTAGATAGGTTCATGTGCCAAATTCTTTGGATTGGGATTGGGTGAAAGAAGTAGTACTTGTGGAAGCACTCGACTCACTTTCGATTAAGCAGTTTGTTGGGGACGATGCTAGGATCATATGCATGGGATGGAGGCTACTATTCAGAATTCAAGAACCGGTATTTAAGGAATTGTGTGTGGAATTCCTCACCACAACTCGGTTTAAAAAAAGGGACGACATCCATGATACGGGAAATCTTACTTTTTGCTTGGGAGGAGAAAGGAGAGAATGTAGTCTGGCTGAGTTAGCATGGTGATTGGATCTTTATGACTAATATGAGGTTATGACAAAAGGTTTCAACATATTTGTTGATCATTACCACAAATTTTTTCTTGATGGTATCAGTGACGCTAATTGGTGGAACACCATTGTAAATGGGACGTATATTTCGTGAACCCCTCAAGAGGGTGACATTCGGTCACATATCCATTGACTTATCCACCGCCTCATTACCTTCACCATCAACCAAAGAAAGGAAGGGGTTAAAGTTCCGAGCCTTGATGTGTTTTACCTATGGAGCATCACTACACTTGGCGTCTTTTTCAATCTCCCGCATTATGTGGTTGAGTTGTTAACATCTCGGGCAGGAAAGGATAGTAAAGGATCACCACTTGGTGGAGGAATTCTCATTACAAAATTTTCCCGATCATATGACGTTTTTGAGCCGCGGGAGGCTAGTTTTTTGATCATAGAGAATACCCGCCCTTTTAACCGAGTTCTAATAAGAGGGCACAAATAGTACATGACAATGGTGTTAAATGTGGAAAAGCCCTGTCGATTAGGGATTTTCATTGCATATATATATATATATATATACACACACACACACACACACAAGGTTACATAAGGGACCCTACAGTATACAGAAAGTATAAAAAAAGTATAATAAACTAACACACTCCCTCAGTTTGAACATGGGGTATACAAATGTTTAAACTATCCCGAAAGCCTAAAAATAATTGTGTAGGTAGACCCTTAGTAAATATATCTGAAACTGATGAGCTGATGGCACATGCAAAACGCGCACATGTCCAATAGCAACACGTTCCCAAACAAAATGTAAATCTATTTCTACAGGCTTGGTACGTTGGTGCTGTACCGGGTTTGAAGATAAATACATAACACTCACACTATGGCAAAACACAACTATTGCTTTAGAAAATGGACAAGATAACTCAATAAGGAGATTGCGAAGCCATGCAGCCTCAGCAACTACATTGGCCACCCCACGATACTCGGCCTTAGTGGAGGAGCGTGAAATAACATGTTGACGTTTAGACGACCAAGAGACAATATTATCTCCTAGATAGACATTAAAACCCAAAGTTGAGCGACGCGTGTGAGGGCAACCAGCCAAGTCAGCATCAGTGTAAGAAACCAAGCAATCAACTGAAGAGGGGCGTAGAAAAAGGCCATGAGACAGAGTACCCTGAATATAGCGAAGAATGTGTTTGAGAGCAAGGAGATGCGCTTCTCAAGGATCATGCATGAACAAACAAATCTATTGAACAGCATAAGCAATATCAGGACGAGTGAACGTAAGATATTGAAGAGCACCAGCAAGACTCTGATAGAGAGTTGGATCGGATATAGGAGCACCATCAGGAGAGAGTTTGGACTTGGTAACAGAGGTAGTGACACAAGGATTACATGTATCCATATCAGCTCTAGAAAGAATTTCCTTTGCAAAGGATGTTTGAGATAAGAACAACCCTTTGTCAGAACGAGAGGCAGCAATCCCAAGGAAGAAGGAAAGAGGACCAAGATCAGACATGGGAAATTCAATAGATAGTCTAGAAATGACCCTACGGATGAGAGAGGATGAGGAAGCAGTGAGAATGATATCATCAAGATAGAGAAAAAGGTAGATGTGATCAGCACCAGAGTGATAAGTAAAGAGAGAACAGTCAGAGCGACTACTAGAAAAGCCTAAGGATGAGATGAATATCGCAAACCGCTGGTACCAGACCTGAGGAGCCTGTTTGAGCCTATATAGAGCTTTGCGAAGGCGACAAACGTGATTCGGAAGGGAAGGATGAACATACCCAGGGGTTGTTTCATGTAGACTTCCTCAGAGAGATCACCATGAAGAAATGCATTTTTGACATCTAACTGGTGAATAGGCCAATTTTTAGAGATAGCAATACTAAGAACCGTACGAATGGTAGCAGGTTTGACAACTGGGCTGAACGTGTCGTCAAAATCAAGACCAGGAAGTTGAGAGAACCCTTGAGCTACAAGGAGGCCTTTGTAGCGATCAAGTTTACCTTGGCTATCAAATTTATGACGATATAGCCAGCGACACCCCACAATGTTATCACGCGGAGGAGGGGGAACAAGATCCCAAGTGTGACTGGAGGTGAGAGCAGACATCTCAGCATCCATGGCAGATTTCCAGTTGGGATCACAAAGGGCTTGAGCGGTAGATTTTGGAATAGGAGAGACATCAGTGACGGCCGAGAGATTGAAGATCTGTTTGGGTCGAAGAGAGCCTGTACACGATTGATTCCCCTAGGATGATGAGAAGGAGGAGTGGGAATGTGGACCGAAGAAGATGAGGGAGGTGAGGATGGGTCAGTAGGAGGAGAAGATGGAGCAGCGGAAGAAATATTACTAGAGGTAGTGTCCATAACAACATGCATACGAGATATGGGAGACACATCGTCATCAAATAAGAAAGTATCATATTCAGAAATGTCTGTGGGAGAATGAAAATCAGTAAAAGGGAAGCGATCTTCATCAAACATGACATGACGAGATATAATGACACGTTGAGTGATGAGATCAAGGCAATGATGTCCGCGATGATCAGAGGCGGGGCCAAGATAAACGCAAGCAGAAGATCTTGGAGAAAGTTTGTGAGGAGTGGTAGATGAAAGATTTGGATAGCACAGGTATCCAAAAACACATAAATGATCGTAAGAAGGACTAGAGCCAAAAAGAAGTTCAAACGGGGTTTTGAAGGAAAGGGTAGTTGTTGGAAGGAGATTGAGAGTGTGAACCGAGGTGAGAAGAGCTTCAACCCAAAACTTGGGTGGAAGAGAAGCTTGGAAAAGAAAGGTACGAAGAATATTATTAATAGATCGAATGGCTCTCTCCGCCTTGCCATTTTGTTGAGAAGTGTAAGGGCAAGAAAATCGAACTTGAATTCCTTTCTCATTAAAAAAATTAAGTAAGGGTTGGTTGTTGAATTCTCATCCATTGCCACATTGAAAAAGTTGTATATTGGTTTTAAATTGATTTTGAACATAGCTTTGAAACGAGGTAAAGACAGAGAAAACATCAGATTTAACACGCAATGGAAACACCCAAAGAAAATGTGAAAAATCATCCAAAAAAAAGAACATAGTACTTAAAACCACTCATACTACTAACAGGAGATGTCCACAAATCAGAATGAACTAATTCAAATAAATGAGAAGTTTTAGTAGTAGAAGATGAGAAAGGTAATCGACAATGCTTCCCAAGCTGACAAGCATGATAGATGGGAAGTTTATTTGTAGAGCTAGAAATAAAATGACGAGATTGTAGGAACTATAAGACAGAGGAGCCAGGATGGCCAAGACGTCGATGCCACGTGGGAAGAGATACTGCAACACAGGTGGTAGCTGAAGGAGGAGACGGGACAATAGGGTAGAGATCACCAACAACGCTGAATGAAAGCACCTGTTTTAAAATCCTTCACAGTGAAACCAAATGGGTCAAATGTAACAGAAACAGAATTGTCAACAGTAAATTTGCGCATAGAGACAAGATTTGTGACCATTTTATTTGAGATTAGAACATAATTTAAAGCAAGTTGGTTATGTGAGTGCGGAAATTTTTTTGACCAATGTGAGTGATAGGATGTATAGCACCATTACCAACCATAATAGATTTAGAGCTACAAGGTATTAGGGAAATTATGTTACCGGAATTAAAGGACATATGCGAGCTCGCCCCGGAATCCATGTAAAAGTTGTTGTCAGGAGGTTATTGAACTGACATAGCCTGAAACACTGATGCTAAATCTGTGAATTGTGGTGGAGTAGCTTGTGCGTGACCTCCAAAAGAAGAAGCCGAGGGTGATTGTTGTTGGGAGTAACTCGACTGTCGAAGCTATGGAGAAGCTTAAGGGTGCAACTGAGAGTGCTGACCAACAGGTGGCTGCAAGTGTTGCTGGCCGAGGTATTGTAGAGGTGATGGACCAAAGCTGGAAGGCTGCTGATGCACAACAACTGTTGAACAAGGTGGCGACGGCAGGAAAGGATGTTGCTGAGGCAGAGCTGGTAGAACAACATTATAAGATGGAACAGGCGGCGAAAAAAAAGTAGCAGCAGGTCCAAAAAAACTATGAGAAGGGGATGATGCAGGAGCATTACCCAATACACCAACAAAGGTGTGTGGAGGATCCGGTTGCCCACTTGTATTGGGATTTTTACTTGCAACGTTTTGAGCATTTCGATTCTTGGACCATCTGTTTTTGTTTCTGCCATTATTGTTTGAGGAAGAATACAAGGCGGAGCTTTGGGACATCATAGAGTCAATAGTTGAGTCCAAGGAAGCCTTGCGTGATTCATGCAGGAGAAGCATATTTTTGGCTTCCAAAAAAGAGGGAAATGGCTTGGAATTGGTAATTACATCAACAAGGCTATGGTATGATGGAGGTAATTGTCTTAGAATTTGCATTACCAATTCTATTTCTGTGATAGGAGAGTCCACATCTTGAAGGTCATCAGCAAGATTTTTAAGAGTATGACAATACTCAGTGATAGAGTGAGAACCTTTCTTGGTGCTTCTGAACTGATCTTGAAGCTGCAACATCCGAGACATTTTGTTGCTACGGAAAAACTATTCAATCTTATCCCAGAGTTCTTTGGCAGTGCATTCATCGCTTGAAATAATTTGAAGTAGGCTCGGATCACATGTGTTGTAGAACTAGGACTTGATACGGGCATCAACTGAGAACCATTCTTCATCATCATTTCCTGAAGGCTGAGATTTACCTGAGATATGCCCATAACACATAGTGCCACGACATATATTGGAGAAGATTTGTCTCCACAACTTGTATCGAGAACCATCCACATTTAATTTGAAGCTGAATTGGTTGTACATGTTAGTAAGAGAACAAACCATGGTTAAGGTAGATGGAATCGCTGAAGAGGAAGAAGCCGAAACAGTAGACATGGTTGATCATTGCAACATAAGCGATGACAGAAGGGACCTTTAAGATCAGGTAAATCGGTCACGTGAGGGAGGCGGAGCCAGGACGTCAATCACAGAAGGAAGGAACATCAAGCTTTTCTTGAACTAGTCTTGAACAACCGACCACAGAAGAACAAAATCGATCCAGGAGGGAGCGAGAAAAGAAAAAAAAATATTGTGTATGTAGTGTTTTCTATGAACGTACATGAGAAGCACAAGGGTTAGGAAACCCTAGCTCGATACCATGTTAAATGTGGAAAGGCCGTGTCGATTAGGGATTAGAATTGCATATATATATATATATATATATATATATATATATATATATATATATATATATATATATATATATATATATATATAGACACACACACACACAAGGTTACATAAGGGAACCTACACTATACAGAAAGTATAAAAAATGTATAATAAACTAACAAATGGGGGGGGGGGGGGGTAACTACTCGATACCCCAAGATGATCTAGTGGATGCTCCAGAGGTTAGGTGAGTTACGATGAGGCTGGATGATATGCAGGAAGAGCCACAGGTTATTCCCGAAGAGGATGAGCTACACATGGATCCCTACAATGAATCGATAAGGAGGTATCAAGATAATCTGGACCGTGGTATGAACTATATGGGGATCTTCTAATGAAACATATGGCGATTGATCGACCGGATGGGTACCCCACTTCATACACTTACATCCTGACTTGGGACGAGTTGTGGGTGGAGCATCGAGGGGGTACCAGTGGCAGTGGTGCTAGAGACGGAAATGAGGATGAGTGATTATCCTTTATTTTAATATTTTATTTTCTGTTTTCTGTGGTTTGTTTAAAGACAATTTATTTTTATGTTTGGTGGTGTTAGGATTTAAAGTAATTTAGGAATTAAGTAAAGTAGGATTTTAGTACTTTTAATTTGTGTTATTGTTTTCCTTGTTTGTTACTTGTTTGTTTTTTTGGATTTCACATAAGCATAGTGAGTTGATGAGAGGATGTGACGAGTGATTTTCGAGAGACGAGACAAAAGCTTAAGTAAGGGGTGAAAATCACGACTTGAAAGAAAAAAAGATTTTGAGCGAAGATGATCATTAGTTAATCATACTAACTGGAAAAGAAGAGTTTACAATAGAATAGAGGGGTATACCGCTTTGTTATTATCTTTTCGTGGTCAAAAATCATGTTGGATAGAAGGCGTATTGGTTTGGAAAAAATGCAACCACAACATTGTCACAATATACCACGACGTGGTCATGAAGAAATTTGCAATCCGAGTCTATTTTACAGAAGACCACGACATGGTGACACTTAACCACGATGTGGTGATGCTTAGTTTTACGATTTTTGGTTGTTTGTTTCGCACTCCGTAGTTATTGGTGTATTTAAGTCCACTCCAGTAGTAGTCCAAAGTACTATTTTCTAGCTATCTCACGAGATGTTAACCACACAAGATTCAAGTTCAACCTCGCCACTTCTATCCCATAGGAGTCTGTTCCAAAATTTCACTTTACTTTTATGTTCTTTCATTGTTAAAGCATGTATTGAGGACATTCTATGAATTAATGGTGGTGTAAGGGGTTGAACATAGGAACAACAAGCATTCTGGAAAAAAATTATGAAAAATGACTAGGATAAAAATTTTTAGATAGACTTGAAACAATGGTCTAAAAAATGAATCTTGTTAAAAATTGTTGTATCGTTGTGTTGAGACCTAGAATGCTAGTGTTGCGTTGGACGATCCAATGCGAGCCTCAATGTTTATTTGAGCCAAGATATGTTCTATTCTATTTGTGGCTTCCCTATCCTAGTTAAATCATGAGACAAAAACATGAACTTGCTTAGTTTGTGATACATAATACGTTTAACATTGTGTACCAAAAATATATCCAGGAGAGCTTAAGTAGTCAGTGTACTCTAGACTAATACCTGTAACCAGTAAGGGTTGAAGATTAAGTTCCCTTGCTTAAGCATATATTTTTCTTATGTTTTTAGGTTTGTGGAAAAAAAGTGAGTTAGAAAAAAAATAGAAATGTTGAGTGAACAAAGCTCATAAAGTTTGAAGAAAGAAAAAATCACTATTGAGTATTTTTTTTGTAATTTTTTTTCTAGGTTATTTTTTATATGTATGGTTGGGGGATTAATCAAAAATTACCTTGAGGTTAAGAAATATTTATGAGGATATATTCAGAGGGATGCATAAAATGAATGTTGTTCAAACTAAGTGGGGGAGTATTTATAAGGATCGTAAGTATTTAGGATTGGAGAATTTCTTAGGAAATTTAGAAGAAAATACATGCATTGCGGTCTTGATGTAATGGATGGGCTTAAAATGGATTATTCCGTGTGATGATGGTGACTAGGGTTTTGATGTGATGATATGATAATAAAATCAGTGTTGCTTGGGCGCAAGAAAAAGTCAAGTGTGGGGTATTTTGATATGTGCATATTTAGTTATATATTTCATGTATTATCTTAATACTTTTTTCTACATTTATGCTCATTATATAACAAAAGGTACTTAATTCATTTAAAATCTATTTTGTAGCAGCGAAGTCTTGATCACGATTAAAAAGAAGCTATTGTGGAGTTGGAAGTGGGAAAATTAGATCGAGTCAACTGGAGTCAAAGAAGTCTTAAAACAGGAGTACCACGACGTGGAGATCACTAACCATGCCGTGGTGAATGGAAACCACCCGATCAATTAGTGACTTGGGGGATACACGATTATAATGACAACAACGTGGTGCCTATTAGCCACGATGTGGTTAGCCAAATTTGGGTTTTATAAATTGATCAATTCTTCTTTCAACCCTAACCTATGCTGGAAGCTATTGTTGACTTTTGAAGACTAGATACATGCTTTGGAGGCTTTGGAGTGTAGAATTCGATTCAGAGCTTAATTTTGAAGGGATCTAAAGGCAACATTACTCTTAATCACATAATCACTTTGTTTTGATCATGTTTAACAAAGTAAATTTCATGGGCTAAAAACTCTAACTTTTGTTTAGAGTAGATGATCATGCATACTATGTGTTGATTATATGGTTTTGGATTCTTACTAGTTTCTTATTTATTATGATTGCTTGTTAAAGAACCTTTTATGTTAATGGCAACTTCTTTCTAATTTTTGTTGAGTTTAGTTGAGATTGTATGATCTACCTATTTTTAGTATTAGGATTAAATAGAAAAATTGGTAAGTTGATGTACGAGTTAATATATGAAGAACAATCATGTATTGAATTGATGTTCATAACCATTTATGCCAATCAACATTATAAATCTAGCATAATTTGAATTGAATACTAGTTTGCTTGTTATTGCCCAACTGATCACTAAATGATTGAACTTGTTTACCTAAAGGATTAGTCTATTGATCATAATTCTAATCAATCTAGGAATTGGTAAGAAACAAAATAATAATACATTTCACTTTTCACGAAATCAACCATAGGAACAAGTGAATTGAATCTAAGTGAAAGTCTCTTTAAAGTCTTCGTTAAAAATCATTTCTTTGTTTTTTTCTTTAGTTTTAAATTGCTTATTTGCTAATTTCATTATTTGATACGTAGTATTTAAGTTTCTAGAATTGAAAAACTAGAAAACCCCATCTTTTGTTAATTGTTAAAATTAGTTAACATCTAGTAGTATTTTAACTGTTATTACCGTTCCTTGTGTTTGATACCCTGCATACCTGAACTATCCTGCTATTCTATTAGGTACACTACTTATCGCGTATTAGTTAGTCTAGATTAGTTGGTTTATTACTTAGTACATAAAATACATATAAGTAGTCCCTCATGAAGTTCCTTATTGGGTACTTAAGTGTTGTTGCAAGATCGGTTTTAAGTGAGTCGAGTTGCCTATGGTAGAGTTAGTTGTAGGATGCTTGGATGAATTGTTAGTTAAATTGTATCCTAAGTCCATGGGAGTATATATGTATCCCACGATTATCTTTTGGATTGACCATTGTTACGCTCGTGAGAGCCATGGGAGGCCGATGATTTGGCAGGAAGTGCATGGGAGTATGTATGTCACCCAATATTTTCTTCTGGATTGACCATTAGTTAATTGGTATCGTGAGTGCATGAGAAATCTTAGGCGGATTAACCATTAGACCATTAGTTAATTGGTATCGTGAGTGCTTAGAGACTTTGTTATGGATAAAGTTGGAAACTTTATCCATCTAAACATCATATTGATTTAGATCTAAGGGTTGGAGACTTAGACTTAATGGATTAAGTTTTGAAAGATGCATTTTTGGTTGCTCTGAAACTTAAAGACTAGATCTTGGTTGTTTGGACCATCCGAATGGATAAAGTTGTAAACTTTATCTATTATGGCACTATTAGGTATGAGATTTGTGAATTTGATGGTTAACTTTCTATATTAAGCACGTAATGGGACGTTTGGTTTATTGGGATTATGCATGGCATATATATATATATATATATATATATATATATATATATATATATATATATATATATATATATATATATATATATATATGGGTATGCAACACATACCCTTGTATTTCTTTGTAAAAGCCAAGCCACACTCTACATAGGGCGTAGAGTTAGAGTATGTGGTGCATACTCGGTCTACATGATCTCTGACTTTTAACCGTTGTCTGTTGACTTTGACCAAGTTTGAAATTCGGCCATTTGAGGTGATTTGAATAATAGATTGAGATTGGGTCCTTGTTTATTCTATATGTGACTTGTAGAGCCGGTATTTAGAGTAGGAACCAGTTCAACTATCTTTTGCACTTTGAGTTGAGTTTTTCTCGCTATACTTATAGGTCGAAGGCACCAATGCCGGCCCACTAGGTTATGTATCCTGGTATATAGGATGATGTTAAGCCAATTATATGTTATATTGGTAGATCTATATGATTACATGTACTTGTTGGTTATTGATTGTTATTGTATGTGTCGACATGTTATTGTTTTGTTGGGTTGAGGTGGTCCTACTTTGTGCTGAAGGCCAAGATACCCGGGGCGACCCAGTCAGGCCGAAGGCTCGAAGAGAGGTCTAGATATGATGTAAACCTTGCAACGCGGTCTAGTTAGGCTGAAGGCTCATGTATGCATGTTGTTATCTGTTTGGTTGTATGGGGTACTTTGGGGGAGCTCACTAAGCTTTAGCTTACACTTTGATTTCATGGTTTCTATTACATTAGATGATCGGGGCAAGGAGAAGGCGTGATTATGCACATCATCCTTGGATATTTTGTTGATACAATTTTTTTGGAGACTTTGATTTATGATTGTGTCTTTTTGGAAACAATGAATTAAATGATTTACGAATTATTAAATGATGTAAAAATGAAAATTTTTTCATGATTTTTTGGATGTTACAATGGTGTCAATGCTCCCTCACATTTTCCAATTGCTTTTTGTATAATTGCCAACCTATTCATCAAGTACTCCTTTATAAACTGCACATAGGTGCTAATAGGCTTGTCTCTTTCCTCCTCAAGCTTTAAATCGAAAACCTCACAAATATTATTCAATCATGTGTAACGTCCTGTTTTTCGTGTTGTTATCATTTTTATAAAAAGGGTTTAACAAATAAAGATAAGTTAAATAAACAATTAATTAAATAAAAGGCATTATATGGACGCAAATGCGTTAAAATAATAATAATAATAATAATAATAATAATAATAATAATAATAATAATAATTGTAACGTCCTAATTTTCGAGGCCAAAAATTTCATTTTTAAATAAGTAACTTATAATAGAGTTTACCAAAAGCATTGCCAATGTCATATCAATTTATAAAATCGTAACAACGTGTCTCAAAACCATGCCATCAATAGTAATAAGAATCAGAGTACAATCCCAGAAAATAAATGTCGAAGTCATGTGTGTGTGTGTGATGCGCTGCTACGCCACCGGCTCCTTCCCCTTGGATGAAGAGGTACCTGAAACCAAAACTGAAACTGTAAGCATAAAGCTTAGTGAGTCCCCCCATCATACCGCATACCATACAATCATACATACTGTCAGGCTATTATGGGCTGCCCGACCTACCCATGTCAAGCCATTCTGGGGTGCTGACTACCGGTGTCAAGCCATTCTGGGGTGCTGACTACTCATGTCAGGCCATTCTGGGGTTCCTGCCTACCCTCCGGTCTATCTCACCCGATCACGAGGACGATTTCACCCATACTACTATCACATAATAACATATCATAACATGCGGTCAGACAAATATGCGATGTCCGACCTCCCTTCGGTCCTAACAACCAATCGGGGGGCTATTCCCCTCCTAATCCCACAATCACATAGAACATATCATACTGGCACATAGGACACATCAAGTAGTAGCAACCAGATAATTATCACAAAGACAATAATCCTAACTATAATCAACTACTAGTGGGTTGGCCTTGGTGCCTTAGACCCACTTCTACTGGAAGTTAACTCACCTCGATGTCGTGTAGTATCTACACAGGCCTCGGCACGGGAATCAACTCATCTCTACTCCTCAAATCCTGCACAATGACCTTTTCCGATTACTAATGCATACTCGTAACCCTTACAAGGGTCAACCCAATCTCAGTCAATGTCAAAGTCATACCCATGGTCAAAGTCGACTTTTGTTCAAAATCGACATCTGGTTGACTCGACTCGCCGAGTTGACCCACCAACTCGTTGAGTCCTCATATCCACCAAAGTGTCATAATCCCGTCCCTACCCGTCGAGTTTAGCAAGAGGTCAACGAGTTCACCTTCAACAACACATCAGAAAATCTTTAACCGACTCGCCGAGTTTGTTCTTGAACTCGCCGAGTTCATCTTCATCCATAAGAAGATGTTCAGTCTATGACTCGCCGAGTTCCCATTGAACTCGTCGAGTCCGTCTTCATAAGTTGGGAGATTGCCTTGGACTCGCTGAGTCCGTTCATACACTCGTCGAGTCCCATGATTTCCAGGTCCAATACAAACCCCTAGCAGGCTGAGTGTTCCTTCCACTCAACAAAAACCATTTCCAGAAGACGTTTTGGAGGAAAAAGCATCCAGACTCGCTGAGTCCCTCTTTGTCCAAAACTGTACAGTCGATTTCAATGGGACTTACTGTAACGCCTGTGTTTCCAGGCAAGGCATTTTAGTTGATTTAATAGTCTAGGTTAACCTTTGTAACCCGTTTTGAAATTATAGAAGTATATTATTTGAGTATTATGTGTTTTGTGCTTAATTGCTTAATTATGTGATTTGATTAATTAAGAATAAAATGAGCGTCAAAATTTAAGTGTAAAATAAACTTGATATCTTTGGATAATGTTGTCGTAGTTGAAACGAGGTTTCCGAATACATAAAGAATGCCCAAATCTGACTTTGTATGAGGAAGTTATGATTTTCTGAAGTTTCGACTTAGCGGTATGCAGCCCGAAATACTCGCTTTGATATCGAGCGATTTTTAGTCGAATCAATCTAAACGAGAATCGAAGATCTCATTGTTGGTATCGAAGCGATGAAAAGTTAGGCGAGAACGGATGTCAAACGAAGAAGTTATGAATTTATAACGAAGTTTTTCTGTCCCGGCCTACTAAAATTAATTAATAAAATTAAAATCAAAATTAGCCAACAGAGTCTAAACGAAAGTTGTAGAGCGTAGTCTCACCTACGCATGGATATAAAGAATGTCGAAAACGGAGTTCGTATGAAGAAGATATGAATTTCCGAAGTTTATTAAATAATTTGTATTTAAATTTAATCTTTAATTCGGATGTATATCCGAAGGAGTCACCGATCTGATCCGAGGTACGCCCAGCGTACTAGCATACGCCCAACATACAGCAAAGCATGACACGCCTCGCACTCGAGTTCTTCGGATGACGCATGCCATGACGATTCGGACGCGTACGCCCCGCGTACTCCGAGGCTCCAGCCTCCTATAAATAGGATGCGAGGGCAGCCGGCTCATTTGCTCTTTTTCTCTCTTCTCTCTCCCGTTTTGCATCGTTTTGCATGCCAGAAGTACCCCGAAGACCTAGTATCATTCCTGAGCGCCGAAGCAAGTCCCGAATCCCCGAAGATCCCAAGAAGTGCGATTCTCGAGCCGAAGCTCTGCCCGCGAGGAGTCTGGTTTTTGTGATGATCTTCCAGATCTGCCAAAGAATACTACTTCTATAAGCCGTAGTGCTGTCCGATCATCTTCTGATCAAGTGAGTGTATACTACCTTTCATAAACACGATAATAATACAAGTATGGTTTGAGTGTATTAAGTATAATGTTGTTTATATGTGTGAGTGTATACTACCTTTCATAAACACGATAATAATACAAGTATGGTTTGAGTGTATTAAGTATATTGTTGTTTATATGTGTGAGTGTGTGGTTACTTTCTTCTAACGCATAATTATAAAGTATTTTATACGAAATACGTGTTATGTGTATATTTTGTGTTATATGTGTGAATGTATATTCACCCTCTTCAATCTCATAGATCTGATTTGTTTTCTATGAAATACGTGGTATGTGTGTGGGCCTCATCTGTTATGTGGAATACGTATTGATTAAAGCATGCTATACAGGTTTTTAAACTATGTATAAAAATGTATATTTTTATCTACTAATATGTTGGGTAGAACATGGGTAGATAGTTGGTGTGTAATAAACAGATGAGAGGCCTCGTTGTTGTTTTGATTCAGTTATCTAGCAGAGTTTAGATGACGACCACAGACTTTTCTAGACAGTCATGTGGAACACTAGCAGGCTCGCCACCTGTAGGTGTTAATGAAATGGGGTGTTCATTCACTGTACTCCATCCCCCTCATGGTTGCCTTATTTGACTTATATTGCTGAGGAACCCCCGAAGCATGTGTTGTCGCCATGATGAAATATTCTTAGACTAGGTCCCTTATGTCAGTTGTCTTAGGGATGTAAAGTGAGAATAATGGGAATGGGTAATTGGGTTATTGTTAGTTGGTGGAATTGAATATGATTATTTATTGTGGGTTGAAAACCCTATATGCTCACCAGGCTCCCAAGCATGACCCACTCAGTTTTATTTGTATTACAGGAAGTGGCGCAAGGGCATAAGATGGATGAACCATCAAGTTGTTTTGTTTATAAGTCTGTATATGTATATATTCGTTGAATGACTTGTAATGTTATCGTTTATGCTTTATGGTCTGTATCGGAACATGACATCCCGAGTTTTGATTATATAATGAAAATGCATCTCTTGATGAAATGCTTTAATAAATATTATTTTATCATGTTTTGTTTTGGGAACAAATTCCGCAACACTTTTAAATCAAAAGGATTTACTCTGAAATTATTTTAAAAAGCATAAATGAAATCGGTCTTTTCTGGCCATGATTTTGGGGATGTCAAAGTTGGTATCAGAGCATTAGTTTAAGCGAACTAGGAATTTGTAGGATTTCTAGACTTAAACTTAGAATGCTAAGTGAAATTTTGAGATGTGTGTCTATGATATTTTAGACACGAGCACTAGTTTATTTTAGGAAAGTTGCCGAAAATGCTTTATGTGCTAAATGTTATATGTTTCCATATATGATATTATTTGTTCGGATCTATGGTCTGTTGCCGACCGGATCTAGAAACTTTATGTGTGTAGGGTTCTAAGCGTACGTCTACAATATTAGAACTAGCATGTAAACGTTTCAGAATGATAAGGATGATTTGAATATCTATCGTGAATGAGGATCTAATTTCACCTTATTCGGTGTATAGATCAAAAAAGGTGAGAACAAGAAGTGGAGTTGGAAATGCTGATGAAAACAGGAATCAACCACCAGTGATTGAGCAAATACTTGTCGTAGCAGCAGCACCTGAGCCAATAACCATGGCTGGTGTGCAAATGATGATTCAAACAATGTTGGATCGTCATATGGATGAAACTAGGTGGTTGCTTCAACAGAATTGTGAAGAACTGTCAATTCGTGTGGAAGAGCCCGAATTAAATGAAGGGCACTCGGAAGATGGAAACTTCAGTGGGTCTGTTGGTCAAGCCAACCCACCGATAGTTAGGCAAAACAACCATGATGGAAGGAATGATGGAATGGGATGCAAGTACAAGGACTTTCTAACTTGCAAACCATCGACCTTCAATGGAAAGGAGGATCCGATTGGAGTTATGGATTGGATCTCCGAGATGGAGTTAGCCTTCATGACTTGTGGCCGCAGAGGCAAGTTGCAAACTATCTATGCAGTGCGTCAATTCCGAGGTGGAGCCGTACGTTGGTGGAACACTCTAGGGAAGACTTTAAGCCCTAATGAGCCACTGCAATTGACATGGGCAGAGTTCTTGGTGCAGTTCAAGCGCAAGTTCTGCTCGGTTCAAAATCTATTGGAATTGGAAAACAAGTTTTTGGCATTGATGAAAGGCAGCATGTCAGTTGATGAATACACCAATAACTTTACCGATAAGATGGAGTTTGCCTTGCGTATCGTCCCAGACGAGCTGAAAAAGGTGGACCGGTATGCGAAGGGACTCCCATGGGAGTACGAGGTGCCAGTACGTCAGGCACATACTCTAGAGGCAGCTATCTGGGCTGCCAAGTCTGTTGAGAACATGATTAAGGGGAGAACCTCCTACAAGGTTGAGGTTGGTGAGAAGAGAAAGTTTGAGGGAACATCTGGTTCCGGTAAGAAAAGCAAATTTTCGAAATCTGATTCGAAAAAGTTTGGTGGAGGAAAAGGAGGTGAAGCGAAGTGGTGTGATAAGTGTAAGAAGAAGCACTTTGGGAAATGTAGTGAGGATGTAACCAGCTACAAGTGCGGAAAAATTGGGCATTTTGCCAATGAGTGTCCGAACAACAAAAGGATGTGTTTTGGTTGCAATGAAGAGGGGAACATTTTGAAAGACTGTCCAAAGAAGAAGGAGGCAGCTAATCCCAACATTCCACCATAGCCGAAGGCGAGAGCCTTCCAGATGACACTTGAGGCTGCGAAAGATGAATCTGATGTCGCTTCAGGTACCTTTCTCATAATCGAATTACCTACTGAAATTTTGTTTGATTATGGAGCCAACTACTCCTTTATTTCGCATGAGTTTGGTAGAAAACTAGCTTTGCCTGTTGATAGACTAGATAATGCTTTATTAGTCGAAGTTGCTAGTGGCAAGTTTGTACCTGTTAGCCATCGTATGAAAAAAATATTAATCGACCTTAATGGGAATAAGTTTCACGAGGAATTATTACCTATCGAACTTAATGGTTTTGACATCGTTCTGGGAATGGATTGGCTTAGCGCCAATGATGCCGGAATTTTATGCAAGAAGAAGATAGTTAAAGTAAACCCGCCTGGGAAGGATTCATTTATGGTGTACGGGGACAAACGACGAGTAAATTCTGGAATCATTTCCCTAATGAAATCCAGGAAGTGTTTGACCAAGGGATGTACATCATATTTAGCATTCGTGATCGATGCTAAGAAGGAAAAGAAGGTGATACAGAGTATACCAGTGGTGTGTGATTATCCGAAAGTATTTCCCGAAGATCTTCTTGGATTACCACCTGATAGACAAGTAGAGTTCAGAATAGACTTGTTACCAGGAACCACGCCAATAGCAAAATCACCCTATCGATTAGCGCCAACGGAGATGAAGGAGATGATGATGCAACTTCAGGAGTTATTGGAAAAAGGTTTCATTAGACCTAGTTCATCACCCTGGGGAGCTCCGGTGTTATTTGTGAAGAAGAAAGATGGAAGTATGAGAATGTGCATTGATTACAGAGAGCTGAACCAGGCAACAATAAAGAATAGATATCCGTTACCAAGGATTGATGACCTGTTTGATCAATTGCAAGGTTCGAGCTATTTCTCGAAGATCGATCTAAGGTCAGGATATCATCAGCTAAAAGTAAGAGAGCAAGATATCGAGAAGACTGCATTCAGGACTAGATATGGACACTATGAGTTCTTGGTTATGTAGTTTAGACTAACCAATGCTCCGGCAGCATTCATGGATTTAATGAATAGGGTTTGTAATCTGTTCCTTGATAAATCCGTGATAGTATTCATAGACGACATTCTGATTTACTCAAAAAGCCAAGAGGAGCATGGCAGAAACTTACGAAAAGTGTTAGAAGTCTTGAAGAAGGAGAAGCTGTATGCAAAGTTCTCTAAGTGTGATTTTTGAATTCGTGAAGTCCAATTCTTGGGCCACGTGGTCAACCAAGAAGGGATAATGGTTGATCCAGCAAAGATTGAAGCTGTAATGAAGTGGGAGCAACCGAAAAGTCCCATGGAGATCCGAAGCTTTTTAGGATTACCCGGATATTACCGAAGTTTTATCCAAGGCTTTTCTTCGATTGCTACTCCATTAACAGCTTTGACCCACAAAGGAGCTACTTATGCTTGGAGTGATAAGCATAAAGAAGCATTCAAGAAGCTAAAGAAGAAGCTATGCGAGGCACCGATACATTCTTTACCCGATGGAGTTGAAGACTTCGCTATTTATAGCGATGCGTCTAGGGTTGGATTGGGTTGTGTTTTGACCCAAAGAGAAAAGGTGATAGCATATGCGTCTCGACAGCTGAAGGAGCATGAAAAGAATTACCCGACTCATGATTTGGAGTTGGCAGCGGTAGTTTTCGCTCTGAAAATATGGAGGCATTACCTCTATGGCACGAAGTGCAAACTTTTCACTGATCATAAGAGTCTCCAATATCTCTTTAATCAGAAATAATTGAATATGAGGCAAGGACGCTGGCTAGAGTTACTTAAAGACTACGACTGCGAGATACTTTACCACCCCGGTAAGGCTAATGTTGTTGCTGATGCTCTCAGTCGGAAAGTCAATCTTGAAAGGAAAAGGCCAAGAGCGTTGAGAATTGAAGTTGTCTCGACCATTGTGGAAAGTATAAAGAAAGCTCAAAGCGAAGCTTCTGAGAAGAATGACCGAAAAGAGGAACGTTTGGGCAAAATGTTGGTGTTCGGTGTAAACAGTCATGGACTGAAGGTGTTCCAAGATCAGATTTGGATACCTAAGACAGGAGGAGTCAGAGATTTTATGATGGAAGAAGCTCACAAAACTATGTACTCGATTCATCCTAGTAGCACTAAAATGTATATGGACGTAAAACCCTACTACTGGTGACCGACGATGAAGCTTGATGTTGCAAAGTATGTGGCTGAGTGTGTGACTTGTGCGAGAGTAAAGGCACAACATCAGAAACCGTACGGGAGTTTAGAACCATTGCCTATGCCTATGGGTAAGCGGGAAGACATTGCTATGGATTTTGTCACTAAACTGCCCAGAACAAAGAATGGTCACGACATGATTTGGGTGGTTGTTGATCGATTCACTAAGAGTGCGCATTTCATAGCAGCCAAGGAGAAATGGTCTATGGAGAAGCTTGCAAATTCTTACGTGAAGGAAATTGTGAGGCTTCACAGTCTTCCGTTAACGATTGTGTCGGATCGTGATAGCCGTTTCACCTCGAGGTTTTGGAAAAGTCTACAAGAGGAATTGGGTACCAAGTTGTGTTTAAGTACAGCTTACCATCCGCAAACTGATGGCCAGAGTGAAAGAACAATACAAACACTTGAAGATATGCTGAGAGCATGTACCATGGAATTCCTAGGTAACTGGGATGAACGTTTACCTATGGTAGAATTTTCCTACAATAATAGTTTCCACTCGAGCATAAAGATGGCACCTTATCAAGCTTTGTATGGACAAAAATGTCGTACGCCGTCTTGTTGGCTTGAGGCTGGAGAAAAGTAGTTTATGGGTCCCGAGATGGTCCATCAAACCGCTGAAAAGTTGAAAATAATTAGAGAAAGAATGTTAGCTGCTCAAGATCGTCAAAAGAGCTATGCTGACAAGAAGTGAAGGCCATTGACCTTCAAAGTTGGAGATTCAGTTTTGCTTAAAGTCTCGCCGTGGAAGGGACTTATAAGATTTGGTAAAAGGGGAAAGTTGAGTCCAAGGTTTATTGGACCGTTTAAAGTTCTTCAGAGGATTGGGAACCAAGCTTACAAGCTTGAACTACCAGAGGAACTGAATGGAATTCACAACACTTTTCATGTGTGTTATTTGAGGAAGTTCACGGGAGAAGTTCCCGATATAATTCCAATTTCTGAATTGAGAATTGATGAAAACAAGAGGTTAATTGAAGAACCAGAGGCAATTGTTGACCGAAAGACTAAGAAGCTTCGACGCAAGATGGTCGAATTAGTGCTTGTTCATTGGAAACATTCGAATGGGTCAAATCTCACCTGGGAAACGGAGAGTGACATGTTGAGTCGCTATCCGCATTTGTTTGTTGATGTGTGATTTCGGGGATGGAATCATCCTAAGGGGGAGAGAATTGTAACGCCCGCGTTTCCAGGCTAGGCATTTTCGTTGATGTAATAGTCTAGGTTAACCTTTGTAACCTGTTTTGAAATAATAGAAGTATATTATTTGAGTATTATGTGTTTTGTGTTTAATTACTTAATTATGCGATTTGATTAATTAAGAATAAAATGAGCATCAAAATTTAAGTGTAAAATAAACTTGATATCTTTGGATAATGTTGTAGTAGTTGAAACGAGGTTTCCAAATATATAAAGAACGCCCAAATCTGACTTCGTATGAGAAAGTTATGATTTTCTGAAGTTTCGACTTAGCGGTATGCAGCCCGAAATACTCGCTTTGAGATTGAGCGGTTTTTAGTCGAATCAATCTAAACGAGAATCGAAGATCTCGTTGTTGGTATTGAAGCGATGAAAAGTTAGGCGAGAACGGACGTCAAACGAAGAAGTTATGAATTTATAACGAAGTTTTTCTGTCCCGGCCTACTAAAAATAATTAATAAAATTAAATTCAAAATTAGCCGATGGAGTTTAAACGAAAGTTGTAGAGCGTAGTCTCACCTACGCGTGGATATAAAGAACGTCGAAAACGGAGTTCATATGAAGAAGATATGAATTTCCAAATTTTATTAAATAATTTGTATTTAAATTTAATCTTTAATTCGGATGTATATCCGAAGGAGTCACCGATCTGATCCGAAGTACGCCCATCGTACATCAAAGCATGACACGCCTCGCACTCGAGTTCTTCAGATGACGCATGCCATACGATTCAGACGCGTACGTCCCGCGTACTGCTGTACTCCCAGCGTACTCCGAGGCTCCAGCCTCCTATAAATAGGATGCGAGGGCAGCCGACTCATTTGCTATTTTTCTCTCTTCTCTCTCCCGTTTTGCATCTTTTTGCGTGCCAGAAGTACCCCGAAGACCCGGTATCTTTCCCAAGCCCCGAAGTAAGTCCCGAAGCCCCGAAGTTCCCGAGAAGTGCGATTCTTGAGCCGAAGCTCTGCCCGCGAGGAGTCCGGTTTTTTGTGAAGATCTTCCAGATCTGCCAGAGAATACTACTTCTATAAGCCGTAGTGCTGTCCGATCATCTTCTGATCAAGTGAGTGTATACTACCTTTCATAAACATGATAATAATACAAGTATGGTTTGAGTGTATTAAGTATATTGTTGTTTATATGTGTGAGTGTATACTACCTTTCATAAACACGATAATAATACAAGTATGGTTTGAGTGTATTAAGTATATTGTTGTTTATATGTGTGAGTGTGTGGTTACTTTCTTCTAACGCATAATTATAAAGTATTTTATACGAAATACGTGTTATGTGTATATTTTGTGTTATATAGGTGAATGTATATTCACCCTCTTCTATCTCATAGATCTGATTTGTTTTCTATGAAATACGTGGTATGTGTGTGGGCCTCATCTGTTATGTGGAATATGTATTGATTAAAGCATGCTATACAGGTTTTTAAACTATGTATAAACATGTATATTTTTTATCTACTAATATGTTGGGTAGAACATGGGTAGATAGTTGGTGTGTAATAAACAGATGAGAGGCCTCGTTGTTGTTTTGATTCAGTCATCTAGCGGAGTTTAGATGACGACCACAGACTTTTCTAGACAGTCATGCGGAACACTAGCAGGCTCGCCACCTGTAGGTGTTAATGAACTGGGGTGTTCATTCGCTGTACTCCATCCCCCTCATGGTTGCCTTATTTGACTTGTATTGCTGAGGAACCCCTGAAGCATGTTTTATTAGCAAGCCGGACTTAAGGGACTAAAGCTGCCAAAACTTAAATTTTAGATTGTCTCCTTCTCGGTAAAGAACACACCGCGATAGGAGGAGACTTCTTCCGTTTAGGGCATCCACAATCCATTGAACTCTATAGAGTTCAATGGATTGCCACTTCATCCATTAAACATCTATACAGTACCAATCACAACCCATTAAACACCTATTCAATCCTAATCACCGCTTTATTCATTCTATTGAACCATTCAATGATCATTCAACTCCTCAATTAAAGTCTACTTCATTTCATCACACACACTCCATTCAACTATTACTTCATCCTAGTCATCACCTTATTCAACGCTTATACTACTTGCATTGTGGATGCTATCCTTCAAAAGTGTTTTGCTCCTAGCCTAAAATGCTATCCTTTTGACTGTTTAAGCGGCCCCCATCTCCGCCCTGAAGCTGTAAATCCTGATAGAAAATGAGAGAGAAACTAGAAGTGTGATATGTGCATATCTAATATGTATTTAATGCATATTTCTAATACTTTTAGCTACAATTATGCTTATTTTGGGAGAAAAAATACTTATTATTTTTAAAATATGTTTTATAGCAGCGAAGACTTGCTCGGGAAAAAAAGGAAGCATATGAGGAGTTGGAAGCAGGAAACGAGAGTTAAAACAAAAGAAAAAGAAAAGAGGACATAAGACCACGTCGTGGTGATCTCCAACATGACGTGTTGATGGGAACATTCTTAACCAATCCGGATGACTTGGAGAGTGTGGGATTTCGACGAGGACCACGTCGCGGTTGTATCCAACCGTAACGTGGTGGATCAATATAAGGCAACTATAAAACCCGAATATTAGGTCGAATGGAGAGACTACCAATCGGTTTTTTGAGGAGAATTTCGACCAAAAACCATTAAAAACCTAGAAAAAGACCAAAAATCAAGTGAAGCTCAAGGATTGAATAAGAATTAGAAGAATTCCACATTGATCTAGTTGGTTTTCTAATCATTACATATGTATAGCTTATTGTACATGGATTTTGTGTGTTCTTCTACTACAACGAGAGGCTAAATACCTTTTACTTCTGTTTGGTGAAGATGAACTTGATCCATATTTGTTGATTTTGATATTTGGATGATTATATTTGATTTTACTTGTGTTTGATATTTAAACTCTGACATGTTTAGTTCTACATTACATTGCTCATAAATTAGATTTTATGTGTTAATTGATCATATTAATTACATGAATTTGTCCCCTAAATGTTTATAATCATTATATAGTTAGAGCTAGGATTAACCACATCTCAGATTAAGTAATTAAAGCTAGTAACTTTAACTATGTTAGAGAGAATAATTAATCTTAATTTGTGCTTGGTTGCTTAACTTGATCATAGGAAAGTAACTACTGTCATTCATAGTCTAATTTGTGCTTATTATCAATTTGTTGTTTAACTTGTGCATGATTATTGCTTAGTAATTCACAAATTGGTAGGCCTAGATATTTGATCATAATATCTATTAACAAATTGGTAATCAATATAATCCATCTATACGAAATCAACCATAGGAGAAGGTGAAATCAGATCTAAACATAAGTATTCTTTTAAGTCTTGAAGTTAATTTGTTTTCTTTGCTTGCTTAATTGTTAGTTGATAATAAGTTCTTCCGATATTGAAAAATTAGTAAAACCCCCAATCATAGTTTGTTTCTTACTTTAATTAGAAGTACTTAATTTATTTAATTAAATTCCGTTCTCTGTGCTCGACACCCGACTCACTTGAGCTATCCTATGCTCTGACTAGGTACACGACCTATAAGTGCATAGTTAGCAAATTAAGTTAGGTTATAAATTTAAAATGAGTAGGTATAATTGTGCACATCATGTTTTTGGTTTCCTTGGCAAGGAATGGCTTATTTGATTTATAGATTAATTGATTTTAGTTTCGATCCTTTTTGTGGGGTAAAAAACCGCAAAAAGTTACTTTGGTTTCATAAGTATTGTTTTATTTTTCAGTCTGAGGTGCAATCACGTCGTGGTCATATTAACCACGTCGCGGTCTCATCTCAGTAAATTTTTAGTGATTTTTATTCCTTTTATTCCTTTTTGATTTGTTTTGTTTTTGTTTCACTGATTTATGACCAGAGGATCTTAAACTCCAACTGTTCCTCCACTAGAAGATCCATAATCAGCTTTTCACAAGAAGAAAGACAATAAGTGCGGTGAATCAAGCAATACTTTCACATCTAAAAAAATTGAGCTTTTTTAAAAGACTCTAAGCAAGAAGGAAGTAGGATACGAGCCAGAAACATCTACCAAAGAAAGTTCAGACGAAGAGGAGATAAAAAGCGAAGTTGAAGAGATGACAAACATAATGAGAATGACTATGGGATATTACTAGAAGTGGATACATGAAAAACACAGACCAGGTCTTATCCCACTTGAGATACCAACCAAAAGCATTTTTGATCTCAAAGAGCACATTCTATCGATGCTCAAGGACATACATTTCGGCGGGAAAGAGTAGGAAGACACATTTAAGCATATTGATAAAGTAAAGACATTGCAAATTACTTCAATGTTGCTAACATGCCAAGAGAATCCGTGTTACTTAGGATGCTTCTGATGAAATTTACCGGTGAAGCCATGGTTTGGTTGAAGTCACTTGCACCTGGATCCATTACTACTTGTGCAAATCTTTGTGGCGCTTTTATTGAGAAGTTTACTCCACTTTCAAAGATCTCATAGCTCAAGAAGAAGATTGCTAATTTTCAACAGTGGGTTGGAGAGTCGTTGTATGAAGCATGGGAAAGGTACAAGGGCTTGCTTAGAATTTTTCCTCAACATGTTCTTAATGTACAACAAGAAGTGTCCATTTTCTATGACGGAGTGAATGTCACTACTCAACAACTTCTTGATTCCCAAGGACCAATGACAAAGAAGGAGCCGACAACAATCAAAGAGTTGATTGAAAAGTTTTCAAAGAACTTAAGTGAGTATCATAACCCAAGAGAGGATGTTACTAAAATTAAAGGAGATGGAGGGAACAAGAACATGACTGCGGTTTTGGCAAAGTTAGAAAATATGGATACGAAAATGAAAAAAATTGGATCAATCCATTCATTCCATAAGATTTGGGTGTGTAATTGTTGTGGGAAACATTTAACAAAGGATTGTCATTTGGATGAAAATAGGAACAAGAAGGTACAAATGTTCTAATCTACTGGTGATAAGTATGAAGAAGATTGGAGGAAGCCCAAGAATGAGTGATTTCCATATGACGAGTACAAGAACCAAAAAGATGAAAAGTATAGAAAAACCGGTCGAGGATTTTATCAAAAGGAGCAACCACTACTTGAGAAGAAGATCAATTTTGAGTCGGTACTTCATAGATTTATGGAATACTTTGAAAAGATGCATGATGCCACTAATGCTAATGTGAGAAATCATCAAGCTTCCATCAAGAACATAGAGACTCAACTTGGGCAAATAAAAACACTTGTCCATGAGAGATTACCACCTAGAAAACATGACCCAAAATCACAACCTCATGTGATGACATTCTACACCAAAGAATAGGTTCATTCAGAGCCATTTATGACCCATGAAGCAACTACTATACAACCCAATTCGTGTTTGGAAGAAGAGAAACCTGAAGCCAAAAGAGCAAAATGTGGATCACACTCTGATGATTCACCACGTTGTGGTGGCTTTACCATGTTGTGGTCACATGAGGATAAAATATTTCACTTCTTAATTCATATCATCCTCCTTTTCCATTCCCATCTCAAGTACTCAAGCATTCTCTAGAGCCGGAACAAAACACGTTTATGCAACAAGTGCTCTCACTCTCGATAAATTCCCCATTCCTCAAGTACATGGCTAAACTTCCAAAATTTGTAGAAGATTCCATGATTAATAGGAAGGAGTTGGAAAAGGCCACAACCATAGTGCTTAATGAGTTGTGTTCAGCCATGATTGTCAATGGATTGCCAATCAAGTTGGGCGATCTAGGCGTATTAACTCTACCTTGTGAATTTGGCAATTCCTTTTTCATAAATTCTTTATCCGATTCGGGGGAAAGCATCAACCTTATGTGATATTCTTTCTATAAAAAGCTCGGTTTACCAAAGCTCCAAGATACAAGGATGACAATACGGATGGCGAATGACTCTATCACTTACCCTCGAGGAATAATTGAAGACTTGTTAGTAAAGGTGGGAAAGTTTGTTTTTCCAATTGACTTTGTGGTTCTCGACATGAAATATGATGAAGACCATCCCATTATTTTAGGAATACCATTCTTGAGTACCGCAAGAGCTCTAGTTGACATCAACAACTCAAAGCTCACACTTCCTGTAGAAGATGAAGCAGTTACTTTTTGAGATGAGTCCAAAAGTGAGTCATGAAAAGCCAAAAGATGAAGTGTCTAAGATGCATGATATGGAAGAAGACCTTGATGAGCTAGTTGAAATTTAAAAGATGATGGAATAAGATTTCAAGGTTGGGAGAAGACCTATGGTGACAAAGTCAAATGTTCTAAACCAAGAACTTCAGTTCCTAAGACATGCGAGGTGATCGTGTTTACTACACCCACGGTTTAAGAGGAAAGTGATGAAGTAGAAGATGACTTATATGAAGAAGTTTAGATAATTAATGAAGACATGGGTGGAGAATTAGGGAAGCCAATAATGGTCAAGATGAAGTTGGACTAGGAAGGTCCTAAAGAAGATGACAAGAATAGTGAAAAGGTTAAAAAGCAATGCGAGGGGATAAAGCGCAAGTATGAAAACAGTGCCTATAAAAAGAAGAAGGAAAATTCAAAGAAACCATACATTAGCAGGGTTCAACTGTAGCACAAGTGGAAAGTGAAAAAGGAGATCCCATTGCCAACTGCAACAACGTCAAGTGGGAAGGAGTCCGACTCATGACTCCTAAAAAAGAAGCGCTTTTCTGGAGGTAACCCAATGTTTTAAAGTTTGCATTTTCTTTTCCTTTTGACTTCTTTTTTCGTTTTTTAGTTTTTATTTATCGTGTTCATGTTAGTTTAACCAAATGATCATGTGTTTCTTTAGTCTTCTCACTTTATTTTGTAGATTTTTTTAATGTTTGAAAAAAAACGTGAAGCGGTAAATAAGCTTAATGGATGAAGAAGTGTTGGAACCTGAAAGTGAACCTCTAGCAATCACACAAAGAAGATCCGGAGTCAGTCTGTGGTCAGATTTGAAGATTGTGTCCAGAGTAGAGAGTATGTTCGAAGAGAAGATGTTCCGAAATGGAGTATGATTCTGAATCAATCTATCCATCTATGTATTAATTGTTCTTGTCTTTTCTGTGATGTAACGTTACTTAGGAATTAGTCTTTTGTTTATTTGGACAATCAAAATGTCAGAAGTAGTGACATTTTCCAGTCCTTTTTATGTTTTTCAGTTTGTAATGTGTTCCTCCTTTTGCTATATAAGGAGTGTTTAATGATAAGAACATAAAGACGGATTGTTGCTCCAAAGATAGTTATATTTGAATTTACTTCACTTTCATCTTTCTCTCAAATCAAAACTCTTTCTAACATTCTACTTGTTCATTTTTTTTTACTTTGATTATACTCATTACTCTATATTTAATACTTGAAGTCCTTTGTTGATTCTCATCATCAGTCTCGATTGGTCTTGCCAAACTTGATTGGAACACTTAATCAGAAGCAAACATTGATCTTAAGCATTAACTCAAGGTTTGAGTTTTTTGAGCCTTGTCCTTGCGCAATCAGATCCTGTTCTTATAAGAATCCATGCAATTTTTGAAGATTATATAGGAACACCATTTTTTTTGAATAAGTGTGGCGTTACCACTTAGTGAAGAGAGGAATTTTGAAGAATTTCACGAAAAGAAAGATCGGGAATGGTGGTAAGCATTACGAAGAGTCGATACATTACTTTGGATCTTACAAGATGCTCTGAGAAGACACCATGACGTGGCCATCATCACCACGTGTGTCATTAGATTTTATCAAGAATGCATTTGAATAGACACCACGACATGGCATCCATAGACCACATAGTGGCGATTTTTGAAAATTCGAGATCAATATGACTTCAAGCTCTACACCACGTCGTGACGTTAACAGACCACATCGTGACAGAGTTTCAACACATTTTTTTTAAAGATGGTTCTTTGATTTATTTTGATCCGACACATTCACATTCATGAGAAAAGAACTAAGAAGTATTGTTTCTATCAAAAATATGAGCAATCGAAGCTTTATCACACAACTTTTGGAATTCGATCTCGCCACTACTACCTAAGGGGAGTCTGTTCCAATTCTTCCTATTTAATTTTATATTCTTTAATTGTTTAAGTTTGAAATGGGGACATTACATCATTTAAGTGTGGGTTAGGGGTAGAATCTAAGAATACAAGCACATTAAAAAAATTGTAAAATGACTAGTATTTAAAAAAAACTACTAGAAAGATTTGAAATAATAATCTAAAATTGAATATAGTTAAAAAATTGTTATGTTGAGATCTACGTTGCTAGTGTTGTGTGGGACGATCCGATGTGAGTTTCAATATTTATTTTTGCCAATATATGTTATAGTGTATTTGTAGCTTCCCTATTCTAGTGAAATCATGGAACAAAAACACGAACTTACTTACTTTGAGGGCAACAATATGTTTAGCATCATGTACTAGAAATGTATCTAGGAGACCTTTTGTATTCATTGCACATTTAGACTAATACCTCTAACCAATAAGGGTTGACGTTAAGTTCCCCTTCTTAAGCATATGTCTTTTTAGGATTTTTAGTTTTGAGTAAAAAAGTGAGAAAAGAAAAAAATAGAAAAAAATGTTGCAAAAGTTTGGGAATAAGAGTCTACAAAGCTATGAAGATCAAGAAATATCATGAAGAAAAACTCCAAATTATTGAAGACTCAAGAATAAGGCGAAATTTGCCAAGTTATTATTTATTTGTATTTTTTATTTTCTAGGTTATTTTTCAATATGTATGCTTGGGGGTTTAACTAAAAATACCTTGAGGTTAAGAAAGTTTTCTTGGGATCGATTTGGTGGGATGCATAAAATGATTGTTGTTCAAAAGAAGTGGGGAAATGTTTATGAATATTATGAGCATTTAGGATTGGGGAAGTTCTTACGAAAATATAGCCACAAATACATGCATTGCGGTTTTGGAGTAATGGAGAGGTGCAAAATGGATTGTCTTGTGCGATTTTGGTACCTAAAGTCTTGATATGATAATAATAAAATTAGTTTTGCTTGAGGGCAAGTAAAAGCCAACTGTGGGGTATTTTGATATGTGCATATTTAACTATGTATTTAATGCATATTTTTAATAGTTTTAGCTACAATTATCTTTATTTTGGTACAAAATATACTCATTTTGTTTAAAATATGTTTTGTAGGAACGAAGGCTTGCTCGGAATAAAAATGAAGCATACGAGGAATTGGAAGTAGGAAACGAGAGCTAAAAGAAAAGAATAAGAATAGAGGGTTGAAGGCCACATTGTGGTTTTCACCAACATGACGTGGTGATAGGAAGATTATCGACCAATCAAGCTGAATTGGAGAATACAGGATTTCGACGAGGACCACGTAGCGCTAGTGTCCAACCATGACTTTGTGAACTGATGGCATCTATAAAACCTAAACATTAGGTCGAATAGAGAAACTACCAATCGGTTTTCTGAGGAGAGTTTCGACCCAAAGCCCTTAGAAATCCAGAAGAAGACTGAAATCAATTGAAGCTCAAGAATTGAAGAAGATTTAGAAGAATTCCACATTGATTTAGTTGGTTTGCTAATGATTACTTATGTCTAGCTTATTTTACATGGATTTTGTGTGTTCTTCTACTACATTTAGAGGCTAAATACCTTTTACTGCTGTTTGGTGAAGACGAACTTGATCCATATGTGTTGATTTTGATAATTGGATGATTATATTTGATTTTACTTGTGTATGATATTTAAACCCTAGCATGTTTAGTTCTAGTTTATATTGCTTGTAAATCAAATTTTGTGTGTTAATTGATCATACTAATTGCAAGAATTTGCCTCCTAATTGTTTATGATCATTAAATAGTTAGAGCTACGATTAACCACATCTTAGATTAAGTAATCAAAGGTAGTAACTTTAATAGTGTTAGAGAGCATAATTAATCTTAATTGGCGCTTGCTTGCTTATGTTGATCATATGAAAGTACTGTTATCATTCATTGTCTAATTTATGCTTATTATCAATTTAGTGTATAACTTGTGCATGATCATTGCTTAGTAATTCATAAATTGGTAGGCCTAGATATTTGATCATAATAGCTAGTAACAAATTGGTAATCAATATAATCCATCCATTAAAAATCAACCATAGAAGAAGGTGACATCGGATCTAAACAAAAGTACTCTTTTAATTCTTGAAGTTAATTTGTTTTCTTTTCTTGCTCAATTATTAGTTGATAATAAGTTCTTCTGATCCTTAAAAATCAGTAAAACCCCTAATCGTACTTTGTTTCGTAGTTTAATGAAGTAGTTCATTTATTTAATTGAATTTTGTTCCCCGTGATCGACACTCGACTTACCTGAGCTATCCTATGATCTGAATGGGTACATTTTCTATAAGTGCATAGTTATAAAATTAAGTTAGGTTATAAATTTAAAACAAGTAGGTACAATTGTTCCCATCTAAGTGTCGCCTATGGTTTCAAGAAACCACCACCACTCACCACTATCGCTACTAGAAATGGTGGTTTTCAGAATTCAAAATGTCACCACCTAGTGATGGTGTGTTTTTGTGCTTCAAATTCCTTTGTTTGTGGTAGAAGACAAGAATTCTTATTCTTTTCCATTTTCATATTGTTTTCGTGTACGTATGGTTTCAAACCACGATAGGTCCACCATTAGACCACAATTTCTTCACCAAGTCTCAACCAATTCTTGATGGCTTTGTTGTGGTACAATTTCAACCTCTTCTCAGCTGATTAAGTACTTAAGGGTTTTAGATTGAAAGCTAAACCCTAAGATTCTTTCTAGTTGATGTTTGTGGAAAGTGGGTTGTTTTATTGGTTTTAATCCAATGCTATTAAACCATTAAGATGTTACTAATATTGTGTAACTTTTTTAATAAATTGGTCTTCGCCTGATTTCATTCCAAAGTTGGATGGTATTCGAACTTCTTGCAGGTTGGTCTATACAAAAGTTATACATTTGAATTAACATCAATGGTCAAGACTGGAACTTCTTGTAGAATGGACCAGACAAAAGTAATACATTTGAATTAACATCAATGGTAAAGACTGAAAATTCTAACTCTTATGAGGTTTATTTTTGTTCTAAACCAATTGATAAAGTTGAGGAAACGAAAGGTATTTTAGAAAAGACTTCGTGGAAAACCAAAGGAAGATTCATTTCAGAACCAATGAATGTTTTGAATAGTTCACACAAGGTTGACAACTCAGATGGAACTGAAACTAAGAAAAGCAGTTTGGAAGAAATCGTTTCGGATAAACATGAAATAGTGAAAACTGATTCCAAAAAGGTTATTGTGAAAAATGTCAAAGGAAAATCAAAGTTCGAAAATCAACGTCTTCAAAAAGAAAATTTTAATAAAGAAAAGAGAAAGAAAATGAATGCAAGATACAAAAAGAATTTAAAAGAAACAAAATTTTTTTGGAAACAAAAAGAAAACCCATCATGTTTTGTTAATAATCAAATGAAAGTTACATAACATTCTTCATCTCATAATGTTGATCGAAAATTTGTTAATTCATAAAGCTCTCATAGTCAAAAGCAAAATTCAACATATTGAAAAATGAGAAGTCACAATTTTGTCCAAATTCATATTACTCAACTCATTACACTACTAGAAAAAAGGACTTTTACGACGCTCATTGCGCGTCGTAAAACGCTCAGACGACGCGCAAATGCGTGTCAAGGAAGGCCCTGTCATAAAGAGAGACGACGCGCATTTACGACGCGCATTTATGACGCGCGGTTATGACACGCAATGCGTATCAAGGAAGTCCCTGTCATAAAGGAAGACGACACGCATTCGCGTGTCGTAACCTTACGACGCGCGTGTTAATGACACGCAATGCGTATCAAGAAAGCCCCTGTCAAGAAAGGCCATGTCATAAATGAAGATGACACACATTTTTGCGTATCGTAATTTTAAATTTTAAAAAAAAAATTATTTATGGATTTACTTATTTTCATATTAAATTTGCATTTTATGTCACATAATGGAAAATAAAATACCATATACAAATAATACAATACATTGCACAAAAGTTAATGTCATACAAATAAGCATTCTAATAGTAGACAAATGTAATACATCAAATAATCTTTCAAATAGTAGACAAATGTAACATTTCAACATTTTTTATATAATTAACTAAATTATTAGCCAAATTTCCTAAAATACCAACATATTTTTCTATGAAGAGCATTAACACTATTTTTTTCCATCAAAAACTTCAAAACCTACATAATTAAATTAATGTGTAATCAGCTACAGGTAAATAAGATAGGTTTAAGCAAAAGAGTTCCATAATAGTAAGATTTTACTTACCACTGTTGTTAATGACATTGAAAGAAGCAGCCCAACAAACACCCCCTAAGAAGGATTACTACCACATAACTGTTGATATTTGATACTTTATTACTAAATGAAACCAAAAACAAAGTTAAAAAGTCAACAAAATCAGAAGGTTTTAGTCAAACATAAAGAGGCTGTAATTCCAAATACTAATTTCAGAATTTGTAGACAAGTTGCTGAATTGACATACAAAAGGCACCATTAGCTTTGAGAAATAAGAATCCGACTTTTAACTTGAAAAGAAATTACCGGTGGATCATGTCCTACAGATGGACCAGTACTCAGCAACAAGCTTTGAGAAATAAGAATCCGACTCCATTAGCTTGGAGGGCGCATCATATTCCATCATTTCACCTATTATACATGAAATTTTACTATTTTGTAGAGGGTAATTGTGTCATTTTATTAGATATATGGGTTTGTGAAGAATAAGATACATACCAAAGGAGAGGACCATGACCATGTCACTGTCTATAACAGTTGAAATCCTATGAGCATCTGTTCCAAGTAAAAAATATATAAACCATGAGTTTCTTCTTCAAGAAAAGTAATATAAATGAATCAAAGAACTAATCAATATTCATTGCAAAAAGAAGCTCCAAAAAGGTCATATTATGATAAAAACAGGGCGCATGTGATAAGCTCCCACGCTTACATAAAATTCCAAATTTGCTTTTCAAAAGATCATTGTCTATATAGTTGTCAAACACAACAACGATACATGCCAACTTGCCAACCAATCCCTACTTGTGTTGTATGCTTTAAAAATAAATAGCCAAACACCATAACCATTTACCCTTTTTAATCTTAGGGAATTTCCTAAATAATATTGTACATCATGCAGTACTCGACTTGTGCTAAAAAAGTCAAATACACACAGAAAAGAGAATGATACATCTGACCATGAATCATGGTCTTAGAATAAGGAGAAAAAAGGTAATTTGACAGAGAAACCTGATTATCTTACCATGTATGAACAGAAGGCAAAAGACCAGAGGGTATAAGCATCATACATTAGACACCCCAGATAGCCACTTTGTTATGACTGCAATATCCTGTCTCCACTCATGTTCACGTTGCCAACAACTAGCATCTTTAACAAAACTAGTTGCTCCCTGTAGTATCATTAAACATGTCAATATCAATATCAGTGTGTTAGTATGTCAACCTAAAGAACTTGGCAAGATAACTTCAGCTCAAACATAAAGAATGGTTAATGTACTAAACCCAATTAGATATTACAAATAGTCAACTGAAGTAAAATCCAACATGAAAATGAAGTCACCTAAAAGAATTTCACACACAATACCTGCTATGACATTGAATACGGTTGACTCGGTAGGTCGTTCAGGGATCACAATATGTATTGGAATCCAAAATGGTGGATTTGCATTAGAACTGCAAGAAGGAAAATAAATCTTAGAATGAAATGTATTAAGTATTAACCACAAAGAAATTTTTTCAAATTGTGGAAGGTTAACATGAAATTGTGTTCACATCTTAATATGCCTCCTGAAACTGAACAAGATGATAAAACTTGAAACTTTACCAATAGTCCAATACACAAAGTATGAATTATTTGGGTATGCTAAATAACTTAATGAATTAACGAAAGACAAACATTTAACCCTGAATTATTTGGGTATGCTAAATAACTTAATGAAATTACATATGAAACTAGGTTACATGCTCTATAGGTTTCTTCTTTTTTCTCTCACAATCAGAAATTATAAAAGTAACATCTCATATGCATTTATTCAAACAGGTTACCTGCTCTCATGGTTCACGAGTGAACAGATAAAAAATTTCCAAATTCACTTTTTTTATGCTCAAATCATTTGTCTATGGAGAGTGATTTCAATCAGGTAAATCAAGTAATTCTCATGAACATTAATAATAAACTTTTCTAATTTCTTCAGATACAACACAAAGGGATGAACTCACATGGAGTCGTGAGCTTTGGCGAATCGGATCTGATTAGCGAACCATGGGAAGGCAAGAAGTAGGCGATATGGAGAACATTGGTCAGCAGAGTAAGTCAACGATTGAGAATGAGTTGTAGTGGTGTTGTTGAGGTGTGTCGAGATCATGATAAACGTACCTTAATCAACCCTAGGGCTTGGAAACTTGAGCAGTCGTTCCAGTCTCCGGTGAGGTGAGGTGAGCCTAAGGTCTCCGGTGGAAAAAGGTGAGCTAAGGTCGCTTGCAGGTGAGAAGAGCCGAGGTAGAGAACGTTTCAGGGAGCACTCCTTGAAAAAAGCCCTAGATAATGGTCCCATTAATCTTTTGATAAGATAAATAGTGTTCAATGAAGAGTAGGGTTAGAAGACGATGTTGAATGAATTTTTCAATAGCGAGGGCAAGAACGTTCATCAAACAAACCATACCGTTTCATCCGCTCATGAGAGCATTGCATTTGAATATTCTTCGTGGATCTTTGTCCTCAGGAGTTAGAAGCATTATCGCAGCATTACGGATTTTGTTGAGTCGTTCCTTTTCAACTTTGCATCGTAGATTGTATTCTCCGTTCAATTTCAACTTTGCGTCTAGTCTTTCCTTTTCATTTGAGCGTCGATAATTAGGGCAAGAGGGAAAGGAGAAAAAAGGAAGGCGGGGTTTTTAATTTTTTAGGTTTTCATTTTCCCCCTGGTTATTAAGGGATGGAACGCGCGTTCCATTAAAATTTATAAAGCGACATCCATAGACGACGCACATTTTATTATAGGTGCCTTCCGTGTTTTTTTTTTTTTTTTTGGATTAGACACTAATTTAAGGGCACTCAGTAATGCGCGACCTAAATTCTTAAATTTTTTGAAGAGATGACTCTTTTTTAATGTCGCTCTCTAATGCGTAACATAAATCAAAGAGCGTCGTGTTTTGCGCGTCGTAAAAGGCTGTTTTTCTAGTAGTGTTAAAACACAAAAAAAAAAAATTCAATAAGGAAAGGTTTTTTTTTTCAAAAGACATTGATCACGGATCAAGATGTCATTTTGAAAAATTGGTAGGAAAAATTGAAGAAAGAAGAAGAATTTTTGAAAAAGGTTAATATAATAATAAAAAGATTTTATTCAAAACCAAGTCCCAATTGTTGAAAAAATCTTTATGACAATAAAAATCAAGTTTTCAAGAAAGCACTTGATGCGAATAGAGTTTTGACTACTAAATCCTTTTGGATTGATAAGACTAAGATCTTTCCTGTTTTAGTTTCAAAATCCAAATTCTCACAAGGGCTCAAGCTAGCTTAGGTTCCTAAACTTGTGTAATTTTGCAGGCAATGCATGACGAGCAATATGATTCAAAATGGTATATCGATAGTGGACGCTTATGTCAAATGATAGGAAGGAAGTCCCAAATATGATTGTTTCAGAGTTTGAAGGATGCTGGAAGAGCGAAGTATGGAAATAATGCAAATGGAGAAATCAAAGAATATGGAATAATAACAAATGGAGAATTTACAATTCGCAAGGTGGCCTACATAGAGGGTTTGCAACTCAACTGATACGTGTTTCTCAACTTTTTGTAGGTTCTGGTTTGAAAGTATGTTTTGATAAAGAAGAATAAAAAATCATCGACAAAGATACTCAAAAGGTGATTCTGAAGTAAAAGAGGAAATGTGAAATGTACCCTTTTAACTTGAATCCAATTCAAGGGAAACCTTTAATTTGTTTGCTTGCAAAACGATGTTCATATGAAAGCTGATTATGCCACATGATACTTTCAAATCTCAACTTCAAAGATATCAACAAACTAGTTCTTGGTGATCATGTGCGAGGTCTTCCACTTCTTAAATATGATAAAGATCATTTGAGTGCAGCTTGTGAAATCGGAAAACAGAGTACAAAGAGTAATTCTTCAATCATAAATACTAAAATTATTGAGTCACTTGAATTGATTCTTATTGATTTGTGTGTTCCGTCTTCAATTGAAAGTATTGGTGGTAACAAATATATTTTGGTTATTGTTAATGACTTTTCACGATTTACTTCAATATTCTTTATTAAACAGAAATATGATAAACATAAAAGTTGATTGATTTTGTGAAACATATAGAGTTACGGTTGCAGAAGATAGTTTGGAAGATAAGAAGATAATGACATTGAATTCAAAAATGTCACACCCCAAAACTATGAACGGCGGAAACGTTCTGGGGCGGAGGACGTCATGTACAGTATCACAACAATGAATAGTAGTAAACGAGCAACAACATCATCCATTGCATTAATAATATAATTTTAATACAATTGTTCTCATATGTCTAATAGACACTAAAGTATAAATCAAAATGAAAGATGAGTCTTGAACGAGCTCCATCTTCTCTAAACCTTGCATCGGTACCTGTCTACTGTTGACCTGAGGATACAAGTTATTTTGAAATAGAGTATCAGCTTTAAAGCTAGTGAGATCATAACTATTTTAGTGTCTTAATTTGTAAGAATGTATTTGTATGTATATGAAATGTAAGTATTTGTATGTGTATGAAATGTAAGTACGAAAATGTTATGAACATCCTAGAAAGCCCTATGCTTCTTACTGAAAGTAGCCTTCTACCAAGGCATCTAGTATATGTGTGTGTCTCTTGTAAGAGTGTGTATTTTCCCAAATCCGACTATCATTAACCAAAAATATAGCTTTTACATTACCGTGCATCGTGTGAATGTTCACTAAGTGAATGTAATGGGAAAATGAAATAGTACTATGGTGTGGTATCAAATAACTACAACCGTACTAACTACCTTAAATCTATTGTAATTTAAAGTAACATGTGATCGACCTGTATCCTGCTACCGACTCTAGTAAAACGACGATGTAAGACGCCGTAAGAAATGACATTTGGCACCCGTAGACTTGCAAGTCCCACTGTAGCGAGCAACAAGGTGTAGGATAGTCAATCCAGTATAGATCTATACACAAACTCATACGCTCCCCAATTAAGGAGATTCGGGATACAAAAACGGTCATGGCAGGTAGTGCCATGACCCGTTTAATGGTTCACATAACTGCATGAATGTCTATTTAATGAATGTGCTAACTGTAAAGTGTATTCTTTCTCTGCTAGCCTGTATGTACTATAATGTTCTGTATGTGCTAGTTGTAATGTGTGTTCTCTCCCTATCTAGCATGTATAGTAATGTACTGTGTGTACTAGCTGTAATGTGTGCTCTCTCTATCTAGCAAGTATTGACTCATGAATGAACTAACTCATTGTATGATTTCGCGTTCTAGTATAGTATTAGTAACTTCCTAAACTACCCATATGGTAGCTTACTAGTAATATAACTGGTACGTATGAACATGAAAGTATACCCTTGCTACCCAAGGGTATTGAATTAATTCGTAGAAATTTTATGTCTATATATGTATACATAATATACAACTAATATTTAGACGACCTTCAGACGGATAACCGATGCCCTAACGCCACATCCTAACGAGGAAAAGGAGGTAAAGCGAGCTAGCCTTCCTAAGTCCTTTAAACATTAATTAAATAACTATACCTATATAGGCATGAAATTGACAATATAAAAGCATAAAAGAAGTTTTGTAAAACCATTGAAAAGTTTAGTAACTAAGAAAGGATTACTTGATGTCAAATTGTAAAACGATTTAAAAGCAGTTTGTTTGATAAGAACAGTGTAAAGTATAAGGAAAACATTTGTTTTGAATCACAACTGTAAAAAGGTTCGAAAAGATACACTCAATATGTAAGAGAGTTTAACGAAGAGTTTTAACTGAGTAAAAATGTTTTGGAAAACCATTTGAAGTAAACTGTTTGGTAAAACAGCTAAAAGAGTAGTAAATCCATTTGTATGCTGCTTATTAATCACATGTGATTGATATAATAACTAGCATGATTCAACTTGTATCCCCCCATAAAAGTATTTAAAAACATATAAAATATTGATTAAGGGGTATGAACTCACCTGTAGCAAGTGGTTGGGATGAACGGACTGTATAGGATGCTAGGTGTCAAGTGAAGACTTGTACACACTCTATGATCCTAGATAACATATAATATCAAATATATGTAACAAATTGGCCTTTAAACAACTAATAAACAAAGCTAAGACACTCTAGGACATGCTAAACACCTTATATAAGTGTTATAGGTCCCAAGGAGTGCATCTAAGTGTTGTAGGACAAAGCTATTGAGCTTAGGGTTCAAGGGAACCCTCTTTATGAGCTTACAGTTTGGAGACCATAACTCATTGTGTTTACGTTCGTAAACTCTTGAGTTTACGACCGTAAACTCTTACTTTTTTGACCATTTTGTGATTTGAAGTCTTCTAAGTCATTCCAAGCATTCCTACTTCATGTTTAAGCCTTAGGAAATGTTTTGTGGCATCAATACACTCCTAAATGGAGTTTATGGTCCATGGACCATTTCTCCATGAGTTGGCTGCCATAAAATCTTATGGACTAAGGTATTTTGATGTTTTGAAGCCCCCAACACTTCAAGGTAAAAGTGTAGGCTTGATTCAAGGCATAAGGAAGGAATATGGGTCATTTATACTCACTTTGGGGTGTTTACAGTTTTGGGAGATCCCCAAACTGTAAACACATATAAATGATGTATTTTGGTACTTTTTATGTGCTAAACACATCAAGGAAGGATTCTAAGTTAATACCTAAGGCCTAGGAAAGGATAAAGCACACTTTGGCACCTTTATTTGGGGTTCACGGTCCAAGTACTTCTTGGACCGTAAACACCGTGATCTTGGTGTTCTTGGGACTATTTCATGATGTGTAGCAGTGTAACAAAGCTTGTAAGACTCTAGGATAGAAGCACTTACAAGTTAGAAGCTCGAAAAGGTCCAAAAGGCCAAGAACACAAGTGTGTGTTCTTGGTGTAAATTGAAGATTGACCCTTTTGGAATGATTTCACCGTTAGAAGTGTGTTAAAACACTAGATTAAGTCATATAAAAACTTAAGAAGGCTAGAAACACTTACTAGATCGAAGATCTCGAAAAACTTTTGGATGATACTTGAGAGAGAAATGGGACTTGGATCTTGAGATTTGGAAAAAGTGTAAATAATGACCAGTTCTCATATATATACTCTCAGATTTAGGGTTTTTGGCTGAAAATATTATTCTGGCAGTAAACTCAAATTTCTTGGAGTTTTGGAATAATAGTGTTGCACATTAAATATTAGGGCATCCTCTCTCCTGATATCACCCGAAGTGTAAATGCTAAACTACTCAAACTCGTTCGAAAAAGTTTGAAACTTAGCAGCAACTTTTTCTGACTTCTATTGAATTGAAGGGTTGTACAGAATAGAAATTTCGGGTTGTTACAAAAAATCATGTATTTGAAGAATTTTTCGTGAACAAAGGAATTAGTCACAATTTTTTTTATCTCCATACACTCATAGCAAAATGGTGTAGTTGAAAGGCAAAACCATTCACTTTGTGAAGCTATGAGGAAGTTGTTGTCTTATGCAAATCTTCCTTTATAGTTCTGTGTAGAAGCAAGTGGAGCTACATGTTTTACACAAAATCAATCTTATATTAATACATACTTTTCTATCACTCCTTATGAAATCCTAAATAACCACATTCCCAACGTTCAATTTTTTTCATGTCTTCGGTTCTAGGTGTTTCATTTTCAACTCAAAAGAAAATAGTAACTAGTTTGATGTTAAATCTGATGAACGAATTTTCTTGGGATATTCTTTAACTTCTAAAGAATTTAAAGTTCTCAACAAGAAAACAAGGAAAAATGAAGAAAGTTATTATGTTACTTTGGATGACATATTTGTTAAGTCTTCTCAACAAAAGCCTGTTGTTCGATGTGGCAAAATCTTTTCATCATCTTGTTGGAAATCTAGTCCACTCATGACTCTATATGAGGATTTTTTTGGATCTTTTTGACGAACCAGAAAAGGCAATCACCTCTAAAGAAAAAGCAAAAGATAATGGTGAAGATGAAATGTTAAAGCTTTTTGATGAAGCAGTTGAGAATATTGAAACTCATGAAGATACATATAATCCTTCAAGAATTATCTCTTCTAGTGATTATGTTGAGGGGGAGGACTTGGAAAATTTTGATTCACATACTAGTGAATAAGTTTTTGCTTTAGTTCTGAGCTCAGCTAATATTAGTCATTTTCAAGAAATTAATTATGTTGATAATGATCATGTGCATGGGGAGAATCTAATCAATAATGACCATTTCCAGGGGGATCATAAAACTTCTGATACTCATGACCAGCAGGGGCTTCATGAAAGCAACATAATAGATACTCAATCAGAATTTGAAAAAGTCAATGCTGAAAATGATCCAGAATATGACTTGAATTATCCACCATTGACGAAATGGGCAAGGGATCATCCACAAATTCAAGTTCTTGGAGATACAATCTTAAGAGTACTTACTTGAGCTCAACTTAAATCGAAACAGGCTCTTTTAACAAAAAAATTAGAATTTTGGATGTTTAATTAATTCTTTCATTTCAAAAATAGAACCTAAAATGGTGAAAATTTCTCTTGATCATGAAAATTGGGTTAAGGAAATGAAAGATGAATGTCACACCCCAAAACCGAGAACGGCGGAATACGTTCTGGGGTGGAGGACATCATATAATGTATCACAACAATGTAAAGTAGTAAACAAGCAACAACATCATCCATTGCATTAATAGTATAATTTTAATTACAACTGTGTTCTTTCATAGCATAACAACATAATGAATACTTAAAATAAGAGATGAGTCTTGACTGCTCCGTCTTCTCTAAACCTTGCATCAGTACCTGTCTATTTGACCTGAGAATATAAGTTATTTTGAAAGTGAGTATCAGCAATAAAGCTGGTGAAGTCATAAGTATTTTAGTGTCATTATTTTGAAAAGTCGTTATGAAAGATTTGTAAAACTTTGAGAAAAGTAGTTTTGTATAAGTGTGAAAACTCTAGAAAATCCCATTTCCTACTAGTATAAAAGTAGTCTTCTACCAAGACTCGGGCGTTTTGAAAATATGAACCTCTATGTAAGTGAAAGTTTTACCTTGTACCACTATTATTACTCAAAATCTAATCTACCTCATTGATTAGGTGAAAGTGACACACAGTAAAGGTAATAAAGAAAAATAATATAATAACCGATAGTGTATCCTTTTGCATCAGGATATTCACGGCATGGAAACTCGCCGAATAGTACACCTATAACTATGTGAATGTGACACATAGTAAGGGTAATGGTATCCCTGGGTACTAGGATATTCACGGCGTGGAAACTCGCCGAACAGTACAACCATAGCCATATGCTGATGTGCCTTTTCCCTACTGTAGTTAACAGCTTTGGGGTGGAATGGCAAGTCCCGTAGTGTATATGATAGTGACTACCCATACAATATATAATAGTTTGTAAGCATATATAATCTATGTAATCGTATCTATGTACAAGTATCCATGTAACAGTATCTCTACATACAACATAATAGTATTTCTATATACAACATATAGGTAATCGTGTCTAGGTAAAGGTATCCATGTAATAGTATCTCCACAAACAACATGTATTCATATAGACTGATGAATGAAGTGACTTTAGTGTGATTCCTTGTACTAGGAATGGCAAGTAGTATCTCCTAACTATACCTATTATAGTTACTAGTAATGTACGAAGATAATCGGAAGTATACCTTTGTTACCCAAAGGTATTGAACTGACTGAGGGGACTTTTATGACTATATATGTATACATGATATATAACTAATAGTTAAACAACCTTCGGAGGGATAACCGAAACCTTAAACCACATCCCAACGAGGAAAAGGAATTTCAGCTGGATAGCCTTCCTAAGTCCTTCAAACATTACTTATATAACTATACATATACAGTCATGCATATAACAAGATAAAAGTATAAAAGAAGTTTTTGTAAAACCTTTGAAAAGTTTAAGAACTAAGAAGAGATGACTTGATGTCAATTTATAAAATGATTTGAAAATGGTTTGATGAGACAGTTTAAGTGAAAAACCTTTGATTGAAACACTGTTGTAACCGGTTTTGAAGGAAAACATACAACACAGAAGACAGTTTGAGAAAAAGATCTAAACAAGTAAAAACGTTTTGGAAAAACCATATGAAGTAATATAATTGGTAAAACAGATGAAAGTGTAATAAATCCTTTTGCATGCATGTTATTAATCACATATGATTGATATGATAACTAGCATGATACAACTTGTATTCCCCCACCCCCCCAAAAAAAAGCATCTATGAACATTTAAAAGGTTAATTAAGGGGTATGAACTCATCTTTAGCGAGTGGATTGGATGGAAATGCCGGGTAGGCTGCTAGGTGTCAGGTGAGGACTTGAACAAACACACAGATTCTATGAACATGTAGTGACACATAGTGGTGTCTAATTAGTCATTTAATCATCAATTTAGTAAGTAAAGACCCTATAATGCATGAAAACACGTTGATTCAAGTGCTAGAAGTGCTAATGGTTGTATCTAAGGAGTGTATGGTCTCACTATGGAGTTTACACTTCAAATGGTCACCCCTAAGAGTGTTTACGGTTGGAGGACCATTTCCCCCATGAGTTTACGGCCATAAACTCATGGGAATGGTGTATTTGTGTGCTTTAAGGCTTCATGCTTCACAAAGAAAGGTTCTAGGGTTGATTCAAGGGCTTAGGAAGTGGTTAGGGCTCGAAATGGCATACTTTTTGGTGTTTATGGTTTATGGACCAACCTTGAGTAGTTTACGGTCGTAAACACTAGGGTTTACGGCCGTAAACCCAAGTATGTTTCACCCTTTCGTGTTTTGTGGTTCCTAGTTTGTTCATGTAAGGTCCTAGTCCATAAGTCATGCTAGAAAGGGAGTTTGGGGCATCAAAACACCCTTTAGGGGTGTTTACGGTTTTGGGAGATCCCCAAACCGTAAACACTTGTTCTTGGATGATTTTGGTATTTAATCCATGGTTTTCTAAGCAGACTAAGTAATTAACTAGATAAGAAGAGCATACTTACTTCTAGGAAGCTTGTAGGAGTGTTTAGGACCCAAAAACACTTGTGTGTGTTCTTGGTGTTTTGAAGAATGCTTGAACATCTATGTAAAAATCAAGAATTCATGGATGAAAAGATGTATAAACACTATATTAAGTGTTGTAGGAAAGAATCTAGGCAAGAAAACTTACGTTTTTGGCGGATTTGGAAGAATGGATTTATGATACTTGAGAGAAAAGTCTTGTGTTCTTGAGGTAGAAAATGGAAAGTGAGCAAAAAGGGTGTAAACTCATGCTATATGCATGAGTCCCTTCGGAAGGGGTGTTTATGGCCCAAACACCAATTGTTTGGCCATATGATTTGGTTGCTCGGTTTATTACACTTTACTAATAACGACACTTTATTTTATTAAATCATTTGATGAAAAATAAAATAAATTACCAAACGGGCTTAAATCCGGCCAAAAAAATGTACGAAAATGTTTTTGATTATTATTTGAAATGTTTGACTGAAGGAATTATACAATTTAAAATTTCGGGTTGTCACAATGAATTTAACGAATTTGAACGCAATAAAGTTTGGAGATTAATTCCAACACCACGAAATGCATTTCTTGTAGGCCTGACATGGGTATTTTCAAACAAAATGGCTAAAAAAAGGAATTCTTATCAGGAACAAAGCACGACTTTTAGTCAAAGGCTATTATCAAGAAGAAGGAGTCGATTACGAAGAGATGTTTGCTCGTGTTCTTAGATTGGAGTCCGTTCACATATTTTTTTTGCATATGTAACATAAAAGCATTTTGAAGTCTTCCAAATGGATGTTAAATGTGATTTTCTAAATGGAAAACTTGAAGAAATAGTATACATAAAAAAACTGATGGGATTAAAACAACTTTTAATCTATGAATATCGATTAGATCTTGAACAAGTATATGAATAAGAAACATCAAGAACGCAATAATAATAGCAAACCAGAACGCAATATTAAGAACAAAACAGCTTGAATCAATCGTGTCGAATGATTAAATAAAATCCTTAGAAGAGCTCGATTAAGAACATCAACTGTAAAGGATTAGAAGATTACAAGAACGATTACTGGAAAATATAATACTCTTGATCAATCGCTATATCAATAATTTCTAGAATCTTAACCTAATATGCATGCAAGCATTAAACTTATATACAATACATAAAAGGCTCTCGGTTGGACAGGCCCAAACCGGAGAATACAAGGCTAATCTACAAGCCCAAAAGACGCAACATAAAAACTGTCTACAACCCAACAATCTCCCCCTTTGCGTCAATTTGGAGCGAGACCTTCACTTCTTGCTTGGGCCGGCGGCTGAAGCTGGTACCTTCTTCTTTAGGGTGTTAAACAGACATTTGGTTATGGAAAGGATGGTCTGTCTAAACCGAACGTACCAATTGATCATATCATTGAAGTACTTGATATCATCAGCCGAATTGTCTTTACACTGCTTGATGATGAATAAGATGTGCTCCAAGCAAGTTATAGTGTAAAGATGTTTGTCAGCTAAAGCGAAGAGACATTTCTGTCCTTCGGCTCTAGTGAACATCACAGAGTTTCGCCTCGGATCTATCTTGCCCATTTGCATTTGATTTAGATCACTGGCCGATCCCACAGGTTTGACTTTCGGTTTCTTCTTAAAAACTGTGGCAACCTCCTGATCCATTAGGGCCACCTCCATGATGTAGCATGCCAGCATCCTTTTGACATGGTCTATGATGGGACCAAATTCTGATTCATTTGTCAGCAGGATATTGTACAAGACTATCCAATCATGAGGGTTCAAATTGGGTAGATCCGCCAGGGTGATCATGTGAGCAGTTCTTGCAGATCCTCGGATGAGCTTGAACTTTATGTTAGTGAATCTCCCCACGGCATAAGGCTTCAGCACCCGAACACTGACGATCTTCTGGGCGCTCCATGTAAGGTATTGAGGGCGAGCGGCCTCCAGGTAGAAGTCAATGAGCTCCCTGTCAAGCTCATCGTTCGGATGCGGAACTTCGAAAATGTTAGAGAAGGCGTGGAAGATGAACGCCTTTCGAGTCAGCGGCATATCAAACTGCGAATCGACCGAGTTGTTGCAGTCGAATGATATCACCGGCTCGAGCCATAGTATGCTTGGAGTCTCTATGGCCTCTTTTATCATGCGATCCCTGGTCCAGGCAGGGAAGAGTAGCTTTCGGCTCTCAAGGAGATCGTGGGCTTCTTTTTGTTTACGTTCGGCTTCTTCAGCTTCACGTGCCACACGACTGACATCGTCATCAGTATTGCGACTGTTCTTTCTCTTTAACATGTCCGCAATAGTCTCCTTGTCTTCATCTTCATCTTCATCTCCTCCCTCTGCAATGTTTTTGCCCTTGTCCTTCACACCCGAACCCGAGACATGACCAGTTGGGGGTGGTTCGGTTGTGTGAGTTGCTTTTGAGGAAGGAGGGGGTTTCGATCCTTTCTTCTCATCTCCCCCTTGTTTCGGAATGGACACGAAACTGGGTAGGCCTTCAATTTTACTCAAGAGGTCCATGGCCGGAGAGAGTTTCTCAGCGAGGGTACGCCTCACTGAGTGATTAAGGATGGGGTCGTGTGCTTCCAGGATGTTTGAGAGAGCGGCGTGGACATCCGAAACACACGTCTTTATGACCTCCCTCTCGGATCGAAGAACTTCCAGTTGTTGTTGGGAGTTGGAAAGTTGGGTGCTCTTGACCTTAAGGGCGGTAGTCTTACTCGCCAGGACGTCCATTAGTGAATTTTCAGCCGCAAGATCCTCTTGTAGCTTTGCCAAGCGGGCATCGATGGAGGCACGAAGTGCCGAGTTGTCGTCGCTAAGGTTCTGTCTGAGGGTAGCGAACGAGGATAACTCCGTCTTTACAAACTGGGCCAATTGATGAACAACTGGTTCCAGAGTTGTTTTCGTGGCTTCGGCGCTTTCCTGCATAGACTGCAGCAGGATTGAAGCGTCATTGAATAGTTTATCGACTTTTTCGGTCGCTGCCTCACAGGCTCGGGTGGAGGCGTCTATCGCAGCAGTTGCTGAGGCCATTGAATCATGTTGAGCCCGGGAGAAGGCGTCAACGATCTTCTGAAGGGCAGCTTCAGACAAAGAGGACTGCTGGTTGGAAGAGGAGGCGAGAAGTTGATCAATCTTCTCGTTAAGCTCACGAAGATGCTTCCGTGTGACAGGAGCATCATCCTCCTCATCACTCTGAACTTGAAACGGACTAAAGTAGACCGAATCGAAGTTCATGTGATCACCCCCAAGGTATTGATCACCGCCATCGGAGGCGTCTTCTGGAGATTGAGGTGGTGGAGAAGCCGGGGGTGTTATGGGTTTGGTTGGTTCTGGTTGAGTGGGTGGGGGGTTTGTTTCGGGGGGTGGTTGTGTATGGGTTTGAGGAGGTTCGGTTACTGTTGGGGTTTCGGTAACAGGTGGTGTTTCGGTTGATGTGGTGAATATGGGTGGAGGTATAGGGATAGAGGTTGGGGGAATTGTGGGGTTTATGGTGGGAATGGAAATAGGGATTGTGGGTGGAGGGGAAGGAACTGGGGATTGATGAAGTTCCATCTCCGGGGTTGGTGAGCGAGGGGGTGTGTTACCTCGCTGAGGAGATTCGTCTCCTTGGGATCCCTCAGAGTCCGAACTCCCACCTTCGGATTCACTTGAGGAGGAGGGAATGACGAGCTTTCGCTTTTGTTGGGTCTTCCTCCTTTTCGGTTGTGGGGATGAAGCAGCCTTCGGTTGTTTGCGCTTCTTGGGAGAAGGTTTTGGGGCTTTGGATGGTTTCTTCCCCTTGTCTGCCTTCTTACCCATGGCCACCGGTTTGTCGGCATCATGAATCGAGCGCAACATGTCCGGTGTCAGTTCCCTCGGACCAGATGGCCCTAACTCCTTGATCGCCTTGATCATACTGCTGTCTGAAGGCACACTTCCATACATAGTCTCCGGGATGGAGCCAATGAAGGAGAATTTTGATGCATCCGAGACGATGATCTTCTTGGTATGGAACGTACCAATAGAAGACATCGATGCACCATCAGCAGTTGGGACATCAAACCTGTCCATAGCCCATCTTGTGATCAAGATCCAGAACCGGGCTAGCGACACCTCGGAGTGTCGAGAAGTAGAAGAGAGGCTCTGAAGCAGCTGTTGCCAGAGGACAAACCCATAATCCAGGTTTATCCCATTGTACACTCCGTACATGATAGAAAGAAAAAGACGACTTGCACCGTCAGATCCTGAGCTCCTCTCTGACAGTCCCTTGAAGAGAACTGTAAATAACCCATTCCACTGGGGCGGTAGGCATGACTTCTTGAACCTGGCGACGGAGGTGAGAACTTCCGTGTAGCCCATGTTGTAGAACATGCTGTAGAACATTCCAACCGGAATCGTCTCCAGGTTAACTCGCGATGAGTCAGTGGCAAACCCTAACAACGTGCAGAAACGGGGGCGAGAAATGGAAGTCTTGTGATCTCCCACTTCAAAGAATACCCGGTCGACGCCCTTGTCGTAGTAGGCCGTCGCATAGACCTGAGATAGAGCCACCAGTGGCACCGTTTCAATTCTGGACAATGCCGGAGCAAGCTGGGAGTACTTGAGGCATTCGATAACCGGCGACATGTAGGGATCATAGGCCAGTGGGTTCAGATCAATGACGAGGCATTGTTGAGGTCTGATGGGAAGAATCTGAGAAGTGGCATGAACAGATGAAGATTCAGCCATTGTTGCAGGTGTGGAGAAGAAGAAGAACGGGAGAGTGTTTTGGGAGTAATTTTGCTTTGGGAATTATGGGGGTAGTAAAGAGGTAAAAGGTGGTTTTGATGGGTTTTTATAGTGGGAGAGGAGAGAGAAAAATCGTTTCAAATCTCTTATGGAAATATGAAACGGGTTTTTGAGTGACTGATTGGTGACAGTTGGGGCGTGCGATGATCACGTAGGAGAGAGAGTGTCAGAGTCCTAGGATTACGCCGCCCAATAAGCGCCGGTTCAGAGAAAGGAACCGTTTCCATTTCCACACGCGCCTGTAACTCCAGAGGTGTGACGCTTCGATATTGCACACGCGTCCTCAAGTGTCAGAAAAAGCGCGGCTGTTTCAAATTCACGCGCCCTCCTTTTTACCGTCGTTTGAATTTCTATCCATTTAACTCCCGCCGAGTCAGCAACATTTTGTCTTTTCCCCTTTTTAAACAGCTGTTTTCAATTAATGACCCACGTGGCTAATTTTTGGCCACAACTTCATTAGTAATCCCTCAGTAATAAACCAGCCTGTAAAATAACTAGTAACAGAATTTTTGAAAATCTAGGATTTTCGTGCAAAGAGTGTAAAAGATGAAGAAATAAAGCAACTCTTTTTAGGATAATCTGTGATGTCAATTATGACACGAAACTGATGATCCCAGGCACAAATCTCTTCCTTCAAGATCAAGAGAGACCTCAAAGTGTTAGTGTGGAATCCCGTTGAATGACGATCAAACATTTATTAAGAAATGTTGAAAGGCTTCTTTAAATTTGGCTAATTAAGGGTAGTTTCGCTTTGATTCAACAATTCAATTCTTGATATAAGAACGAATGTGAACAAAGTACTTGTGAGACCGGTGTAGTCTGTTGAACAAGTAGGTTGGAGTTGATTTTGTAGTGGCTTGGATTAATATGAAATCTCAAATAAATATTTTAAAAACTGGATCCCTGGGAAGAAATGTTATGGTGTGCAACAATTTCATTGGGATCACGCAAAAGAAAATTTGAGATTCCATGAAGGGACATTCGTCAATTCAGTGGTGAAAACTTGATCAAGTTAATTGGTCACCGTCAATTCGTTGGTGTTGAATTTTGGGTTTAACTTAGCTCGTAGTGGCACGAAACTAAGATCATAAACACAGATGTTGTGTAACCATAAACCTCAGTGGTAGATTCTGAGAGTCTCAGGGGTTACAGGGATGAAACGAATGTAATGGAGAAGTGTAGTGGGGATGGTGAAAGAAAACATAGTACCTCTGCCGCGAAAGTAAGGACCAAGCAGGAGACTCTTAACTCATGTGAGAAGAGTGTGAGGTAGCTCACGATTAGGATAAATGAGTTAGCCTTATTGGGAAGACAAGGTTTGTGTTACCGGGTCATGAAGGCAATTATTCAAAATCTTATGAGGCTTGGGACACATATAGCAACATGCTTCTAGGGACACTTAAGTAATTTATCAAATATATCCTCATGAACAAATGAGCACAAAAAGAAAAATGAAAGAAAATATTTTTGGAGTTTTTGAAATTTATATAAAAAAAATATTAAAAATAAATAATAAAAAAAAATTAAAAATAAGACCTAAAAAAAAATTATAAAAGAGTAAAAACAATTAAAAAAAACTTGGAAAAAGATTGAAAAACCGAACCCGAGCGTTCGGTTGGTTTCGGTTCAGGAAAATTTTGAAAAACCGAACCCGAACCTTCGGTTGGTTTCGGTTCCACAAAATGTTGAAAAACCGAACCCGAACCTTCGGTTGGTTTCGGTTCCACAAAATTTTGAAAAACCGAACCCGAACCTTCGGTTGGTTTCGGTTCCACAAAATTTTGAAAAACCGAACCCAAACCTTCGGTTGGTTCCGGTTTTGGAAAATTTTGAGAAACTAAGAAATTTAGATACAAAAGAAATAAATACTTTTAACATAGAGAAAACCAAAATGGTACAAGAAATATACAACATAGAAAGACTACCTTTGAGGTGATGAGCGAGTCAGATGATTGAACCGAACCCGAACGTTCGGTTGGTTTCGCTTCTTACGGTTGAGATTGATAGGTAGTGTGAGGAACTGACTCTGATTCCATCATTCCTAGCCCTTGCAATATTTTATTGAATGATGCTTCTGGAAGAGCTTTGGTAAAGACGTCAGCCAGTTGATCAGTGGTTCTTACGAAGTGAACTTCGACATTACCATCTTCCACATGATCTTTGATGAAGTGATACCTCAGTGCTATGTGTTTGGTTTTAGAGTGTTGCACTGGGTTATGACAGATCCTAATTGCACTTTCAGAGTCACAATATAGTGGGATCTTCTTCATATTGAGTCCATAGTCTCGAAGTTGACTCTGGATCCTAATCACTTGTGATGTGCAGGATGCAGCAGCAATATATTCCGCTTCAGCAGTGGACAGCGACACACATGTTTGTTTCTTGGATTGCCAGCTGACCAATTTCCCATCAAGAAATTGACAGCCACCAGTTGTGCTTTTGCGGTCGAGTCCACATCCTCCAAGGTCAGCATCAGAATAGGCTTGAACGAAGAAGCCATAATTGGATGGATACCACAGACCTAAGGAGGTGGTTCACTTGAGATAGCGTAGGATGTTCTTTACTGCCAGCATGTGAGGTTCGCGTGGGTTAGACTGAAATCGAGCACAATAACACACAGAAAACATGATATCAGGCCTGCTAGCAGTTAGATACATCAATGAGCCTATCATTTGACGATACAGCGTGATGTCAACAGCCGGTTTATCTAGTGAAGGGGTCAGCTTGGTGTCGAATGCCATTGGGACTTTGACTTTTGAGTCTCCCATCATTCCAAACTTCGCTAGGAGAGTCTTTCTGTAAGCCTCCTGATTGATAAAGATGCCTTCGGGTCCCTGTCTTATGTTTAAACCAAGGAAAAAGTTAACAGGACCCATTGAGCTCATTTCAAACTTAGTCTCCATCAACTTTCTGAATTCAGCTGTTAAGCTGGGATTCGTGGAGCCAAAGATGATGTCATCGACATAAATTTGAACTATCATAAAGTGGTTACCTTCCTTTTTGCGAAAGAAGGTTGGGTTAACCGAACCTTGTTTGAATTTGGACATCTTTAAAAATTTTGTAAGTGTTTCATACCAGGCTCTCGGAGCTTGTTTGAGGCCGTACACAGCTTTATCCAGAATGTAGCAATGATTTGGATGCTTTTCATTCACGAACCCAGGAGGTTGCTCCACATACACAGTTTCTTCAAGTTCTCCATTGAGAAACGCACACTTGACGTCCATTTGGAAAACCTCAAAGTTTTTGTGAGCAACATAAGCCAGAAATATTCTAACAGATTCTAGCCTAGCTACTGGAGCGAACGTCTCTTCGTAATCTATTCCTTCCTCCTGACAGTATCCCTTGACCACCAGACGAGCCTTGTTCCTTATGACATTACCTTCCTTGTCCATTTTATTTCTGAAAACCCATTTAAGACCAACAACCGAAGCATCTGGAGGCGTTGGAATGAGGCGCCAGACTTTGTTCCTTTCAAACTCGTTCAGTTCGTCTTGCATTGCTTGAACCCAATCAGAGTGATCGAGGGCAGTATTCACTATCTTCGGTTCAACTTTTGATACGAATAAGTTAAACATACAAAACTCAACCTTTGAAAATAAGGATGTCTGTTTTGCCTTCAGTTGAGATCGGGTCAGAACCTTTTCAGATACATCACCAACTACTTGAGAGATGGGATGATCTCTGGTCCATTTGGTAAGAGGAGGGTAATTTGGATCGAAGGTTGGATCTAGTTTAGCGTTGATCATCTCTTCTGGCTCAGATTGGCTATCGTAATCAAGCGTCATATCATCATGCTCCCCCTCAATTGATGAGTCTTGAGAAACATGAGGTTCAGGGGTTTCTTGTGGTGCTGGATTTTCAGGCGTTGAAGCACCTTCGCTTGGAGAGAGATCTTCGGTTGGAGAGGTACCTTCGGTTGTTGAAGGACCTTCGGTTGAAGTAGTAGAGCTTGGCTCCCCCTGGACTTGTGAGCTTGGCTCCCCCTCGACTTGAGTACTTGGCTCCCCCTCGACTGAAGCATTGTTGGTTGTAGATTCATCAGTGGGCGATTCTCCTTCATGCATTCTTCTTGCAGCATCTTCGACCATCTGCTTCATATGATCTATTTTGTTGTCGGCTGCACCTGCTTCTGAGAGAGAAGCTTTTTCCGGTTCGTCAAAGAGATCCAGAAAATTCTCGTACATATTGGCGATTGAGACTGTGACTTGACCAGTTTGAGGAAAGATTTCCCTGGCAGTGTCATCTATGGCCTGTAGCTTCTTGACATAGCTATCATCGAAGGTCACATAGTATGTCTCTTCAATCCTTCTTGATCGTTTGTTTAGGACCCTGTACGCCTTTGAAGTGAGTGAGTAACCCAGAAAGATTCCCTCGTCAGCTTTGACATCAAACTTGTTGCGGTGTTCTTTAGAGTTAAAGATGAAACACCTTGAGCCAAACACATGGAAAAATTTCACGTTGGGTTTTCTGTTATTTATTATCTCATATGGTGTGAGCGTGAATCGCTTATTGAGATAGGACCTGTTCTGTGTATAACAAGCAACAGCAATAGCGTCAGCCCAAAAATAAAGAGGTAAGGAAGCGAAACTTAACATAGTTCGGGCAGCTTCACACAAGGATCGGTTTCGTCTTTCGACTATTCCGTTCTGTTGTGGTGTGTAGGGAGCTGAGAAATTATGACTGATTCCCTTTTCTGCAAGAAACTCTTCAAACTCTTTGTTCTTGAATTCGAGACCATTGTCGCTCCTGATGTTTCGAACGACCTTTTTGAGCTGGACTTCAATTTGCTTGATAAACACCTTCAGCTTTTGAGTCGCTTCAGATTTGAGCTTTAGAAAGAACACCCATGTAAATCGTGAGAAGTCATCAACGATAACAAGAATATACTTGCTACCACCGATGCTTTCGATAGATGAAGGACCACACAAATCGATATGAAGCAATTCGAGTGGTTCAACAACTTTTGTGTTAATTATGGATGGATGACTTTGACGACTCTGCTTTCCCATTTCGCATGCAGCACACAAATGCTCTCTGTCAAACTTTAGCAGTGGAAGGCCCCTAACATGACCTCCAGTGACAAGTCGGTTGATATCTTTGAAATTGAGATGAGAGAGTCTTCGGTGCCACAACCGGCTTTCGTCGGATTGAGCTTTTGATAGCAGACATATGGCTGGGTTTCCTTTGATGGGTTTCATGTTCAGAGGAAACATTTCACCCTTTCGCTCTGACTTCAGAATCACTTTCTTTGTCCTTTTCTCTATGATTTCAGAACCTTCATCATCGAATGAAACTTTGAGACCTGTACCTCCAACAAGCTGAGATACACTGATGAGGTTGTGTTGAAGTCCTTCTACATAGGCCACCTTCCTTATGGTAAAATCACCATTTGTTATCATACCGTATCCCTTTATGGTGCTGAAAGAGTTATTTCCAAACTTAACGTTGCCACTATTTGTAAGAGATCTGTATTCCCTGAGTTCCTCTTTCCTCCCTGTCATGTGACGCGAGCAACCACTGTCGATGTACCATTCTTCGTCAAACTGCTCGTCACTTATAACCTGCAAAAATTAAGCAGATTTAGGAACCCAAAGTTTCTTGGGTCCATGTGAGGTTTTCATGGAAGCAGGAATAGTAAGAGAGATGTCAACTAGATATGTTCTTTTAATTAGAGTTGTTTCATCTTTCTTTTTAATGGTGAAGACTTTTATTTTGTTAGGATTGGGTTTGTTCGCTTTGGACTCAGGTTTGGATTCATCGACCTTCTGCTTTCCCTTCTGTTCAGCTGATAGATGAGGTTTTTGAGAGTATGCAAGATTAGCTTTGGAGCAAGATGGAGAAGAATGAGTGGAAGTAGAAGAACGAGAAGAATTAGAATGAGAGAGTTTGGATGGGGAGGACTTCCTGGCTGATGACTCTAGGTGACCCTTTTGCTTTTGATCATTAGAGGGGCTAACCTTCGAGTCATGTTCTCGTCTGACTTCAGAGCCGAACCTCTGAGTTCGGTTGGAGTTGTTCTTGGAACCGGATCTTTGGTTTCGGTTGAAATCCTTTTCAGAACCGAACGTTTGCTTTCGGTTGGTATTTTCATGCGAACCGAACCTTGGCTTTCGGTTGGTATTTTCTTGCTTTCTTACAGGATTATTTTCATACTTCAGATTCTTGTCCTTGTGTGAATAGTATGCATTCTGGGAGTGCCAGAATTGTTTCCTTTCAGAAAGGTTTTTCCTGTATCTTTGGTTCCTCTCTATCTTCTTATCCATCATCTGCTTGGGTTGATGATGAACGTTCGCTTTCGTTTTTGTTGTCACCTTGGCTGGTTCCTTTTGAACTTCAAGAGTTTTTCTTTGAGCCGAGGGAGCAGATGGAATATCTGAAGAAGATTCAGTTTGCCCTGAGGAAGTGGAGGGAGTATCTGATGAAGTTTCACTACAAGCTGTTGGAGTAGAGGGTATGTCTTCTTTGGATGAACAATCATCCTCTTGAGGAATTTCTTTCGTACCACTGGTGCTTGGCTCACTGAAATTATCGGGCTTGTTCAAGGGTTCAGGTATGTATCTCCCTTTTCTCATCCAGGAGGTTCTTTCAGATAGGCCAACGGTTTCGTTTCCATTATCAATGGGAGCTTCCCAGAAGTACTCATCACAGCCATCAACATTGTCTTCGTTAACAATAGCTGTGAGTTCAGCTGTTTGATGTTCGGTTACTCCAGTGACCTTGTATACCTGATTTGGAGTGGTCCTGACCTTTTGATATACGACAACTTTTTCTACTAATTTTGGGGACTTTTGTTGGGACAGTCTAGCGAATTCCACAGAATTTTCAGAGATAAGATTTTTGTGGTTTTCAGTTTCGCTTTTAACGAATTCTGAGCAATCAACCGTATCCTCTACAGAAATTTCACTCATGTTTTCGTCCTCGTTAAGCTCAGATGCTTTTTCAACATCGATTTTATTTTCTGAGCTTACGTTGGCGTTTAGGGAGTCAAACTTTTGCATGGTTTCAGTTCTCAGTTTAAGTCTGTCATTTTCGTCCAAAAGATTTTTGAGCATGTCTTTGTGGTCTTTGGACTTAATGAAGGACTCAATTTTGTCCAGTCCGTACATATAGGTCGGATTGACATCATCAGACGATATCACACTCTCACAATTGTAGACTTCAGCATCGATTTCATCCTCCTTAATCTCTAGGAAGGGCAAAATCATGCGATGGATCTTTTGGCCTATCTCACAATCCAAGTGAAGTTGAGTAATATTAGAATATAAACGTTTAGCTATTAAACAAAAAACATTTCGTTGTTTTAACAATTTCAAATTGTCTCTCTGCAAATAAATGTTTTCGTCTTTAACTTTAACTAATTCCAACTCTTTTAACTCAATCCACATTCGCCGCTCCTCACTCTTCGACGCCCCCCTGCTTAATTGATCAGTCAGGTTAGAATTGGTGACTCGAGTTTGAGTTAAGCTACTATCTAAATGAGAAATTCTTGTATTAACATTTTTTAGTTCTTTCTCATATGAGGATGATGGTACTTTAGATGAAATAAAAACAGATTGTACCTTCTTTATCAGTTCATCGAGCTCATTGAACTGCTGGCTGAGTGGTTTGGCTGTAAAGCACATATCCTCCTGTACCTTCGGTCCATTGCTTCCTCCATCGGTATTGTATCCCCTCATTTGAGATACGTCAGTCACCATGAAGCATTTTCCACCACTGCTTTCCTCCTTAGCCATATAAGCCTTTCCATGAGTAGGCTTCCTCACTTCTTCGTCTTCTGAGTCAGTAGACCAAACTTCTATGCTACCGAACTCATCGTCATTAACCGAACCCTGCACAATAAGAGCATTAATAGAAGGGTTAGTGGTAGACTTCTTCTTTCTCAACTCATCCAATCTCTTCTGCAGCACGGCTTCCTCATCCTTTCCATCGTCCTTTTCAGCCATCTTCTTAAGAACACAGTCCTTAGCATAGTGGTTCTTGCCACCACAATAGAAGCAGCTTACTCCAGAATCACCATCTGCTTTCGGTTCCTTCTTGGGCTCCTCAGCCTTCGGTTCATTGTTCGCTTTTTCAGAGCTGTAACTACCCTGCCAGTTTCGGTTTTTGTTGCTGGGGAATCTCTTCTTTATGAACCTCTTAGGATTGGATACCATCATGGCATAATCCTCAGTTGTGAGGTCATATTCTTCCAAGTTGAGCTCTTCATCTTCCATCACAGCTTTACTTTTAGATAGGAGGGCCAACGAACCAAGACTGGAAACAACATTCTTCTCTTGAACCACAATCTTCTCTTGGGACTTTAGAATGCCTACCAGTTTCGCCAAAGAGTAGGATTTAAACTGTTCATGGGCTTTGACTGTGGAAACAACTGCTCTCCATTCAGATCTTAGTCCGTTCAAGAAAGTAACCTTTTGTTCGATGAGCTTCCTTTCAATGTCGTGTTTAATCATCTTGCTAAGAAGATGATTGAAGCGATCAAACGTCTGGGTCACTGTTTCTTCCGCCCCTTGCCTGAATTCACCAAACTCAGATAGAAGCAAGGTTTGGATGGAATGTTCAAGATCTTCGTCTGTGGAATACAGTTCGCGAAGTCTATCCCACACTTCCTTCGCCGTAGTGCATGAGCTGACCAGTCTGAATGTGTCGGACTGAAGGGCGAATCTGATCAACCTTAGTGCCTTAATATTGCACTGGAATTTGTCTTTTTCATCTTGCACAATATTCGTCACGTCCTTAAGCAGATCGTTGTACTCTTTTTGCGTCTTAATAACTCTGGATGTCGCGGAATGAGAAAACGGTCCGTTGATGATAGCTTCCCATATGAGAAAACCATTGTCTTCCGATCCAATCACATAGTCTTCAAAATGATGTGCCCATACTTCATAGTCATGGGTGTACAAGATTGGAATCTTTGTCGTCGAACCGATGCTGTTGGAAATATTAATGGGGTTTGATTGCGTCGCGTCCATTATGATCGTAAAAACCTGTTCAAAGATCAGACTTGTAATAAAGCAGATTAGGGCAAAACAATAAATATTAAGATACGTCAATTAAGATGACGGCTCAATAAATATCAATGATTGCGGAAAAACCCTAATGGAAATCTTTTTCACAGAAAAGATGTGTATCGATTACACAGCCTCCCGCTCTGATACCAATACATAAAAGGCTTGAATCAACTTTTAATGGGATTAAAACAACTTTTAATCTATGAAGATCGATTAGATCTTGAACAAGTATATGAATAAGAAACAGCAAGAACGCAATAATAATAGCAAACCAGAACGCAATATTAAGAACAAAACAGCTTGAATCAATCGTGTCGAATGATTAAATAAAATCCTTAGAAGAGCTCGATTAAGAACATCAACTGTAAAGGATTAGAAGATTACAAGAACGATTACTGGAAAATATAATACTCTTGATCAATCGCTATATCGATAATTTCTAGAATCTTAACCTAATATGCATGCAAGCATTAAACTTATATACAATACATAAAAGGCTCTCGGTTGGACAGGCCCAAACCGGAGAATACAAGGCTAATCTACGAGCCCAAAAGACGCAACATAAAAACTGTCTACAGCCCACCAAAAACCATCAGGTTTTGTAAACAAAAAATATCCAGATCATGGCTATGTACATGATAAGGTCATTAATAGACTTAAATAAGCTCCTCGTGCATGCTATGAAACTATAACTCAGTTTTTAAAATAAAATAAGTTTAAACAAGGATCCTTATACGCTACCTTCTTTTGTAGTAAAGATGGTGATCATTTGATAATTATCCAAATCTATGTTGATGATATCATTTTCGGATCAACAAATCCTCAGTTAACTGTTGATTTTTAAAAATTGATGGAGACTAAGTTTGTGATGAGCTCAATGCATCCAATTAATTTTTTTCTTGGACTAAATATTAGACATAGTTTAGAGGGGGTTTCATAAACCAAGAAGCTTTTACACAGTCCTTACCTATGAAATTTGGAATGACTAGTGAATTAAAGGCGATAGTTCCAATGACATTCAGAACTAAGTTGACTCGTTCTCTTGATAAACATACACCATATCTCACTTCATATAGACAGGTGATCAGGTCGTTATTATATCTTACATCAAGTAGTCCTGATATCATGTTAGAAGTCTTCTATTGTAATCGATATCAAGCAAATCCACGGGAGCCTCATATGACCACACTGAAAAACATTTTTAGATATCTTAAGAAAAACACATCTCATGGTTTGTGGTATCCAACTAATTCTACATTCTTTGTGCAAGATTACTCTGATAAAGATCTTAGTGGATGTGGCCTTGATCGCAAAAGTACAATAGGTGGATGTAAATTCTTAGATGGGAAATTCGTTAGTTGGAAATTAGAGAAACAAATTTATATCTCTTTACCAATTGCAGGAGTTGAATATAAAACATATGTTTCATGTACTTCGCAAATCAATTGCAGAAGCTGAATATATAATAGATGCTTCATGTACCGTGATTTAGAAAATGCAATAAGAATGTGTCACAATCCAATACAACGTTCCAAAGCTAAACATATTGCTTTATGATATCGTTTCATCAAATATTGTGTTGAAGATGGAAACATTGAAGTTCATTTTGTTCACTTAGAATACCAGTTCGCATAAATTTTTACTAAAGCCTTACCTGAAACAACATTCATTCGAATTTTACATGGGCTTGGTATGACTGAGGCTGATTCTATATCAAAATCATCTTGATAAATAGAAGTTGTGAAATGGTACTGTTCATCTGCAAACGGTTCCTAGTCGGGACATCTATCACAAGTTACAAATTGGTGCGATACATTTACTGTTCACAAGCAAACGGTTCCAAGCTTTGCATGCAGTCAGAAGATACTCAATTTCCCCAGATAATTATTGTTCATCTGCGATCAGTTGTGAGCCTTGCAATTATTTATACCTCATTTTGAGATTGATTTTGGTTTTGAGAGGGTGTGAGAAATTGTAGTCTAGTGCCAAAGGTAATCATTTGTTCTCCTATTTCATTTCACATTTCATTTTGATTACTGTTCATCTATGATGAGTTGTGAATTTCGGAGGTCATTGAAATTTTTTTTATAAAATTTTCAAAATTTCAAAAACATTTTCTCCTTTATAAAATCTTCAAAAATTCGAAAAGATTTTCTCTTTTATAACATTTTTAAAAATCCTAAAAGATTTTCTTTGTTATAAAATTTTCTAAAATTCAAAAAATAATTTGTATTTTTTTACACTTGTTGATATTGCACGCAACCTAGGAATTCTTGGAGATCAGGTATATTTCTTTTCCCACTTCACTAGTTAGGGTCCCTAAAAGCATGCTGCAACATGTTGTCTGATGCCTCATTCATTCTTTGGATATGAAGCCTAATTGAAATCTATTGTTATAAAAATTTCTTCCCAATAGGCTATATTACCAAAAGTCACCGAGCTACGTTTCTCTTCTTATTTTGAAGTGTAGAGATACCTGCTTTGTCGTTATATATAGCAAAGGTACGATGATTCTATTGGATTTAGTGTCTACACCCATAACTATAACTGAGATGTACTTGACCCGATAGTAGCATGGTCCTTTTGGGTTGCCTTCGCCAGTGCAATTGGATAGGATGGACTTTTGAGAATAAGGTTATTTATGATTTATTAATATATTATAAGTATAATATATTAATTGAGAAATCATACTATTTAATTAGTACTGATCAAGAATTAATTTTGTGATCAAAAGAGACTAATTAAATATATGTGGATTGATTGTGTAAATAAATGATTCTAATAGTGTGGGCCAATAATACATGGTTATTTAGGATGGGCTAACCAATGAGATAGTCCTAGGATAGTCCATAGATGTTTAACCCATGGAGCCTAAGTAATATGAAAGGTCATGCTGCATTAGGGTTTTCATGGATGTAACCCTAGCCTTTGCAACACTATAAAAGGAACTCCTCATGGCCAAAATCGGTTACACTATTGATTCTAAGAGAGTAATAATGGATTTTGAGCTATGTAACTTATTCTCTCAAGCCTCCTCTTCCATTTGGTGTTTGTGACACATTAGAGGCATCACACTTGAGGTGCTCAAGCTTTCAAAGGCCAAGAACTACACCCTACATCAAGACATATTCATCTAAACTAGTTTTTATGTTGTATAGCTTCAAGTAAATGCTAGTTAGGATGTTCGCTTTGTAAAATTGAAAATGCATGCATAATTAGAGAAAACATAGATCCAAAGCATCTAGGGTTGCATGTGCACCATAGGAGTGTTATAATGCTCAAAACCCAACAGATTCTTCAACGAATCTTGGAAACCAATGACGTCTTGAGTGTATACAAACTCAAACATAGGGTTCCTTTTCTATGCCAAGCATGATTTTTGTTTAACCCTTGACATTCTAAGTCCATACCAATTCGGAATTTTGGTTATTCGAAGATTATTTTTATGATCAATTTTCATTTTCACCATGAGATTGTTAGAAACTCATTTTTCCATCTTCTTACCTTATATTTCTTACACTATGCACACACTATGATGCATATCCCAAGACATCTCTATTTTGAAACAAATAGGATGTAGGTGTGCCAAAAATATGTGTTTATGATCATATCATCATTGTCACCTTGATGAGAGTAAGACCCACCAAACAATGCATTTCAAGGAATTAGCGATGAATAATTTATTGTTATAGATTTTAACTCATGAATTGATGGAACTTCCCAATGTTCGAAGTCTCACAATTATTTTTATTCCAAAACCTTAATGTAATTGGTTGATTCCCAACCATTTCGTCCCGAATAGGTTTAATTTTTCTTTTTCTAATTATGATATTTTCGTCTGAACATTCTTTTATACATTGTCACTTAAATATCAATCACTATCCAATCAGTACTTGAATTTGACTACACTGATCAATCATGTGTTTTCTTTTTGTATTACTGAACTTATTTTGAGTTATAAATACAATTGGAAAAGAGCCTACCAATTTGGGCTTATAAAAAGAAGCCCTTCGTAACTTCTTAACAACTTGATGATTCTAATTCAATGGGAAGCCATGAGAGAGCTTCTTAGTCTCTCTTGACTAGGAAGGAAGAGAACCTTTTCCCCGGCTCATATTGTTTTCATATCAAATATATTTGATATCACAATATTTGCAATTTTTTTATTTGATTCTATCTTATTCTTTAGAACCCATGTGCACTGGAATCCTCGAGGTTATGATTAAAACAACTTATGCCAAGATTCTTCCAAGTCTAGTTACTGATTCTAGTCATTCTTCCCATGATGAGATGAAACTCTTCTTATCCTTGGTTACATTTCTGAATATAGTTTTTGATGTGGATAATCATGTTCGTAATTCCAATGGATACTACTTTAATTCTTGCGAAATCGAAGGGTGGATCAGTGATTGCGTAATGGATGCAAAATGAAATGGCACGTTTCATTAGGTGGAAGTTTAAAATTCAAAAACGGTGCACATTTTAAACAGAAAATGTTGTCACGAAATGTTATCTTTAGCCAATATTTTTCTGTCACAATTTGGGTAAGTTGTCAACTGTTTATTGGACCTATCTTTTATGATTATTATCGTAGGAATTTTTTATGACATATGAAGAGACAGGCCTTAATTATATACACAACGGTTTATCTTACTGCTCATTTCAAAACGGTTCAAATTCAAGATTAAATGGTTTTAGTTACCAAAGCCCTAGTTAAAATCAATATGGGTCTACATTTTACTCTTTATTGTAATTCTATAAAATTTTTGAAGACTTTCTGTAATTTTTGAAGATTTTTTGCGTTTTTTTTATACTTCTTCAAATGGCTACTTTTGGAAATGTTTCGTTCATAGATCAATATGCTACTTCAGTCATGTTGAATATCAAACCACATCAGAATTTGGTGGCTGATCTTGATGATTCAAAGTACAACATGACTATTTACCTTATGATTGAATGTCTCAATCATTCACTATTGAATAAGGCTTTGAAACTATTTCATAATGTTCTGATTTTTGCTTTGTCTCTGGCTTACTAAACAACTATCTACAAACAATCACTTGAGTTGATGAATTTTGAATTTCTGGTGCACAAAAATTCAATTTCTAAAGATAACTTTTGCAAGCTTCTAAGGCTTACTCTAGTTGAAGGAGTTGTGAAGCATGAATTGGTGGCTTTTATGGATATTATCAAGACATATTTTCGGATAGGATGCAATTCTGAAATTTCTATTCTTTCAAAGTTTAAGAAGTCTGTTTTACCTCTTATTTGGAATGCTCTCTTTCCTGTCTTGTTCAGATGTTTTTCGGAGAGGGTAACTGATTCAAATAGTAAGGTGTTTCATACCTTACTCTACAGTTTGTTTACGACGGATAATGTTAATCTTTTTCATGTTCTGTAGACTTAATTTGTTCAAAATCCAAGTTCTCTTCAGAAAAATTAAGACATTTCTTTTGCTCGTTATTGGTATATTGTGGTTCGTCATGCTCTGAACCATTATCAAGTTCCACAAATGGCAGATGTAGTTATTGGTAAAATTCCAAAAATGCAAACTTTTGCCGTTGCTACTATGGATCCAAAGCATTTCACTTTTATTGGATCAAGTATGGAGATGATTCTTTCTAGACTTCCTTTAGAAAATGTTATCATTCAGAAGTATAAAAATATTCATATTTCTGGTGAACGACCAATTCCTGATAACTTTAAAGCATGTTTGGATGCTGGTGATATTTCAAAAAGAACTGGTGTAAAGCGAAAAGGCAAGGCTATTGTTAATGCGGTTCCTAAGAAAGCTAAGTCGCAAACAAAACTAAAGTCAAAGAAGTTAAAACCAGCTGTTGTTGGTGAGAATTTGGATGAATGAAATTTTAGTGTTGTTTAGGGAGATAGTGTTCACATTGAAGAAGATAGAGCAGACACATCTCAAGTACAAAAGGTTGTTTCAGATATGATTTCTACTTCTATTACACCATAGGTATCTATTCCTCTATCTTCATAAGTAATTCCTCCATCTCAGATTTCAACTCCAAATGAGTTTGACATTTTTGCGAATGTTCTTAATAATCAAATTAGGAATCTTTTGTAAAATTCTCCCAATACAACTGTTCCAAATTCCACCACTACCATTCATGTTCCATCTATTTCGGTTCTAATTCCAACTAAATGCATTACTGTTCCAAGCACCACTTTCGAACCATCATTCACGACTCAACCTCAAAATCCTCAACCTTTACAACCACCAATCTTTACTAATTATACAACTAATCCATATGTTTTCTCAACCTATTCCTATCAATGACGAAGTTCCAATAAAAACAATTGTTCAAGATCCTCTTTCTTATGAACCTATTTCTACTCCTGCTAATGAACCTTATGATTTACCATCTGGTCATACAACTTTTCCTTCATGTTCCGAGCGGATTTTATGGATTTCAATGATCCAAATAATGATTTTATTCGTTCATTGAAGATTTTATGCCACAACATTTTGAATATTTTCAAGAAGAAAGTACTGATGATGTTGATACTTTTGTTCTAATTACTCGCAAGGAGTTTTTTGTTCTCAACCAGAAGCTATACTGTTTGCTTGCTCACTCTATGGCTTTCTCAAAAACTAATTTTGAAAATATCGTTTCTACACATAAAGCTATTATGGAAATGCTTACTTCCGCGAATCCAAAGTCCTTTGAAGATAAAAAGAACTTGATCAAGGAAACTAATAAGAATAATTATTTTTTTTATTAATGTAAAAGAGCTTTCATAGAATGTGAATATTGTTCTTAAATTTTTTGAAGACAAGTCTGATGCTAAGTTCGCTTCTGTAGAGAATAAACTAAAAGGATTGTGCGAGTTTATTGATTTAGAAAAAGAGTCTCTTTCTAGTATTCGTTTTAGATTTTGGAAAGACAATATAAGTAATCATACATCTGTATCTAATTCAATTCTTATGTTAACCAATCTTTCACAAGGTGAAAACTATTGGGTTATGAGCAAAACATCAATCCTATGGTGTACATGCAAACGCTAAAGCTTTGGATCTAGGTTTTTCTAGTTATACATGCTATAATCATCCAAATCTCTCAAACCTTAGATCTAGCATATTAAAATCGAAATCAACATAAATAAACTAGTAAGATTGTTACCTTTGATTGTAGCTTGATGATCTTGAGCTTATGAGAACCTAGCACCTCAAATGTGATGACTCTAATGGATCACAAACACCAAAACAATGGAGAATTTTAAAGAGAGAAAGGAGAGGTAATTTTCGGCTCTTGTATCCATTTAGGGTTGTGGTAGCCGAAATTGTGAAGCCAGGAGGTTCCTTATATAGGTGAGCTGCTAGGGTTTCAGTCAAAACCCTAATTAGATTGCATAGGCCTTAAGCAGTCCACAAGATCCTTCCAGAAGGCCTCCTATGGACGATTTCTATGTGGGCTTCCACATAGACTTCGTCCATCCCTTCTTTAGGGTTCCTCAACCCATATTGCAATTATCACATAATTACAATATTAGTCCCCTTAATTTAATTAATCCCTTTTGACCATAAAATTAATTCTAAATTAGTTTTTGACCAATATTAATTAAATAATATGATTTCTCTTTTAATATATTATTCATATAATATATTAATAAATCACATTTATCCTCTTTCTCCATTATTCTTCCAGTCAAGAGTCTTTGGTGAAGGCAACCCAAAAGGACTATGCTACAACTGGGTCAAGTACATACCAAATATAGTTATGGGCTTAGACACCTAATCCAACAGTCTCCCAATTGGATGAGTCTAATAACTATAAATTCAAGTATGACTTCAAAATCCGATTAGCAATCATAGCTCTCAAAAGCCGTTGTCGAACTCTGACATGTCCTTTAGATAAGGGATCATCTAATTCTCTGTTCTCAAGATATCATGTGGACAAATACATGGAACATAGTCATACTTATTGTCCAGCAGTTTGTTTCTCAATCTCTGATTCATCTGACATAGAACTTAATCGAACACATCAATTCAGTCCTAAATAAGCCCGACACATAAGTTAAACCAATTCTTTGAGGGGCCCAAGATATCGCTTTTAACCTCGTAGGATAAAAGGAACATATAAATTTCGACTTATATGCATGTACTATTTACTCGTCAAATCGTTCACAACAATATGTTTTATAACATCAATTTACTGATGCGTTTAAGCATTATCAATGCACACCCAACTCGTAAACAAGAACTCATATATCTAGGTTTAAAGACTATATGATATTATCGTCTCACAATCACTTGTGATTAAATTCCATTAAGCGATTTATGTGAGCGTGGGTTTAATCCAATACTCAAATCTTATTTCAGGAGAACTGATGAACATCGCATCAAACTTTTGCTATGTCTAAACGCTTAGACAATCTATAAGCCAATTCATGACAGTCTTGATTCATACATACTTCCAACGTGTGATCGACTGTGGATAGTTGAAATAATCTTATTATTTAGGAAGTTAAAACATGAAAAGTAAAATAATAGTAAATAATTGACACAAGAAAATAACTAATATCGTCCTTTATCATCAAAATGTCAATTACAATTTATCTATTACATGTTTCTAAAGGCTATCTAATCACTAAAATGATACTTTCTGTCGTCCTTCCGGCCAATGCTCCTAGCGAGCTTTAAGTGCTTAAACTTACTCAGTCCCTTCATAAGGGGATCTCATGGGTTATCTTCTGACGATACCCTCTTTACTATGAAGAGTCCATCTTCTACCCGATGTCTACTAAAATGATACTTTCTGTCGATATGCCTGGATCTACCATGATCCCTCGATTCCTTGGTCAAGGCAACCGCACCTTCGTTTTCGCAAAAACTCTCCATAGGCTCCTTTATGGCAGGTATAACTCCAAGGTCTTCGATGAATCTCTTTAGCCAGATTGCCTTTTTTGATGCTTTGCTTGCTACTATGTATTCTGATTCTCACATTGAATCGGCTACGGTCTCCTGCTTGGAACTTTTCCAAGTCACTACTCCCCCATTCAGGGTAAAGACCCAACCTGACTGAGAGTGGAAATTATCCCGGTCGGTCTGAAAACGGGCGTCACTATACCCTTGCACTCTCAACTCATTACTCCCACCGAGGATAAGGAACCATTCCTTAGTCCTTTGTAGGTACTTGAGAATGTTCTTTACTGTTGTTCGATGTGCTCTACCAGGGTTTCCTTAATATCTGCTGACCATGCTCAAAGCGAAGGCCACATCATGGTGAGTACAAGTAATAACATACATGATTGAGCCAACAGCGGAAGCATAAGGAACTCGACTCATCTCTGCTAACTCGGCCTCGGTACTCGTTTTTTTGAGTCTTACTCAACTTGGTATTGCTTTGGATTGGTAACTCCCCTTTCTTGGAGTTTTCCATGCTAAAACGCTTTAACACTTTATCCAAGTAAGTACTTTGACTAAGACCTATTAGTCTTTTACTCCTATTTCTCAATATCCTTATCCCCATAATATAAATAGCTTCTCTGAGGTCCTTCATAGCGAAGCACTTCCCAAGTCAGGACTTAACCTCCTACAAGGTTGGGACATCATTTCTATGAGCAGTATGTCATTCATATAAAAAACGAGAAAGCTAACTATACTCCCACTAGCTTTGACATATACGCAAGACTCATCCTCGCTTCTCAAAAAACTAATCTCTTTGACTTTCTCATCGAAACAAAGATTTCATCTGTGAGACGCTTTACACACTCTATTAGGGTGCTCTGCATTGACAAAACGCTGTGGCTGATTCATACGAAACTGGTCGTACCAAGGAGGCAAAGAGTGTAGAATAATATTTATGGCCAGCTCCTCATCAAAGTTGACATTCAACTTCAGCAAGCGGTCCGCATATCTCTGCATTTTCTGCAAGTGGGCGGTGATGGACTCTCCATCCTTCATTTTTGTAGTGATCATCGCAGCGATGATCTCATACCGTTCATGCCTAGCACTTTTATGGTACATTTCCATCAAATTTTGGTGCATATCGTAAGGATAGTAGTCCTCGTAGGACTTTTGGAGTTCAGCAGTCATTGTTGCGAGAATGATGCAATAAACCTTCGTAGCATCTCGCTCATGAGTTTCGTAAGCAACAATTTCTTCGGGAGTGGCAGTAGACATGTTAACCTCCTTCAACTCCTTGTCGAGAACATACTCTTTGTTCTTGTAGCGAGTGACCATGCGAATGTTACGAATCCAATCATTAAAGTCGGACCCATTGAATATCATCCTCCAATACAAATTCATGAGTAAGAAAGAGCCGGAACGGGCCGAGTCAGAAGCGTTGTTGTTGTTTCAAGTAAGCATCTGAAATAGAAAAGGAACAAAGTTTAGATTAGATAACAATCCCCAATTAAACACCAAAATGAGAAATTAGGGCTAGGACCCAACACAATTATTTATAATTCAGAAGAGGGATGACGTAATCTAATTGCAAAAATTTTAAGGTAGGTAAATGACGATTTACCAATTTCCACCATGAAAAAAATGAAATGGTTTTAAGTTTTAAGTGAGTTAAAATTCCTAGATCTTTTAAGATTCATTGAACTTTTCAATGGCATGTTTAAAAATCGATATGCCCTTCAAGTTTGTGACTGGGATACCGAGGATCACAAACAAGGTGTGAATAACCATGCAAATGTACTTGGTACCCTCGATGTCATTTACCACCTAATCAATATGTTGGTTACCCACACACGCTCCATTGATATATGATAAACATCAAGCTACCATTTGCCACCTTTTCTAGTCCCAATTTAGTGTTATGGTTAACCAAACATGCTCCACTAATGACTTGGCAAGATGCAAAGTGTAATTTCATGGAATAACATCATTTCACATTTTACCTAAAGTAACTAAGATTGGGAATTTATAAAAACATTTAGTTACTTTATTAAAATCATTATACTTATTAATGAGGAATTAATTGCCCTATCCTACCCGTTCGGCTAACGACCCTCCACCAATCAAATAAGCGGTGGGTGAGAGTGGACACCCATTAAACTTCCATTTTATAGGCAGCAATCTTATATCCCCCTTATAGATCGGCTTCGTGAATGAGACCTACTAACGGTGAGAATAGCTTTATCTTATACATATATATATATATATATATAATTATTAATCTTATAATATTATCATAGTATAAGGGTTGAATTTTAAACTTGTAAAATTCTAGGGTTTGGAATTTAAATATTTCAAAATTAAAACTTTTAATTAAAAATTTTAATCCCAAAACTTGAGGGAAAGTTTTGAAAATTTTCAAAATATCTTTTAGTTCAAATTTGAAAAATAATTAAATAATCATATTATTAATCTTTATCACATAATTTGACCTAATCTATTTTTCTTGACAAGATAATTCAAATCAAAATACAAATAATTAATTTTTATCATATAAAACAAGTAATTATCTTAGTTATGACAATTATCTTTGAATTGCATTAGGATAATCAATACCTAATTTGATTTCAGTCAAAATACCGAAAAATCAGCCAACAGACTGCCCGACTCACCGAGTCACTGAATGGACTCGTCGAGTTCATCAGGTAGAGGCATAAATTTTTCGATTTTTCAGCTTTGAACAAATTAGCAATGCATCAAATACAAAACAAAAACGGCCTAGGCTCTGATACCACTGTTGGGTTATGAGCAAAACATCAATCCTATGGTGTACATGGAAACCCTAAAGCTTTGGATCTAGGTTTTTCTATTTGTAGACGCAATAATCATCCAAAGCTCTCAAACCCTAGATGTAGCATATTAAAACGAAAATCAACATAAATAAACTAGTAAGAATGTTACCTTTGATTGTAGCTTGATGATCTTGAGCTTTTGAGAACCTAGCATCCCAAATGTGATTCCTCTAATGGATCACAAACACCAAAGAAATTGGAGAATCTTAGAGATAGATGGGAGAGGTAATTTTCGGCTCTTGAATCCTTCTAGGGTTGTGGTAGCCGAAATTGTGAAGCCAGTGGGTTCCTTATATAGGTGAGCTGCTAGGGTTTCAGTCAAAACCCTAATTAGATTGCTTAGGCCTTATGCAGTCCACAGGATCCTTCCAGAAGGCCTCCTATGGACGATTTCTATGTGCGCTTCCCATAGAATTTGTCCTTCCCTTATTTAGGGTTCCTCAACCCATATTGCAATTATCATATAATTACATTATCAGTCCCTTAATTTAATTAATCTCTTTTGACCACAAAATTAATTCTTGACCAATATTAATTAAATAATATGATTTCTCTTTTAATATATTATTCATTTAATATATTAATAAATCACATTTATCCTCTTTCTCCATTATTCTTCCAGTCAAGTTGCTTTGGTGAAGGCAACCTAAAAGGACTATGCTACAACCGGGTCAAGTACATACCAAATATAGTTATGGGCTTACACACCTAATCCAACAAAAACTAGGCAGTGGATTCTCTTGCTAAAATGACATAGAAAAAAAGTTGTTAAAGAGAAAGTGGATGCAGCTACCAAAATTGATGCAACAAAGAAGGCTTTGTTTCCGAAATGGATTGTTGCACTACAAGAAAATTGCCCTTTAATGACACGCAATGTGTGTCATACAAGGGTCAGATGACATGCAAATGCATGTCATTAAAGTCCATGTCATAAGGGAAGAAGACATGCATTTGCGTGTCATAACCTTATGACAAACATTTTATTACATGCAAATTACGTGTCATTTTCCTATATGACAGGGGCTTTAATGACACGCATTTAGCATATGCATTTATGACATATTTTATGAAACAGATTTTGCATGTCATAACATTAACTGTTTTTTTATTTTAAATTATTGATTTACTAATTATCAAATTAAATAATAAATAATGTCTAATAACACAATATTATATATATATATATATATATATATATATATATATATATATATATATATATATATATATATATAACAAAATAATCCATTACATACAATAAATGTACTAAACACACTTTTTACACATCTAGTATATTCAGTAACATTAAACTCTTAACACACTTTCTACACAACATATGATTAAGCAAAACACACATACTATAGAATGTTTATCAAAAAAAATATGTAACAACGCCTATGGGTGATATATGTCTATTTCTTGAACTAATAAAATATGTCAACGATTTTGTTACTTTATATGAAGATCCCCTATGATTACCATTTTCCTGCATACCGTGATCACTAACATTTTTATATATACATAAGGAATCACAAAGAACCATGAAATTTGGTATTTTTATTTCCAAGTCAACACTAAATGGATGCCAAAGAGGTAAAAAAAATTGCTAAAGAAATGGAAAGTAGAATGCTATAAAATTGAAAAAAGAGAGAAGTACAATGCTAAAAAGTAAGGCTTTTACCTTGAAATCAATTGTAAAATCAATGTGGAGAAGAGTTTGTAGGACATTCTCAACCTTGTACTAAAAGGTATCCTTGAGTGATACAACCCCAGGTGTCACACCCCAAAACCAGAACGGCGGAAATGTTCTGGGGTGGATGACGTCATGTCAAGTATCACAACACATGTATTATAGTAATCAAAGTACAACAAAACATTGCATTAATAGTAATAATTTTACATGGTTTACATTACAGGGTATCAAAGTAATACAAGCAAATATAAAAAATATAGCATGGTACTAAGCCATCTTCATCAACAGTTCCGGGGACGTACCTGTCTAATGCTGACCTGAGAATACAAGTTATTTGAAAAACGAGTATCAGCATTTTTACAAATGCTGGTGAGTTCATAAGTATTTAGTGACATTTTATTCAAATAAATTTATAATGCAGTAGTTTAAGAATTTACAGTGTATTAGAGTTCTTTCCAGAAAATCCTATATTTTCTATAATCAAAGTAGTCTTCTACCAAGACTGGACGGAGTTAGTGTGGTAAAAGTAATTTTCCCTTAATCCCTATCATTATCAAAATACTAAATTTTATTATTAAAGAAAGCAAGAAGAATCAAGGAAATAACATATGCCTCAACAGTAAGGACTGCTGACTAAGGCAAAGGAATCCTAGACTCCAGGAGAGTATCGAACGAACGACACGCCTGGCTCAGTCTACCAAAAGGAGACACAGACTCCAGAAGGTACCAAATGAAAGGTACAGCTGGTAAGGTCTAAAACAGTGAATACAGACCACAGATAGTATCAAGTGAAAGATACATCTTGCAAGGTCAAAAACAGAGAATATAGACTGCAGACAGTATCAAATGAAAGATACAACTTGCAAGGTCAAAAACAGTGTGACTCTGAGAATGAGTTACCAGCATACAATCTAAATTGCTGGTGAAATACCGTTACATTAAGGCCATGAATTATAAGGTAACCCGGGATACTCGTAACTATACTAACCGACACTAGAGTACCAGACGCCGTACAAGAGTCTATAAAATATGACATTTGTCACCGCTTGGCTTGGTGGGCCGTGGACTGTAGCTAGCAGTCAGGGTGCGGGAGTGTCAATCTCGTATAGATCTATACACACAACGTCCGCTCTCCATACAGGAGACTCTGGTTACCAACTAGACGACGGAGAAGGCCGTGTCCCGAAGATGCATCCCAAATAGTGGGTAATGACTTCCAAATAGTGGGTAGTGGGTTTCTAATGTAAGTGCTGAACTAGAGGTAGAGAATCATGACTGAACTTTCTAGAGCATACCTATACATCTATACACGTATACATAATATATAACTAATGAACCAAACGACCTTCGGACGACCATCCGATCCCATTAGACCACATCTCAATGAAGAAAAGGAAATAGGGCGGACGAACCTTCCTAAGTCCTTCAATCATTATTTATATATATCCATACAAGCACAAACATACATCTAACTACGACTGAGTGTGTAACATGTGGAAACGTATCATCGTGGTGTGTAATCGTACAGTGTGGAATAACCGAATCGTGAAGTATAAGTGTACCAAGTATAAGTGTATCACGAAGTGGAAGCGACAACTGGTGGAGTGAAAGCGTCTATCAGGTATAAGTGACTACCAGTATAAGCGAAATAGAGACAACAACAGGTATAAGCGACTACAAGTATAAGCGAAATAGAGGTGATAACAGGTATAAGCGTATCAAGAAGTAAAAGCGTTATCAAGTAGGAGTTTAAAATAAGTGAAAGTGAAGCAGTGGTAACTAACAAGTAAAAGTGTAAGACGTGAAGGGAGCTTTGATGAAAACCTTGGAAAAACCTTTATACTCAGGGAAAATCACATTTTGGTATCCTTTGGTAAGATAAGTTTGAAAACCTTTAAAAATCTTTGGAACATTTATAAACCAGTTTAAAATGTATTTAGATAAAACAGTATAAGTAAGAGTATTGAATAAGTGAAAACCCTTTTGAAAACCCCTTTATAGTATCCTACTTGGTAAAACAGTGTATAGTGTGGTAAAACCTTGTGCATGTGGGTTATCAATCGCATGTGATTGATATGATAACTGGCATGTTTAACTTGTATCCCCCCCTGTAAAACATGTAAAAACATTTAAAAGGTTCATTCAGGGGTAGGAACTCACCTGGCGTAAGTAGATCCGACGAAGGTGCCGGTTGGGTGTTCGGTTGTCAAGTAAAGACTCGAACACACTCAATGACCTATTTAACATATGATAACATATGTTCACATACAATTAGTATATTTTATACTAAGTAAACAAGTATACGCTCTCTAAGGAGCGGAAAACACTTTGGTTAAGCGTTTGGGGTGTCCCGGGTAACATCTAAGGGTGTATATGGCTTAGGAATGGAGTTTACTCTCCGAGAGTAAACTCTCTACACTTAGTTTACGGCCCAGGGACAACTCCCCATGAGTTTACGGCCGTAAACTCATGGTGAGGGGTTCTAGTGTTTTGAGGGTTCAATCTTGTTCGCGGGATTTTTCTAGGTCCAAATCTAAATGGTATGAATGAGTTTAGGGTCTTTAAGGGCACCATTATGGAGTTTACGGCCCATGAACCATCCCTAAGGGAGTTCACGGCCGTGAACTCCTATGCCATGAGTTAAGTGAAGTTTTAAGCCCTTAAATCACTCCTAGCATTTTATAGTAATAGTCTAAGGCCATTTGGGGAATAAAAATCAATGTTTTGGCATGTTTGAGGGTGTTTACGGCCTTGACACATGTCTGGGCCATAAAATCCTTTTGTCCCTTCATTTCATTGTGTTTAATTGTACTAAACCCGAAATAGCAAGCACCTAATTTATGTATTAAGCCTAAGGGTGGTTTGGGAGTGTTTTTGGGGCATTTTGACAAGGTTTAAAGGTGTTTACGGCCTAAGCAGGTGCTTGGGCCGTAAACTCTCTTTTGTCCCTCATTTTGATGGTTTTAAATGATCAAACACTCCTAGGCTAAATCCTCAATTTATTTCCAAGCTTATAGGGACAAGTTTGGGTGTTTTTGGCCATATTTAAGGTGTTTTTAGAGAGTATCGAGTGAGGACTGCTGACTAAGGCAAATGAATCCTAGACTCCAGGAGAGTATCGAATGAACGACATGCCTGGCTCAGTCTACTAAAAGGAGACACAGACTCCAGAAGGTACCAAGTGAAAGGTACAGCTGGTAAGGTCTAAAAGAGTCAATGCAAACCACAGATAGTATCAAATGAAAGATACATCTTGCAAGGTCAAAAACAGAGAATATAGACCGCAGACAGTATCAAATGAAAGATACAACTTGCAAGGTCAAAAATAGTGTGACTTTGAGAATGAGTTACCAGCATACAGTGTAAATTGCTGGTGAAATACCATTACCTTAAGGCCATGAATTATAAGGTAACCCGGGATACTCGTAACCATACTAACCGACACTAGAGTACCAGACGCCCTACAAGCGGCTATAAAATATGACATTTGTCACCCCTTGGCTTGGTGGGCCGTGGACTGTAGCTAGCATTCAGGTTGTAGGAGTGTCAATCCCGTATAGGTCTATACACACAATGTCTGCTCTTGCTACAGGAGACTATAGTTGCCAACTAGACAACGGAGAAGGCCGTGTCCCGAAGATGCATCCTAAATAGTGGGTAATGACTTCCAAATAGTGGGTAGTGGGTTTCTAATGTAAGTGCTGAACTAGAGGTAGAGAATCATGACTGAACTGTCTAGAGCATACCTATACATCTATACACGTATACATAATATATAAATAATGAACCAAACGACCTTCGGACGACCATCCGATCCCATTAGACCACATCTCAATGAAGAAAAGGAAATAGGGCGGACGAACCTTCCTAAGTCCTTCAATCATTATTTATATATATCCATACAAGCACAGACATACATCTAACTACGACTGAGTGTGTAACAAGTGGAAACATATCATCGTGGTGTGTAATCGTATAGTGTGGAATAACCGAATCGTGAAGTATAAGTGTACCAAGTATAAGTGTATCACGAAGTGGAAGCGACAACTGGTGGAGTGAAAGCGTCTATCAGGTATAAGTGACTACCAGTATAAGCGAAATAGAGACAACAACAGGTATTAGCGACTACAAGTATAAGCGAAATTGAGGCGATAACATGTATAAGCGTCTCAAGAAGTGAAAGCGTTATCAAGTAGGAGTTTAAAATAAGTGAAAGAGAAGCAGTGGTAACTAACAAGTAAAAGTGTAAGACGTGAAGGGAACTTTGATGAAAACCTTGGAAAAACCTTTATACTCAGGGAAAATCACATTTTGGTATCCTTTGGTAAGATAAGTTTGAAAACCTTTAAAAATCTTTGGAACATTTATAAACCAGTTTAAAATGTATTTAGATAAAACCGTATAAGTAAGAGTATTGAATAAGTGAAAACCCTTTTGAAAACCCCTTTATAGTATCCTACTTGGTAAAACAGTGTATAGTGTGGTAAAACCTTGTGCATGTGGGTTATCAATCGCATGTGATTGATATGATAACTGGCATGTTTAACTTGTATCCCCCCCTGTAAAACATGTAAAAACATTTAAAAGGTTCATTCAGGGGTAGGAACTCACCTGGCGTAAGTAGATCCGACGAAGGTGCCGGTTGGGTGTTTGGTTGTCAAGTAAAGACTCGAACACACTCAATGACCTATTTAACATATGATAACATATGTTCACATACAATTAGTATATTTTATACTAATTAAACAAGTATACGCTCTCTAAGGAGCGGAAAACACTTTGGTTAAGCGTTTGGGGTGTCCCGGGTAACATCTAAGGGTGTATATGGCTTAGGAATGGAGTTTACTCTCCGAGAGTAAACTCTCTACACTTAGTTTACGGCCCAGGGACAACTCCCCATGAGTTTACGGCCGTAAACTCATGGTGAGGGGTTCTAGTGTTTTGAGGGTTCAATCTTGTTCGCGGGATTTTTCTAGGTCCAAATCTAAATGGTATGAATGAGTTTAGGGTCTTTAAGGGCACCATTATGGAGTTTACGGCCCATGAACCATCCCTAAGGGAGTTCACGGCCGTGAACTCCTATGCCATGAGTTAAGTGAAGTTTTAAGCCCTTAAATCACTCCTAGCATTTTATAGTAATAGTCTAAGGCCATTTAGGGAATAAAAATCAATGTTTTGGCATGTTTGAGGGTGTTTACGGCCTTGACACATGTCTGGGCCATAAAATCCTTTTGTCCCTTCATTTCATTGTGTTTAATTGTACTAAACCCGAAATAGCAAGCACCTAATTTATGTATTAAGCCTAAGGGTGGTTTGGGAGTGTTTTTGGGGCATTTTGACAAGGTTTAGAGGTGTTTACGGGCTAAGCAGGTGCTTGGGCCGTAATCTCTCTTTTATGCCTCATTTTGATGGTTTTAAATGATCAAACACTGCTAGGCTAAATCCTCAATTTATTTTCAAGCTTTTAGGGACAAGTTTGGGTCTTTTTGGCCATATTTAAGGTGTTTATGGCCTAAGGAGGATCTTAGGCCGTGAACTCCTTTTCAACAGCTTAAATGGTCGAATTTTAAGCTATAAACACGAATCATAATGTTTAGAACAAGTTAGGATAAGTGGACTTACGATTTGGAAGCGTTTGGTTGCGGATTCGGGTCGAAAACGAGTCTAGAGAGAGAGTATAGAGAGAGAGGGTGGAAAAGGCTCAAATGGAGTTTACTCCCCCTTATATATGGGTGGGAGTTGGAGCTCAGTGAAATTCTACCCGATACTGCCGTGATATGGGGCTTTTGGTCGCACCCGATTTAGTGGTCGTGATAATGAAAACTAACTTTTCCAATTAAATGGAATTGTGTATTATGAGTTTTCATTTCTCTTATCACGACTTAACGACATAAAGATATAAATAAATGAAATATTTAATATTCCGTTAATAGTAACGGGGAAATGTGATGGAACAAACTTGGATTGTCACATCATCCCCCCGTTAGAGGGGATTTCGTCCCGAAATTCAGGTCTAGGCAAGGAAGTGGGTATGAATGGCCAAGTAGAGGTAAGAGAGCACTTCCTATATCTGATCTGTGTTTCTCATTCCAACAGACCTTGACATACGGAATGCGGATTTCATCTCATGTAGTTAGTGAGTTCCGACTGGTGTATCTACGAGGTTAGAGTTCTCAATGTCTCTCTATCAAGATGAGTGGGATACGAAGAGTGGTGTCGGCCAATCCCGTATTGAGTCTAAGAAGTGGTTCGATCGGGTGTGAATCTTGTGGAGTATCCGAAGGGAGTAGTGGTATGTCGAAGGTTGGACCAAATCTCCATGAGGATTCTCATATGGTCCTAAGCTCTTGGAAGGGTAAAGCTTTTCAGTACTTAGAACATAGTTTACTTCTATGGAAAGATCATCACTGGCGTGATCACCATCCCGAAGTTCCTAACGTTCTCACTCGTACTGGATGTATAGTCCTTCAGGTTGGTTGTTAGGAAGCTTGGGTGGTCTTTGGTTTCGCGTTTCCTGTTAACTGGCTGTTAGAGAATTTCTAGGTCGTCGAGTGGGTTGCGTGACTATGGTTATCGGTTTTTTGAATAATGTCTATCTCAAGCCCGTGCAAAATGAACCTGCACTAATCAAGCTTGAGATACGGAAACCCTCAGGGTCGGGGAGATAGGGTTTCCCCAGACGAGTGTTAGACTATTTCGGGAGGTGGTTCTACTATTTCGGCGTGAGATAGCATTCGTGGCACACCAAGTAGTCCAATGACTCTCCGAGACTTTGGTTTATTCTAGTGCGGAAAGTGCATGCTCCTGCATACCCTTCGACTAACACCAAGGCTGGTGTCAAGTCTATAATCTCTTCGGGATCTGGGTCATGAGGTTTAACGTCGCCACTTTTGCACTTTGATCAAGTATTCTTGGCCGCGGAGATTATCCTACGGTTCTCGGTATCCTAATGTTCACTTCGGAGAATGTATTCGATTGTCTACAGGGCGACGACGATTTCCTCCATGCAAGTGGGTGGAGGATGATAGGCACTACCCGTCTATAACAGGGTGGACGAAGTGCCTGAGTAGTGCGAGCATCTACTGCAACTACTCTTCTGAAGGTTCCGAGTTTCTCGGTCTAGGTCAAATCTAGTGAGTATAGGGTTCCATTACCCCGAACTTTAATCTCTTTACTAGCTGAGGATGTTAGCTACTATATGGGCTTAGTCGGTATAACAACTATTTCGGATCTTGTGATCATTATAGTAGCTCAACCCGCAGTGGTTCTCTTGACTCCAGCTCCTATTTTATGGAATAGAATGAAGGGCTTTGCTATGAGGTTCGTGGTAGAGCTCATACTCGACTTAACCACTAATACTTGGTGTATGCAAGCAGTATATAATTGAGGTCGGCAGGATGTTCAGCTGTGCAACTCCACCCCAAACCCACAACCCAACGAGGAATAGGGAGTAGGGAGGAAACACACACCTTAAATTTTTTTGATCTCAATTATACGCCACCTTTGTGCATATACCTAGTTACAGTGGTTAGTCTCATGAGTTCTGTCCTCTGGGTTCACAAGCCTGATGTGCGAGGTGCGAAGGGTCTTTCTAGGGAATCTACGGAGTATACTTAGGTTGGTGGTCATCTTCTAGAGTATCTGCAGTGTCTTTCACTTCGGTGTCCATCTGACTACGAGGGGTCGGTTAATAGCACGCGGTACCCTCTCTTGGGTACTTAGGAAAGTTTGAGATAAGAGGGACGACTGACGTATCGCATTAGGTTTGATTATTTGTGTTAGGTTTAGGTTCAGAAGAACCTTTATTTTCCGACATGGCTACGGAGAAAGTTCTTTTTACACAACACTAAGAATGTACACATGGTTGCTCGAAGTCAAACCGCGATCAATAGAGTCGTCGAAGTTGGCACACTCCGACGTGATATATAATGAAGATTGATAGAGTCATGCGCCGAACAGGCACACAAGTTCTACGCGTCTCGGGTTTTGTCCTGTGTATCACTACCGCGGGTACTTGGACCGATAGAGTCGACGCGGAACTATAGAGAGTCCTAAGTGTTTCCGAATAGAGTACCTTTTCATGAATGGATTCTCACAAGGCATTTCTATAATAGCCTAACATATACTAGTCATGTATATTTAAGGTGGGGAGGACTGTTGACTGAGCGACTCCGCCCTAAATCCACAACCAAACGAGGAACAGGAAATGAGGCAGCATTCACTCACTCTAGGTCTGTCCATCTTAACTATACATGACTGTAACGTATATGTTTAGCCATTAATTTTTAACTTTTATAACAGTGCTGCGACTTTCGCCTCACTGGGAAAAATTTACATTTGAATTAGTCTTTTATTGTTTTTAGTTTAGTCATCCGAGATCGAGAGACGTACCAAAACCTAACGAGTTCCTCGACGCTTCTCCCTAAGCAGTAGAGTTAGGCTCCTCCTGTGTCTTTGTTGTTTCCTTCAGTTGGGCAATCCCTTTTGATGTGTCCAATCTCGCAACATAGTCGGCAAACTTGCTTGGTCGCTGCATTTGGCGATTGATGCAATATGTTCCACCGGAGTTCTGCATACACGAGCAGTATGCCCCTTCATGTTGCACCTAGCACATAAGAGTTCCTGGCATGCACCATGATGATGGTAGCTGCACCTGCTGCAGTGGGGAAGGTTTCCTAGGTATGGTCTTCTTGAAATTAGGTGGGAAGGATTGACAGGAGTGTTAGCTGTCTCAGCTCGTTGCTCTTCGGAAGGTCCTTGAGCCGAGGTACTTCCCTCCTCAATCTTGAGTTTTCTCTTTAGTGGGTTCGGTTGAGGTTCTTGGGTGACTGGGTATGAAGGTGTTGGTTGCTGCTGTCCATTGTTAGGATCGGAAATCCCGATAGGCACCTTGCTAACATTAATGTTGTGAGCGTTTAGGTGAGCCATGACAGCTGCTACGGCTGCTGAGACTGCAGCTTGGAACGTAGCTTCATCGAATAAGAGAGTAGGTTTCTTGCTTGTGGACTGGTTAAGCTTCTTTGGTGGCATGGTTTTCCTACACGGAAATGAATACAAGATTGTGAGAGACGATGGCTAGCCCTGGATATATCTGTCCTGACTGTATTAGGCATAAATTTTTCCCGTGCCCCGGGTACTGGTTGTCTAAGTGTCGACCTACATCCCTATGATGTAGTCCTGGCGTACAAGGTAGGAGTATGAGTATCGGAAAAAGTCCATAAGGTAGGATTCGTTCCTACTAAGTTACCTTTATACTGGGAAAGGTTTCACTCTCCGGTCTGGAAAGATTTGAGAACAGTTCGGAACGAACACCGCGGAAAGAGAGGCTTATGAAGACTTATGGCTAAATACTCTCATTAAAGGTGTGCGGATCCGCTCTAATCGTGTAACTAGCAATGGGAAACGATGATATTACCTAACACATAGCATGAGTAGTGTAACCACTAACACACTAATTTGTATTATTTTATGGGTGTATTAGCATGATGAACACGAGGAAAAGACACTTCTCGGGTTCCATGTACTGGCTCCCTCTGTCTGCCTCGTTTCTTTGACTGGTATCGGCGTTGGTTTCCTTCGGGTAGTTACCTAGGGTTCTCTCCTCGCATGGACATATTGAATCTCTTCTCCGCCTTACTTCCGAATCCGACTCTGGGTGTCATCACTTCATGATAGATGACTGGAAATCTCGGAAGTTTAGGTGAATTTCTCACCAATGTCCCTAAGAATATATAGGCACTTGGTGAATTCAATAGTCTCAACCCAGTTCATTTATTTCCGAACAAGAAATCTTCTCAATGAACCTCTTCTAGGTCTGAATCAACTCTTCTGCCGAGTATTAAAGTGGATAGGGTTGTCTACAGGGTTCGTGTGACAATGGAAATGTCTAAAGAATCCTAAGAGATTATTAACATTTCACTGGATGATCCATATCGAGTCCTGCTACGATTACACAGGGTATACAAATCATATATAGCTTAGATCCGATAGGCCTTCGAATATGTGATACTACTCTATATCCACATCCCAACAAGGAAAAGGAAGTAGAGCGAAACCACACATTCTTAGCCTATGGGATACTTATTATATATAACCTTGGGAGTATACCCTCTGAAGTTGTAGGTATATCAACAAGGATCCTTTTAGTTCTTCACACAAGGTTGTTTATGGTTCCTAAAATACCCCTGTGGTATTTTAATTCTTGTTTGATTCTTATCTTCTGATTATGATTCTGGGATTATTGTTAGTCTTTTAGTATTCCAAAATACTCCTATAGTATTTTAACTTTATGTTTGGCTCTAGCATTCCTAGTTGGTAAGTTTCAAACCTGTTGCACACCACTATCACTCCCAAGCACATGTTCATCGCATCTCGAATAACTGTAGTTGATCAGGTTACATTTATTCCAGCTTACGATTACATAACTGCCCAGGTTTGACGGTAATGCTCAACATCCGAAGACTTTTATTCTTGTTGTTCTTGTGATACTTGTGTTCGAGTGCTTAGATTCTGGATGTCATTATACTTTGGTAAAATATGGTTATATTTTAAAGTATAATTCTTGGTCAGAGTGTTTTATCCCATTGTATTTATAGGTTGTATATCTTTTATGAATTGATATCCATAACTCACTATAAACAATGCTCTGATACCAATCTGTCACACCCCAAAACCGGAACGGCGGAAACGTTCTGGGGTGGATGACGTCATGTCAAGTATCACAACACATGTATTATAGTAATCAAAGTACAACAAAACATTGCATTAATAGTAATAATTTTACATGGTTTACATTACAGTGTATCAAAGTAATACAAGCAAATATAATAAATATAGCATGGTACTAAGCCATCTTCATCAACAGTTCCGGGGACGTACCTGTCTAATGCTGACCTGAGAATACAAGTTATTTGAAAAACGAGTATCAGCATTTTTACAAATGCTGGTGAGTTCATAAGTATTTAGTGACATTTTATTCGAATAACTTTATAATGCAGTAGTTTAAGAATTTACAGTGTATTAGAGTTCTTTCCAGAAAATCCTATATTTTCTATAATAAAAGCAGTCTTCTACCAAGACTGGACGGAGTTAGTGTGGTAAAAGTAGTTTTCCCTTAATCACTATCATTATCAAAATACTGAATTTGATTATTAAAGAAAGCAAGAAGAATCAGGGAAATAACATATGCCTCAGCAGTGAGGACTGCTGACTAAGGCAAAGGAATCCTAGACTCCAAGAGAGTATCGAATGAACGACATGCCTAGCTCAATCTACCAAAAGGAGACACAGACTCCAAAAGGTACCAAATGAAAGGTACAGCTGGTAAGGTCTAAAACAGTGAATACAGACCACAGATAGTATCAAATGAAAGATACAACTTGCAAGGTCAAAAACAGTGTGACTCTGAGAATGAGTTACCAGCATACAGTGTAAATTGCTGGTGAAATACTGTTACCTTAAGGCCATGAATTATAAGATAACCCGGGATACTCGTAACCATACTAACCGACACTAGAGTACCAGGCGCCCTACAAGCATCTATAAAATATGACATTTGTCACCCCTTGGCTTGGTGGGTCGTGGAAAGTAGCTAGCAGTTAGGGTGAGAGAGTGTCAATCCCGTATAGATCTATACACACAATGTCCGCTCTCCCTATAGGAGACTCTGGTTACCAACTAGACGACGGAGAAGGCCCTGTCCCGAAGATGCATCCCAAATAGTGGGTAGTGACTTCCAAACAGTGGGTAGTGGGTTTCTAATGTAAGTGTTGAACTAGAGGTAGAGAATCATGACTGAACTGACTAGAGCATACCTATACCTCTATACTCGTATACATAATATATAACTAATGAACCAAACGACCTTCGCACGGCCATCCGATCCCACCAGACCACATCTTAACGAAGAAAAGGAAATAGGGCGGACGAACCTTCCTAAGTCCTTCAATCATTATTTATATATATCCATACAAGCACAGACATACATCTAACTACGACTAAGTGTGTAACAAGTGGAAACGTATCATCGTGGTGTGTAATCGTACAGTATGGAATAACCGAATCGTGAAGTATAAGTGTACCAAGTATAAGTGTATCACGAAGTGGAAGCGACAACTGGTGGAGTGAAAGCGTCTATCAGGTATAAGTGACTACCAGTATAAGCGAAATTGAGACAACAACAGGTATAAGCGACTACAAGTATAAGCGAAATAAAGGCGATAACAGGTATAAGCGTATCAAGAAGTGAAAGCGTTATCAAGTAGGAGTTTAAAATAAGTGAAAGAGAAGCAGTGGTAACTAACAAGTAAAAGTGTAAGACGTGAAGGGAACTTTGATGAAAATCTTGGAAAAACCTTTATACTCAGGGAAAATCACATTTTGGTATCCTTTGGTAAGATAAGTTTGAAAACCTTTAAAAATCTTTGGAACATTTATAAACCAGTTTAAAATGTATTTAGATAAAACAGTATAAGTAAGAGTATTGAATAAGTGAAAACCCTTTTGAAAACCCCTTTATAGTATCCTATTTGGTAAAACAGTGTACAGTGTGGTAAAACCTTGTGCATGTGGGTTATCAATCGCATGTGATTGATATGATAACTGGCATGTTTAACTTGTATCCCCCCCCTGTAAAACATGTAAAAACATTTAAAAGGTTCATTCAGGGGTAGGAACTCACCTGGCATAAGTAGATCCGACGAAGGTGCCGGTTGGGTGTTCGGTTGTCAAGTAAAGACTCGAACACACTCAATGACCTATTTAACATATGATAACATATGTTCACATACAATTAGTATATTTAATACTAATTAAACAAGTTTACGCTCTCTAAGGATCGGAAAACACTTTGGTTAAGCGTTTGGGGTGTCCCGGGTAACATCTAAGGGTGTGTATGGCTTAGGAATGGAGTTTACTCTCTGAGAGTAAACTCTCTACACTTAGTTTATGGCCCAGGGACAACTCCCCATGAGTTTACGGCTGTAAACTCATGGTGAGGGGTTCTAGTGTGTTTTAAGGGCTCAATCTTGTTCGCGGGATTTTTCTAGGTCCAAATCCGAATGGTATGAATGAGTTTAGGGTGTTTAAGGGCACCATTATGGAGTTTACGGCCCATGAACCATCCCTAAGGGAGTTCACGGCCGTGAACTCCTATGCCATGAGTTAAGTGAAGTTTTAAACCCTTAAATCACTCCTAGCATTCTATAGTAATAGTCTAAGGCCATTTGGGGAATAAAAATCAATGTTTTGCCATGTTTGAGGGTGTTTACGGCCTTGACACATGTCTGGGCCGTAAACTCCTTTTGTCCCTTCATTTCCTTGTGTTTAACTGTACTAAACCTGAAATAGCAAGCCCCTAATTTATGTATTAAGCCTAAGGGTGGTTTGGGAGTATTTTTGGGGCATTTTGACAAGGTTTAGAGGTGTTTACGGCCTAAGCAGGTGCTTGGGCCGTAAACTCTCTTTTATGCCTCATTTTGATGGTTTTAAATGATCAAACACTGCTAGGCTAAATCCTCAATTTATTTCCAAACTTTTAGGGACAAGTTTAGGTCTTTTTGGCCATATTTAAGGTGTTTACGGCTTATGGAGGATCTTAGGCCGTGAAATCCTTTTCAACAGCTTAAATGGTCGAATTTTAAGCTATAAACACGAATCATAATGTTTAGAACAAGTTAGGATAAGTGGACTTACCATTTGGAAGCGTTTGGTTGCGGATTCGGGTCGAAAACGAGTCTAGAGAGAGAGTATAGAGAGAGAGGGTGGAAATGGCTCAAATGAAGTTTACTCCCCCTTATATATGGTTGGGAGTTGGAGCTTAGTGGAATTCTACCCGATACTGCCGTTATACGGGGCTTTTAGTCGCACCCGATTTAGTGGTCGTGATAATGAAAACTAACTTTTCCAATTAAATGGAAATGTGTATTACGAGTTTTTATTTCTCTTATCACGACTTAACGACATAAAGATATAAATAAATGAAATATTTATTTAATTGGCGGCCTCTAATTAACGGAACTTTTACAAAAGGGGATATTCCGTTAATAGTAACGGGGAAATGTAACGGAACGAACTTGGGTTGTCACACCAGGAGTACAGTAGTTCTTAAAATATAAGTTCCACATTTTGTCCCAATAATGATGCAACTCTAGGAGCTTCTCACCTGTTGTTAAACCTACATCATACAGATAGAAATCAAATGAGGTAAAATTTAATAAAAAGTTATCAACTTCATATATAATACGAATTACCAGATTAAGAATAACTTTATTAAATCAAAAAGAAGATGTCATTCTAATTCAAATGTTCTAACAACCTCTGTCAGTTTTACACAGAAACATCATCATAAAATATGCCAACATGTTTGTTATTCACAAACATAAGAAGTGCAGCCAGTGTTCACATAAAGAAAGAAACTGTATTCATGAGCTTCCTAAAACAAAATGAAAGAGTCTGAAGAGAGAGAGAGAGAGAGAGAGAGAGAGAGAGAGTGTGTGTGTGTGTGTGTGCAAGTATTATCATCCATAAAAGGGATATCCTCATCGAGTACATACTCTTTGTCCTCGTAGCTTAAGGCAATCCCAAGGTTATGAATCCAATCCAAATAATTTTGCCTGGTGAGTTTCTTTATGTGCAAGATCAATATAAGCAGAAAGTTTGAGTTAAGTGTAGGAGGAGGAGGAGGAGGAGGAAGAGTGGTTTCAGTCGACATGTACAAAATGAAATGAGTTTATTTAGTTTGAGTTTATCCTTAAAAAAAATTCAACCTAAATGAATTATTAACAAGGCTAGGATTCATTTTTCACTTTGCAATGTGTAACGCGATGTTGTAAAAATACAACAAGGTTATTTAGATAGGTAAATCAACTTGCCAATTTATAAACTTTTGAAACTCCTAGTTCATGTTAGATTCGTAGACATTCAATGGAATTTTAATCTATATTTTGTTCATCTCTAATTTAATGTGGGGATACCACAAACTATTAAATAGATGGTTAATCAACCATGCAAAACCGCTTGAACCTCGATATAAAATTATTCTCATATTGATGTCTCGGTTAGCTAGAACACGATAATTTCATGAGTGACTCATCATTTAAAATTATATTCTCACAAAGGCCATGTCAGCTAACCACACACGCTCAATTATTAGAATATAACCAAAATGTGCGTTTCATTGGAAGCGCATGACTAAATTTTAATCAAGAATATTTTATTTTACTACTTGATTAATACTTTTAGTCTAGAAAGAAAAAATTCAATTGAATCCTTTTGGTTACTCTACTCTCAAAATACCATAGGCAGCGAGAAGCAAGAGAGGTAAGCGTGAATCATATTAAAAACGACCTCATTATAAATCAAAGACACCTCTTTAAACTGAATATTAGAGCGGCTGAGCCTAGTCTTGATTCAACGCCAATATATTTTATTATTAACATCTGACGACATATGTAATATTAATGTTTCATGTCTAGTAAATAATACCATATAATAAATTTAATCTTTTAAATTTATGTTCTTGACTTTTATAATTTAATTTTCTTATTAAATAAAGTTCAAGATAATATTCAATTTTTTATTCTAGTTTAAATAGTATTTAAATTTAATTAATTAATATGCAAATTTAAATTCCAATTAACGAATATTTCAAATTAATTACCAGATTAAACAGTTAAAATAATACTTTAAAATTGAGGTTTATCCCTAGATTTATGAAATCAGTAAAAATCCCGAAAAAAAATGAAAATATAGAAGGGCGCGTTGCCCATATCAGTTAACAAGTTTCTTTCGTTTTTCGTTTTTCTCAATGTTTTGTACCATAATTACAACAATTAGGCCTAATACCATTGTTGGGCATTGTTAACATGAATTACACATAACATAAGTAGCGGAAAATGAAAATGGATATACCTAACTACACATGTAACGTAAGGATCTATGTTTTACTATTATAACATCCCACTCTAAAAAATGATATAGTGTATAATTTACTAACCTCTTAATGATTCCCTTGTAATCTCGTATGTACCAACATAGTTCTAAGATGAAGGATCGAAACAAGAATAGACGCCAAGTAACAAAAGGAAGAAACCATAAACTAGGGTTTAAACAAAATATACTAAAAACGTTGGAGAGATAGCCTCCAGGGATATGCAAAACCCGTCCACCCCTATGAAGATTGGGTTTTTGAAATATTTCAATTAATCCTAGATGATTAATTAATATCTAGCCATTTAATTAATAAAATCCTTTTAATTAATTTACCAAAATAATTTCTAATTAGTTAAATCTTTTTAATTAACTTATGTTTATATATCACACATGTTTGTAAAATTAGATTTTAAAATGTTAGATAATTTTTAAAACATAAAATTGATCACAGTGAGTTTGGTATGAATGGAATTTATCTTTAAACATAAGATGGTAAAATAGTTTTAAAATAAAATGAGGTTATCGTTTAAAACTAACTAATGTTAGATTTCACGATCAAAATTATATAAGTTAAAAATTTGAGATTTTAGTGACTTATCAAACTCCAAACATTATTTCATAAAAGGAAATTTTATTAAAATGTTTACAAGCGTTCTTTAGCGCTCGAATGTCCAAACTTAATACTAGATATTAATTTTGAAATTTAATCATGTCAATTATATAAAAATGGATTTTACAAAAGAAAATTGCTAAAATATGATTTTAGATATAAGTATACCATGGCTTATTAGATACATGCAATAACCATGATAACAATGTTTTTTAAGCTAGGATTATAAAAATATTAAAAGATTCCTTATTAAAATCATATATATTCAACCCAATTTAAATAACATTCGCATGTCAATTGTATGCGCTAGAAGGATAAAGGTCATGTAACCACTACTATTATCTTTTGATGGCCTAGATGTATTCACGATTTTTATAACCAACTTATAGGCCGATTACCTAAGCTCCTCAAACTATATTATTTGTACGGGAATCTGTTGTGATAAAGGTCACCTAAGCAATAGAGATTTGAGGCATTGATGAGATCAAATATGTCTACTAACATCAATTATTTGCGATCCCATAACTCAAAGAACTATATAATCGAATATAATTGATACTCGATATCTACCTAGTTAAATTCAATGAATAGGATAAATGTCACATATCCATTTATTTGTTTTGAAAATTTGATCATAGACTTTGATAATTAATGTTCAATTAACTAACATGAAATTAATTATTAAAGATATAAATATTGAAAATACTAAATGAATTTTGTTAAAAATTTGTAGATGTAAACAAAATCCAATCTCATTACCATGCATCATCTTTCACTAGTTGATATGCATAAAATAATAATATTCAACGGATACAACTTCTACAAATGGTTTTGTACTTTCATAAAAGCCCAATTTCTAGATAACATGTATTTACTAGTAGAACTAAACATGATGCTTCGTGGAGCCATTGCTGGTCCCCTTGGTGATTTGAGTTGATCTATAAGAATGATTATATAATCAAAGTTTATTCGTTCATTTTTCCTTAACAAGAAAAGCAATATATGAGGTACCCTCTGTGCTTTGACACGATCTATAAGAACCAGGCCTGGTTCGGACTGAATTGATGTGTTCAATTTTTGTAGTCTGAATTTGATCACAAATCAGGAAATCAGAAAACAAATAAATGAACACGGGGTTAATCATTTAATCCATGACTCTATTCATACGATATCTTGTAGAACAAAGGAATATTTGATCACTTATCTTAGGGCCAACGTTTGATTTGAGTTAGAGTTCAACAATGGCTTTGGAAAACATTCTTTGCTATCTAGTTCAAGGTTATACTTGCAATAGTAGCTAAGACTTATCCAAGTGGGAGATTGTTGGATTAATGTGTCTAAACTCATAACTAAATTGGTATACTCTTGTAATTAGAAGCAAAGTCCTTTTTAGGTTACACTCGTAACCAGAAAGAGCTAGAAATGATATTAGGAGAGAGAAGTATAATTTACTAGATTATTATATGATTAATAAATTAATTGGAAATTATGGGAAAATAATTTGTTAATATATAGTGTGATTAATATATTATTTGAAAATAGATAGATGATTAGCTGATTTATTATGTAATTAATAAATGAATATGAGATCAATTGTTAAATAATTGATTTGTTAATTTATATGATTAATAAAGTAATGCGAAATCAATAAGAATTGATTAATTGTTAATCAGAATTAATCTAGAATGAATTCAGGATTAGTTCGAATTAATTAAAGGTGCGAGGGGTGAATTGTAATTATTCAATAGTTAAACAAAATAGGCAATTCTAGAACCATCAAAGCATGGACTGTTTTTGGAGCTCTACTAGGGTTTCTAAGCCTCATAGTTGCATAAAAGAAAAGGATTTGAAATATGGTTAAATCTATTATTTAATCAATTCAAATATTGCTTTACGTCCAAGTTACCTAAACTATAAATAGGACCTATTGGCTTGAAAATTTCGTTCATGACATTATCTATAAGCATGTGAACGAGAATTCCCTCATATCGCCTCTCTCCTCCTTGTTCTAGGGTGTTGTGTTTTGGGTGTGAGCTATTAGATGTGTCATCCTTTTGGTGCTAGCTTTCCAAGAACAACAAACATACGAGATTGAATTAATTTTTTTACTACAACAAATCAAAGGTATGTACCCCTAGTTCTTGTTTTTCGATTATACTAGGGTTTCGATTAGGGTTTATGTTATTTTTTTGCTCATTGTATGTTACATTCAAAGTATTATGACATAGATCCCTTAGGTTGCATATGCCCTTAAGTGTTAAGTGAAATTTCGTAAGCATATAGTTTTGTAACCTAAAAAACCCATCAATGGTATCAGAGCCTAGGTGTGTCTAACATTGATTGTAGATAATTTCAATTGAACAAAATTGAATTTCGGAAATATATGTTTCTCAAGTCGTGACACATTACATGTCATGACATGATTATAGCTTAAAACGAAAATACAGGATTTTCTACCTAATTTGATTTATGTGGTTATTTTTGGTGATTATCTGATTTGAATTCTGCCAAAAAATCGAGTTTTGCATGTCTTAGATAATTAAAATAAAACCCTAAATATTAGGATATAATCTTGGAAAGATAATATATAATTATAAGATTAATAAAGTTAAATTATCCTTATGGTTTAATGATTAATTTAATATTAGATTAATTTAGATAATTAATATTTAAACCTTGTGTTTTAGAAAGTTTAAAAATACATCCTTATATATATATATATATATATATATATATATATATATATATATATATATATATATATATATATATATATTACGTTTCTTATTATACTAGATTATTACCCGCGTAAAACATAGGAGAACGTATAAAAAAGTACATTAAAAGTTATAAAACGCCCCCATAATAATAAAAAGATAAAGTAATATAAAGTGAGTTTGTGTTATTGTTTATATTGAAATGCCTAAAATATATAGTGAAATGCATGAGTATTTATAATCGTTGAATGTCCTCTTTGAAGACAACATTTTTTGTTTTATTAGTTAGACGACATTTCTCGTCATATAAGTTGTATTTTTAGTTGAATTACCAGTCATTTTTCATTTCCATTTAAGTTGTTTTTTTCGGGATTAAACGAAAGGAAAAATAGCATAATTTTGTTGTATGAAAAAAAAATAGAAGTCTAAGGCTATGATTGATAAAAAACCCAACAATGATAGTTCATAACATTGACCTAACTCACATAATTTTTTAGAAATTATTTTTAGAAACTGATTAATTGATTAATTATTATATAATTAGAGAAATTTTAATTAAATGATTGGTCTATATTTGTTTTTCGTTCGACAAGTCCTTTACTTTCGAGTTAGTAAATTCTTTCCAAAGATCTAATTCAAGAACCAAACATCGTAAAACCAAATTACTTAGGGAAGCTTCTTGACTTTAGTTAGATTTTTATAAATGTGGAGACTAAGATGATTTTTGCAATTGTCTAATGTTAAAACATGGTGTCATATTTAACATGTTTTCTTTTAGAAGTTAACTTTTTAAGACAATGTATTTTTGGCATATAATTATTTGAGAAAACATGTCAAACTGAAAATTACGTGTAACACATCAAAAAGTATTATTTTAATTAAGCAACGGACACATATAGTTATATAAGCGGCAACAATAAATAATTCTCTTTTGAAAAATATCATATTTCAAACAACAGAACATATAAAAATATGATTTTCCGTTAAACTATCTATAATATATGTACACAATTATGTTTAACATTTGTTCCGATGTGTGTTTACAATCTCTTGATTGAATGTGAACAAATTAAAAGAGTATACATAACTAAAACTTTACCTGTTATAAAAAGTATGTTATATAGATTATAACAAACTGATATATGCACTTTGCGTTAGGGTTAAAAATTATAAATACGTTGGCATTTTATGTTAGAAAAATGATAGGAATTTGCAATTATAGATAAATAAGTAAATTGTTATATTTTTGTAGATCGCTTCAAGTGGTAGATTGTTATAAGTATTATTCCATATTTCCAATAGGTTCCACATAAACATCATAATATATGAAAAACCATTAAGTTCAACAAAATCATAAAAGTTAAAAACTTATGATCGCTTCTAAAAACAAATAAGTTCCACAAAACACTAAAGTCAAAAATTTGTTCTGGCATTCTACTTGAAGTAGCATGGGATTAATTTTATATGGAATTTAGAAACAAACGACACACATAACCAGATTCAAGAATCAAGATAGATAGTAATTGTTGATTACTTTCATTGGGATACCCCTGACATTTATATCAACATGTGTATGTAGTAGAATCCATGCCAAACTTTCACAAAGCAACTAATTATATGGGGATAACTCTTTTCTAAAAAAAGTAACACAATTTTTTTATAACATTTCATGCATTTAACTAAAAAAAATAGCAACATACTTTGTTTATATCTTGCAATCAAATCAGAAAAAACTCAAACAATATTTCATTAAGAAACATTAAGGTAATCTAAATCATAAACCTACTATTGCAGAAACATAATCACATTCCCTCTACTCTCCTAGAGTCCGATTATGAATTTAATTCTTTTTCAGGTTTATAAAGATCTTCCTGTTTGGGTTTAGTAGACAATTTTTGTTCAATATTCTTTATAGATATCTTGTAATCTGTTAAATCACAAGGATAGTGACTTAAGAAAAAAAATTAGAATTTATGATTGAGATGTACTTAAATGAAATTGAAACAGAAAATCTATCACAATACCAAACTATAGTTTCACTCAACTAAGTAAAATAAAAATTAGAAACATGTCACACAAATCGTGTTGGGTTTCAAAAAAAACATTACAGTCACTTCATGACGAGATTTGTAAGTACATCTCAATTTGTGAATTGTTTATAATGATTTTGTTGGAACTATATTCAGGTCAATGAAACTTTATGAGAAAAAATGTTGAATATAAGTTAGAACAAATTGAGATGTCTTTAAATAAAAGTGTGCACAAAACATGATTCCTAAAAGTAGAATGCTATTTTAAGTTTTTGTAAAAGTAGGATGTCATTTTTAATATGTACAATTAGGAACCAGTGTGTTACATCAGTTCATTAGATTTCAGAACATATCCTTTCCCAGTTTGCCAACCCGATATTTTAATAAATATTTTAATAGTTTATTATTACACGGTAAGTAAATTAACCAATATAAGAGATAACAAATGATTCGTAGAAATTAGTCATAACAAACTATAAACACTAACCATTAAAGTAGTAAAAATTAGCATATGGTGCATCATAAACATGAATATGCTTTCTAATGCAAGAGCGTGTATATATATATATATATATATATATATATATATATATATATATATATATATATATATATATATATATTAAAATCTCTTTATTATTTATGACACTAATGAAAGCTTCACATATTTAAAAATAAATAATTTAAAAAAAAGCTGGAATGATAACGAAGTTCCAAATTAGAATATATATATATATATATATATATATATATATATATATATATATATATATATATATATATATATATATATATATATATTATATCAACAGTTGTAATCAAAACTAACCTCATGTAATGCATGACATTAAGGATATTGTATTGATCTCCATCTTTGTGAACAACAAAACTATATTTTGATCTCCATTTTTTGTGAACAACAAAACTATCTTTCATGCAAGTAAAGCCTATAAATAACATCCAAAAAGTAAACTAATAAATAAAAAAATACTTCAAAAACATATTATTATGAAAAAATAATCATGTAAGGTCATAAAAGTAAAATGGCTTCAAAACACATATCATTTACTAAGTAACAAATAGTAAAATTTGACAACAAATATAACATTAGCATAAGGTGCATTTGAAGAGTAAACTTGTCTTTTAATCATAATTATACAAAAAAATTTACTTTCCTACTAATAGCAACATAACAACAGTTTCTTATTCTTGAACCAAACAACCAAGTACAATTTCTTTCTTCTTTTAACATTTTGACAGTTGTTTGTGTTAACAACATCCTTCTATGAAAAAATCTTTTTATCCAATGAATATTACAATTTCAACCCTTGACATCAACTTGCAATTTTTTATTTGATTTCGTTCAAGTACCAAATGAAAACTTACTACATTTGATCAAACAATTTGCTATTTTTATCGGTCCTCCTATCTAATGAGAACTTATGAAGAGAGAAAAGTTTTTAAAATCTAGCATTGATCCGCATTAATTTTGCTTGAAAAAATCGTTGATTTATAGCATTATGTAAAAGTTCTTTCCTTTATTAATATTACTTTTTAATGTTTACCTTTTTTAGCATGAGAACCCTATCTTGCAGCCCATCCATTGCTCTATCATTCCCTATTCATCAATTTCAAGGGAAAACTAAGAAGATGAGGCTCTAATACCATCATCTTCAATTTCATCAAACAGAGAATATACGTGTCCACACATATCTCTGCATTCAAACAATGCTAGTAAACAACTGATGCGTGCTTAACCAAGACTTTGCTAAATTGAATAACATAAGATCAAATTGATGAAAAAATGATAGAATTCTTGTGAGTTGTGATTTCATAGAAAGTCATGTGACTACCAATGTGACACTATTTGTTTCTAAATGTTTGTAATCTGCAATAGCATATGGCATGGTATACTCGCATAAGACCCATTTTGTCTGAATCTTCAATCTAGAAACTAAGGCATGTTGATTAATGAATTTATATTGGGAATTGAGATTTAATCAGGATGTGGATGGACATGTAAGAAGTTGTAATAAAAATGATTAGAAAAAAATATGATTATCATTATCTATCTATCCCTAAAACTAATCAACTTAGTATATTCATCTTGTATGACTTTGGTTACAGGCGATAAACGCTTTTAAAACAGGAGTTCAAACAATACCTAAACTAATTCTAATAAACAACAAACGAAGCCAAAAAGGGAAGCAAAATACTAACATTTTCATAAGAATCGAGTAAAATGTGTACTTGAATATAATCTCTACCGACAATATTAAGCATTTTGTCGAGCAGGTGGTTAACGAATCTTGAATTTTTTTTTTTTTGATAAAATACAACATCCATAATGTAATTTTTGTATAAGAACATCACACAAATATATAATTGAAGTCAAAATTTTAAAAAGAAATGACTGCAGATGGCTAAATCTTCAAACAAACCACAATAATTACATGCATATGATAAAAATGAATCCTCCATTGATATAATTGGAGAAAGAAGATGAATATACATTTGAATCTTCGATTCCATATGAGATCATAGGACACATCTGTTGGTAAAGACCAATTTTGCAGATGGAGGAAACACAAAGATGATCATGGGACGGTCAAAAAGCTTACTGCTGATGATGATGAGTTGTTAATATGAAAATCCCGAAAGAGAAGAAAGAATCCTAAAGCAAGAATATTATTAGGATTTTGTTCATCAAATTTGAAACATAAACACAATGGTATGCGATTGGCAAGGAGGAAGGAAACATCAATAGTTTGGGATGGAGGATTACGACACTTTTGTGTGTGTGTATGTCGATGAGAAGAAAAGAATGGATGCGTGCTAATAAGAAAAACATGACTAAATTACGGCACTTCCGTCTTAATAATTTTATTTTTTGTGAGTTTTAATTGGCTTTATTAAGTTTCCTAATTTTAAACCTTTTATTTTTGTTGAGTTTTAAATGTCTTTTTTAGGTTTTCTAATTTTAAACCTTTTATTTTTGGTGAGTTTTAATTGTCTTTATTAGGTTTTCTAATTTTAAACGTAAGATACCTTTTATACAATTGGTGGCAAAAAGTAAAAGAGTTTGAGCAAATGATGAAGTCAGCAAAATGATCCAAGGGTGCAAAATCTAATAATAAAATGCAATCAATGGGCCTAATTGTTGAACATGATGTAATCATGTTTCTCTTTTAATATATATAGAGATGTATAAGAAAAGCCAGTCGATTCAATAGTAGGCCTCATTCACGAAGCTATGCTATAAGAGGGGTATAAGGAAACGTCCTACAAAATTACCATTGAATGAGTGTCATTTTCACCCACCGCTCCTTTTCATAGTGGATGGTCGTTAGTCGAAAAGGTTTGATAGGACAAAAAAGAATAAAAGTATAATCTATAAAGTACTACAACATTCTTTTAAAATTCCACTCTAGTTACATTTGGAAACATATGAAATTGTATGCTAGTCGATGAATAAGCACATCATTTCTTTATAATTTTGTAGTGGAACGTGCGTGATTAACTAGCACAATAATGTAGGACCATAAAATTGAAATGATGAAACAAATTTTGCTTGTGATTGTTGATGGAGCATGTGTGGTTAACAGGCACACAATGAGAGATTATAAATTTATCGGGGGTGTTTGAGCGGTTTGCATGATTATTCACATCTTAATTATGATGCTTGAAATCCCAGTCATAGTTGGTTAGAGCATAAATCGAGATTAAACATGCCACTGATAAAATTCAATGAATCTCAAAAGATCTTGGAATGTCATGTGGTTGAAATTGGTGAAATGTTTCTACCTACCAAAAATAGTTTCGCGATATGACTATGACATCCCTTTTCATATTACAAAATGAAAATATGGATGCTAGCCTTTATTTAATTTATGGGTTAATAATTAAGGATTAAAATAAAGTAACTTGAATTCTCTCTTTTCCCACTTTGAGATGTTTTATGAAGATAAAAATGGTCTTCCTCGTGCTTATGGAAATGGTTTTCTCAATCATTTGGAGATGCCTTTCCACATTTGAGTGAAGGTGAAATTGTCTTCCCTACCTTGGGTAATGGTGGAATTAGACATCTTCCTTCTTCTACTCTTCCACCTCCTCCTCCCGTCACTCTCCCAACTTCACGTTTTCCTCAAGTTGAAAGATATGAAACAACCCAAGCCCTATTGGTGTGTAAACACAAAGATGTAAATTCTGTGTGTGTGCATGTTCCGAAAAATGAAATCATGCATTGAAAAATTGGAAAGAATGGGTATTGTATTCGTGAAGGAGCAAGCAATTAATTTGGTTTTTATCTAGCTTCCAAAATAATATGGTCAGTTCGTGGAGAACTTTCATATGAGGAATCTCTATGTGACCTTAATTGATCTGATCCAAGTGTTGATAGTTGAGAAAGCATAAATGCTTAAAAACACAACTAAAAAAGAAATGCTTATAGGGTCAAAACTCAAGGTTTCCATGGAATTTGAAAAGGGTAACATTGGTGATCAAGAAAATATTTATCTTCCTAAATGAAAGGGATCGGCCGACATCAAACTGTTTGAACATATGGTAAAGAGAAATGCTTATTTTGAGATCGTTCCAAATGTGGATCCCAATGAGTCCATTTATATCTACTGCTAATTGAAGGGACATTGGAAATGAAGCTTCCTAAAATACCTGAAGGATCTTGATGATTGTAAAGTCAATTTATGTGAGACTACTTCAGGTACATCCATTATCTAACTCCATAAGTTCCTATTCTTTGACTCTTAATAAATAATGCGATGATCATATTTTTATGGTATTGCAGGATCTAAAAGAAAGAAAGGAAGCTCAAATAAAGTGAGCTAAGTCTGATAATGATAAATGGACTTTGGTCATATGGTTTGATGATCAGAATTTGGATATGCTACTAAGGAGTTACGATAATTTAATAGATTGCTATATTACTCTTCAGAGATGTCTAGAAATATATTTTTTCATTTATGCATTGTAATGAGATGTTCCAATTTCCCTTTAAGCAACAAAATGAAGTTTTGGTTTATGAAGTTGCCTTATTTTATATTTCATTGCAGTGGCATTAATGAAAGTGTTGGTTATGTTTCTAATAATAGAAGCATTAATATTAGATATTGATTCTTCTAGAACATGCTTGTGGTGCTATCAGAATTAACCAAGTGAAAATAAATATCATCATCAACTTTCAATTGGATAGAAACTTGGAGTCATAAAATTCGAATTGCATGATGCATGAGAATCTTTTTCATTGTAAAATTATGACTAATTCGGTTTTCACATGTTTTTGTGAGACAAGTGAAGGACTAATGGATCTAGTACATGTTGATATGGACTTTTCTGAACCACCACAAGGGACGATAACTCTATTCGTCATGATTTATTGATGCTTTAGTAAATATGGTTGTGTTTATAAGATTAAGCAGAATTCTAATACTTTTGAAAAGTTCGAAGAGTATAAGAACAAATAAAAGAATCTATTAGGAAGAAAGATAAAAGATTCTCCAATTTGAAAGGAAAGGAGAGCAATTTAGTATCTTTTTTTATGATCATCTTGGTAAATTGTGGAATTATGACACAATTAATCCTCAAAGAAGATCTTACTGCAATTGTATGACTAAGAAGATGAATCAAACATTGTTGGAAATAGTTAAATCATAGATGGGTCATAATTTTTTCCAATCAAGTTTTAGAGCCATGCTTTAATAACTATAAATCTTATCTTGAAACTCATTTGAAACTAAGAAAGTTGATAACACCTTGTAATAACGTTTTCTTATTCTAGAACATTTAGAATTGGAGTTGTGATGTTTTTGTTGATCGAGAAACAAAAAATAAGTCGAGTCCTA